>NC_053451.1:79901161-80501161 GCF_015227805.2 Hirundo rustica
CCCTGAACATCCTACTGGCCATACTGACATGGATGGATCAACACTTACCAGCTGGATAATCATTCCCAGAATCCTGGACATCTCATGAGATAGATTGATGCTACTGGATTGATGCGGAAAGCAGGCTCAACATCCCCCCAGCTGGATGAACACTGGAAGCAGCACTAGTGATCTCTTTTGCTCTCTCTATCTCTCTTTTTCTGTGTCTCTTTCTTTCTTTAATTCCTCTATACCTCTTTAAATGTCTCTCTTTCATTTTACCTTACTTCATTATCCCAAACCCACTGCTATGTGCTTATACAGTATGCCAGGGACTAACATACTAATTTCCCTGCTAAGTGGAACTTTCTGATTGGCTGTGGACCCTCTGACTTTTGCCTTTCCTTTTGACCAACAAGCATGGGATACATCTCTCTGTTAAGGGCAGAAGGTTCTTAGCTCACTGAGAGGGCTTTAAACCAGGTTTGAAGGGGGAAGGGGATGCAGCTGGGCTGTCTGGAAGCAGGCCCAAAGGTGGTAAGCCTGAGTCAGGGGTGAGATTAGCAGCCCAGCTGAAGTGCATGTATACCAATGCACACAGCGTGGGTAACAAACAGCAAGAGCTAGAGGCCATGGTGCAACAGAAAAGCTGTGATGGAGTTGCCGTCATGGAAGTATGGTGGGATGACTCACATAGCTGGAGCACTGCACTCGATGGCTACAAGCTCTTCAGAAGAGACAGGAAAGGGAGAAGAGGTGGAGGGGTGGCCCTTTATTTTAACAAGGCTTTTGATGCCATAAAAGTATTGAAACTAATGAAGATGGAGTTGTATGTGTCAGAGTTAAGGGGAAAGCCAACAAGGCTGACATCCTACTGGGAGTCTGTTATTGTCCACTCAACCAGGAGGAAGAGGTGGACAACTTACTCTATAAGCAGCTGGAGAATATTTCAGGATCACCAGCCCTTGTTCTTGTAGGCAACTCAAACCTGCCAGACAACTGCTGGGAACTTAATACAGCAGAAAAGAGGCAGTCCAGGAAATGTTTAGAGTGCATGGAGGACAACTTTTTGTTGCAGCTGGTGGGTGAGCTCACCAAGGGAAGGACTATGTTAGATCTGTTGTTTGCAAATACAGATGGACTGGTGGGAGATGTGGTGGTTGGAGGCCGACTGGGGGCAGAGTGATAATGAAATAATAGAGTTCTTGATATTTGGTGAAATCAGGAGGAACACCAATAATACTCTTACACTGGACTTCCAGAGGGCAGACTTGGGCCTATTTAGAAGACTTATTCAGAGAGTTCCTTGGGAAGCAGCCCTTAAAAACAAAGGAATTCAAGAAAGCTGGGCTTGCTTCAAAACAGAGATTTTGAGGGCAGAGGAACAGACTGTCCCTGTGTGCCAAAAGATGAGTTGATGAGGTAAACATCCAGCCTGGATGGACAAGGAGGTTTTGGAGGAACTTAGGAATAAAAAGAGGTGCTATTGTTTTTGGAAGGAGGGTCAGGTCTCTCAGGAAGTATTTAAGGGGGCTGCTACAGAATGTAGGAAAAAAAATAGGGAGGTCAAAGCTCAGTTTGAACTTAAAATGGTGACTTCTGTAAAGGATAATAAAAAATATTTCTACAAATATATTAACGGTAAAAGGAAAGGTAATGCCAACCTTTGTTCTCTACGAGTGAGGGAACTTGGTAACTGCAGATGAGAAGAAGGCAGAAGTGCTTAATGCCTTCTTTGCCTCAGTTTTCAGTGGGAAGACAACTTGCCTTCAAGACAGCTGTTCTCTTGGGTTGGTTGATGGTGTCAGGGAACAGAATGGTCCCCCCATTATCCAAGAGGATGCAGTCAGAGAACTGCTGAGGCGCTTGGATACTCATAAATCTGTGGGCTCAGATGGGATCCATCCCAGGGTGATGAGGGAGCTGGCAGATGAGCTTGTGAAACTATTCTCCATCATTTACCAACAGTCCTGCCTCACTGGTGAGGTTCCAGGTGACTGGAGCCAATGTGACACCCATTCACAAAAAGGGTGGGAGGGAGGATCCTGGTAATTATAGATCAGTCAGCCTGCCCTCAGTACCTGGCAAGATAACGGAAGAGTTTATACTCAGTCTCATCACACAGAATTTGCAGGATGTCCAGGGTATCAGACCCAGCCAGCATGGGTTTAGGAGAGGTAGGTCATGTTTGACCAACCTGATCTCCTTTTATGACCAGGTGACCCGTCTGGTGAATGCAGGAAGGGCTGTGGATGTTGTCTATTTGGATTTCAGCAAAGCCTTTGACACTGTCTCCCACAGCACACTCCTGGATAAGCTGGCAGCTTGTGGCTTGGACAGGAGCACTCTTCACTGGGTTAGGAACTGGCTGGATGGCCGGGCCCAGAGAGTGGTGGTGAACAATGCTGCATCCAGCTGGGGCCAGTCACCAGTGGTGTCCCTCAGGGGTCTGTGCTGGGGCCAGCTCTGTTCAATATTTTTATTGATGACATGGATGTGGGTATTGAATCTTTGATTAGTAAATTTGTGGATGACATTAAGCTGGGAGCGTGTGTTGATCTGTTGGAAGGTGGGATGGCTCTGCAGAGAGACCTGGAACTGTTGGATGGATGGGCAGAGTCTAACAGGATGAAGTTTAATAAGTCCAAGTGGTGAGTCCTGCACTTTGGCCACAAAAACCCCCTGCAGCGTTATAGGCTGGGGACGGTGTGGTCACACAGTGTCCAGGAGGAAAGAGACCTGGGGGCGCTGGTGACAACAGCTGAGAAGGTGCCAGCAGTGTGCCCAGGTGGCCAAGAGGGCCAGTGGCATCCTGGCCTGGATCAGGAATGGTGTGGCCAGCAGGAGCAGGGAGCTCATTCTTCCCCTGTACTCGGCACTGCTCAGGCCACACCTTGAGTGCTGTGTCCAGTTCTGGGCCCCTCAGTTTAGGAAGGACGTTGAGATGTTTGAGCGCATCCAGAGGAGGGAACAAGGCTGGTGAAGGACTTGGAAAACAAACCATGTGAAGAACGACTGAGGGGACTGTGGTTGTTTAGCCTGGAGAAAAGGAGACTCAGAGGTGACCTTATCACTCTCTACAACTTCCTGAAGGGTGGTTGTGGACAGCTGGGGGTTGGTCTCTTTCTCCAGGCAGCAACTGACAGAATGAGAGGACACAGTATTCAGCTGCACCAAGGGAAAAATAGGCTGGATAATAGGAAAAAGTGTTTCACGGAAAGAGTGATAAAGTACTGGAATGGTCTGCCCAGGGAGGTGGTGGAATCACCATCCATGGGCGTGCTTAAAAAAAGATTGAATGCGGCACGCGATGCCATCATCTAGTTGAGGTGTTAGGGCATGGGTTGGTCGATCGTTGGACAGTCGGTGATCTTGAAGGTCTCTTCCAGCCTAGACATTCTGTGATTCATTTATGAAAACTAATTTGATCCCTAGTTGCTAATGAATTTTGCTATAGTTCTGTTAAGATTTTACAGTATGGTGTTTTTCTTCTTTAGATATCCTGTTCATTCTATGATACTCAATACATGCTGCTCAAAGAATATCAGTTAAGGAAGTTTAGTTCCATGCTAAAAAGAAGTATAGTACCCAATAAATATATCACCCCTAACAGTCTTGCTGATTCATGCACTGATATCAAGTCAAGGCTTTCATTAACTCCCTTTTTGTTTTTTTTCCAACAAGAACCAAATACAATGTACCACAAAAGAAGTTAAATGCAAACTTGTTATTTGTTTAACTTCCCCTGCCACCACCTCAACTAATAACAGTCCTTGTTTCCAAGAGAGTATGTCTTTTCTGAGCTTCAGTTTTTCTCTGGCTTATGTGAAACCTATTAATTTTTTTCCAGGTCTCTACAGTTTGCTATGCCAAATGCCTGCAATTATCATTCTCAATTCTAATTGTCCCCCCTTTTCTGGCTGGTGAAAGGAATTTCTTCATTTGACTTTACTCTTGTTATTCACTGATGGCTGTTTATACTCAGAATGCTTCTTTTTGGTTTTAGTCGCAGCCTAACCATTTTCATGCTCCCTTACTAGTTCCATGTTGTTTTCTTTTAAATTTCTTTTGCCTACAGACAACTCTGTCCTACATAGTTTTCCCCTCCAAGGTCTGAGGAATATCTTAGAATTGAAACCACAACTTTTTAAGCCCAGATAATTCTGCAAAGTTGTCTTTGTAAGGTTTCTTCATTTATGTAGAATTTGCATAGGTGAATGAGAAGAAAGGTGTACCCTTACGGAGCAAAGCAAAGCCTGTGTATTTAAAAGCAAATTCCCTGCAAAGGACTGAGGATGGTGTACTCAAAAGTGACCTCCCTCCTAGCAAAATCAGTGCTTTCAGTAAACAAATAGAGAAGTCCCAGATGACTCTTTCAAAATAGGACACTTAAAACAGAATATTAAAGTTGCCCTTACAGCTAAATTATTTCTCAATTAAGATGTGAATTTGTAGCAGGGAGGTCATTTGACACTATTTGTGGACTTGCTTAATACTCATGTAAGATGTAAAAATGGATTCCTGATTAGAAAAGGTTCTTGATGAAGAAGGAAAAAAAAAAAAAAAAAAAAAAAAAAAAATCAGGAAGATTCTCTTACCCGTAACTCCTTTCAAATCTATGACCAAAAACTCACTTCCATTTTGCTTTATTACCTCAATCCGCAAGGAGCTTAAAGGATCACACAAGCATGAAAAGTTGTATTTTCTGACCCTTGTGAGCAAATTACATGTCCTATATATCTTCTGATACACACATTTGTTTGGCTTACACTTAGATGTGATTAAGTAACTCTAAGAGCAAGAAATGTTCAATGAAATGGTCAAGTTTTCAATCCATGTGAAGGAATCTATTGCACCCACAATTGTAGTATGATTTTTCGGTCTTTAGAAGTGAAATGGTATATACTGTAAAGTAAAAGAAGTAGATCAAAGCTGGTGGAGATTGTATTAATACAGTTAGTACCTTATGTAAGTAGACATCTGAGCAAAGAAAGAAAATGGAATGAAAAAGTGAAAATAAGACTAGGTTCATCAAACCTGCAGTGAAAGGAAAATACAAAATGAGCAATAGTAGGAGTGAATTAAGGCTGCATGAAATGGTTATTTTCCTAATTGTGGTATTTTCTCTGTGTTGGTATTCAAATAAAGTAACAAGTCCTTATTGATACAGAATAACCAAAGAGACACTTTCTTTCCCATTTTCTCTATAAAAGAATAATCCCACTAGAAATGGATACAGAGAAAACCATTAATTTTTGTGGTTTTTTTAATATAACCCACATTTCTGCTTGTATGCAGGTCTGCTGTTGATCTCATCATTTATTGCTTGATATATTATATCATATTTTCCATGCATTGATCTTGTATCAGGCAACGGAACAGTAGGGGTGACTAGTTGAGGGTTTATATCTTAAGGTTTTACGCTTCTCACTTTAATTGCTGTTGCAAAGAGAATGCAATGAAAGCTGAGGAGTCCAGTTCTACATGATAAATAAAATCACTTAACTCTGAAATAATTAGAGCTCTGAAGATACAAGACAGATAACAATTACATTGTTAGTCTGGCAGTGTGACTTGGATCTAAGAAGAACAACACCTCACACCAGAACAAAGGCCACCATCTCATGCCACACAGCTGAAGGGTAAATTTATTCTACCGCATCCACGCTAAAAGCTGCCTATGCTAAAAACGAGCATCACAATTAGTTTCAACTAACTGAGAATAATAAGTAATACAAGACCTATGAGAGTAGTTCAAAATTAAATGAAGCACAGCACATATGCAAGTGAAAACTTACCAGAGTAGCAAAAAGATGATATAGTATAAAATAAATAGCTACTACTGGTGCCCACATATGTCCTACAGCATTCAGTGTCTGATCCATGACATCCACCCATCCTTCCTGTGTAAGAATCTGAAACATTGACATGAATGCCTGCAAGAAATAGAATTGCAAACATATTAACAAATTATACTAATATGGTTTTATTTACACATTCTTAAAACGGATTTAACAGAGACATTTGTTTTGGTTTGCCTTTTTAAACCTTCAAAAGTGTTTAAATTTAAAGCCAAGTACAAGGCTACTCATGAGCTAAAGGAGAAATAAATAGCTTGATCTTTGACAGAACTGTAATCTTCAATTTGTAATACAGTCCTAGCTTCATTAGCCCATAGAAAGAATCTTTTGGTTTCCTTCATGGCTGAAAAAATAGGATAAATATCCTGAGCATCAGAGATTATTGTTTTAAATATTATATTGTATTAGGATTTTTTGATTTTGCTTTTTCCCCCATGTTTCCTCTCTCTAAATATATCTATAATAAAACATTATAATTAAATGTGACCATAAATTATGTTATCTTACTAGCATAGGAGTATTTGAGGCACTCCACAAATGAGACTAACCAACACAAGGCAAGGTCTCTGTACCTGCTCTTGATTCAGCCAGTCAGACTTTTCCTCTGTATTTTGTAAATAGTATTTTTTGTGGATCTACTCCTGTAACATTTTCCAATTTCTTGAGACCAGGTATATATGTCAAAAATAGAGGAAATAATGGTGATGTTTCAAACAATTTATTTATTTAGCAATAGGAACATATGAAATTGGATAAGCCTAGAATCCAGACACCTTTGAAATGCCAGCTGGGGCCTACAGTGCCAACCAGAATTGAACTCGACATGAGCAATGTGTAGCTGCAAGATGTTCATCCTACACAGACACTGAGGAATGCACACTGCCTAGGAAACAGAAGTTTGAATATGATATCAAAGTGAAATATCTTGACAGTCTCATTTGTCTCAATGAGGCCAAACTATTGCACAAGTTTCTTTTGCTTTTGCCTGACATTGAAAGTACTCTCTTTCCAGACAGCAAGGATCAAAGCTCGTATCTCACTGAAGGTTACGCCTAACAAAAAAGTGTTAGAAACCGAAAACAACAATGCAGCTTACAGCTAACAGGATTCCTAGAATTCAAAATGTTAACACAGTTACAAGGATGTATTAGATCTGTGCTCAGCGTGCCCAGCAGCAGCAGATTAACACATTAATGTGATGGCACAAAGAGAAAAGGATTCTTCTTGTCAAACTCATGAGAAAACAGCATCCAGACAGCCCTTCTCATCAACTTACCACAAGCCAAAACTGGTGCTGGAAAAGCCGAAAACATGTAGCTATACAAACTTATGTGCTTGGGAAATGATTAAATGGTTCTAATTAATTTTTAAAGCTGCTGGCAAAAATAACTGTGTGGGAGATTTCAAGTTTATATTATTACTATAAACCACAGGGAAATACTTTGGGCTCTTTTTCAAGTTTATAATAGAGTTTTTCAAACAAAACAATGATTTCTCTAAGATGTTTCTTCCAAAGCAAACAGAACCGTTAAGGTTATATCCTCACACTTAAGGGAGTTCACTCCAGATTGTGACTTCTCACCTGCAGTAAAAGCAAATTTACTTTAGAGAAGACAGTCCATGTACATGCACACAGCACTTGGTTTTGGCCATACGTGAGATCCCTATGGCTAACAATCATTAATATTTGGTGACAAGAAGCTGGTTCAAACTATCTGAAATAACAAGGGAATGTGGCTTGAGTTGCTACATGCTGTTTCTGTATCATGAAATTAAGTGTATGTCAAGGGCTATCTGTTTAAAATTTGAAAGGAGGGCATGCAGTTACAAAGCATGCTGAAATGGTGTAAAAGGGACGATCTAATCCAGTGCATCTTGTTATGCAGGTACTGCATAAAAACCACTGTCCTTTTGGAGTGCCCATTTTGAGAGGACAATTTCCATGTCTGTATCCAGGGGTTGCCTTGGAGAAAGTTCGCTGGAAGCAGAAAAGAGGTTGACAATGAAGCAGTATCAGAAGACCACTGATAGTGCCTGTCCATTCTTTCACTGACCACAGATAAGAATCCTAGCACTAAAGCTTTTTCTCTTCTGTCGATTTAAATAATACATATTTTAAAGTGCAAAAACTGAATCATGTTGCTTCTAGGTCATATTTGGAGGGAGAACTGAATATTTACTCTGTTACAAAGTTCAAAAACATTTAGCTTCTGAGGTTTTCATATATAATTTGCCTGCTGACACACACAAAAAAGCCTCTCATCAAAGTTCAGCTCGGTTTCTTATTGCTGCTGTGTTCTGTGGCACTCTGAAGCAGACAGAAGACAAACACCCCGCTCAGTTAAGGCCAAGAAGTTTGAGAGTTATTTTTACAGTTGCTTTTCAGAATTAACTCACACTAATCAAACTTTCAGAGATGCTTAAACCTACAAGTCCAATTTACAAGAAGTGAAGCTGAGATGAACATGGACCAGATCAGGGCATCCAAATAAGCAATCATACACTTTGAGAGAGAAGTTAAGCATCACACTTTAACTTCTACACCAGAAACATCCTGACCAAATGTAAAGTCCCAGGCTTTCTTTTGAATGTGTGGATCCTACAGAGTTCAAAGGCTAGATGAACTAGAAACAGCAGAGAAAAATGCTGGCAACTACATTTCTGTAAATTCTTTAGGGTGGTTAAAGTCTTTGGTATATCTTGTATTTGAAGAGGCCAATCACGAGGGCTGAAATTTGCACAGTGCCCTCTGCTTTATGTTTCTACCAGTAATCTTGACCTTAACCAGCACACTGCCAACCTGCAGCCACATCCTCGCTTCAAATGAATGCCCCGTCTCAGCCGCTGTGCAAAATTACAAACTTTTATTATTAATTCTTTTCCTTGTAAAAAAACCAAAAAATTCTCCCCATGCAAGACATGCAGAGAAATAAACATTTGGGATCTTTATCTGGGAAAGGCTTTTTGTAGCCAGCTGAGCATGCATGAAGCAAGCAGAAAATTCAGCCCGCTTTAGATCTGCCAGGGGTGCTTCAGGGTGAATAAGACAAGGAAGCCATCAGTGCTCGGCACTGCTTCTTAGGTCTCAGGTTCCCTTTGTAATGGGGAAGCCAAACCAGGCAGCTGTCATTTGCCTGCCAGCGCCCATTGTACCTGATTGGTGTAGCACTACTTGCTGAAGCATAAGGTGGGCACTACATTAAGCAATACACCCCACTGCTGGCTTTAAAAATACCTGAGGGACTGGATAACTGAACAAGTGCAGAATCACACTTAACTACCACAGCTTACTGCTTTTAAATATATATAGATATTACTTAATTCTTCAAGGTATAAAAATACCTTCAGTATTTTGTTGTGGAGTCCTCATTAATACAATTAATAATAGATTAATGTGGAGAAGATATTCTTTTAATATCAAAAAATCTAATCTTCCATCCAAACCAGCTGTCCATAAAGCATATAGTTTTATAAAATGGCCTTTCAATATAATTTAAGCATTTTATAATGGCATTAAATTCCAGTATAATGCAAGACACAAGTTTTAAGTAAAGAAGGCAGTGCACAATGAATATGTGCTTTGCACCAAGCAATCTTCTTTGGAGCAAGTTATTTTTAACTGAAAGGTGTACCTCCCACTGTTTATTTTAAAATTAATTTGAAATGCAACTAGCTGACAGAATCAACATCTGTGAAGACGAGACTTAGAAATTTATGCAAATGGTGATTTTCTGAATTAATTTGTGTTATAGAAAAGACTGTCAATTTCTTTGAGTATTTATGCCCTATTACTTAATGAGCTGTTTTGATGATGGAAATCAAACTACCTTTTTATTTATAGTGTAAGATTGGCAAAGGTTTGGTAGACTATATGAGCCAAAGTTGCCTGTTCTGACATCTTGTCCAACTGTTACAAGTGGTGCCACACAAATTACTACTCACAGTTATGATGTACTTGTCTTTTAACTGGTGCTTGTCCACAAAATTTTAGGGACCAAATTCCACTTACCTAATTCACAGAAGCAGTCCTACAGTCATAGGGATTGCTTCTGCAAATTAAGTTAATTGGATTTAGGACATTGCTGTAACATCCTTGCAAACTATTCTACCAGCAGAAACATATGTTTTCTTCCTGACACAGTCATGAGCACTCAGTAAAGCCCTGAAAGAAGAGTAGCCATCCTTTAAAAATGTGGCAGTGATACCGAGATTTTAACTGCATCAGAGAATTAAGACTGCATTATTCATCATTTTTTAATGGGTGTTGCTTAGGTTGAACTAATATTTCACATCATGAACTTTTTCCAAGGTCAAGGCTAGGAGCAGACACTTGGTTTTGTGAGAACTGGAAAATTGTTGTTGCCATCAGTTGGGCCTGGCTTTCATCATGTGTTGACCCATTTTAAAGAAGGGCAGCATTCCCAACTTTGTAAATTGAGACAAAGCAGTCAGCACATGGTTGCAAACTCCAAAAGAAACCAGGGCATGGAAGTCAGAGACACTAACAATGTGTTTTGTGAATGTTCTCAGCAGCCATCTTACACCTATGCCTTCTTCAGGGGGCCCAGCCACCCCTGTCCTTCCTCATGGCTCAATATGTGCAGCCCAAGAAGACGAGCAAAAATAAGAGATAACAGATGGCAAACAACAGTAAAGCAAACATATATATTTTTGTACGTAGTATTAGAGAGAAAGCAGTCCATTTGGCAAGCTGTAATGGCCAAAAGAAGGGTGAAATTAGTAGCTATGGCAACAGTGAGCTTGTGCCTATTGATTTTCATCAGGAAACCATGTGAAAACATGCAATTTAGAGGCATTAGCAAGAGGAGGAGGTCTATTTGTTCCAAAACCCATACTGTGCCCTCTTATAAAGCACTTAGTTTCAAAATGATTTTAGGTTTTGTCTGTTTCAGTGTAAAAAGCACTTTAATGTACAAACTCAAAATTTAGCCTCTAGTGTCACCATTATTGTTATAATGCTTGTCCTCTCTGTATTTGTAACTGAAAAAACTCACAGCAACAGTCCTCGCTATTTAAGGTTCACTCTTTTTTGAGGATAAGTTCCTAATAATTTATCTTAGCAAATTCTGGTATTGCAGACCTCATACAATCTCGTATGTGATACGACATGTCTTCAGTCAAGTTTTGAAAATAATTATAATTGTCTTATTGCAAACTGATTCAGTGATCTTTCTTCGGGGAAGAAAATTTGAGAACTTCCAGACTTTGCTAGGAAGATACACTTCTTCAGAGGGATGCCACTATTTCACACCATAAATCACAATTTTAAGTACAAAATTTTCACTGACTTTTAATCTAATAAGAGATGCTTTACTATAACACTACAAAAAGAAACCACGTACTGTAAATTTTACATTCTGAAACAAATACAACAAGGTGAATATGAATATATAAAAAATAATGAGGCACTCATGCTTCTGGCTATCATATGAAAAATATTGAAAACATTTCAATTCCGTATTTCTGAAACACTCTTCTATTATTGCTGACAGCTCTTCTCTTTTCCCAGGACTTAAGTCATAAAATAGAAGACCAGTAAACACATATTCTGTTTGTAAAAACACAGTCTAATTTGTTGGAGAAAATATTTTCTCACTCTTCCGACATGTATTGAGTATTTACATATAGCTGTTAAAACTCCATAAAGCTAGAAGCTGTTATTGAAGCTTAAATGGCAGCAGATAAAAATGCTCAAATAGTCCAAAACTTTAGTAATGTATTGATTTAAATGGAACATTTTTCATTGCAAGAGGATCTTTCTCAGGTACTTATATCAATTTATCCAGTTAAAGTGTGAAGGTGATTGCAATCCTGTTTTATTTTGATCATACTACAATTATTCCTTCAGAACTTTCATTGACATTTTACATAAATAATAAAATAATTCCCAAGCAAAATTCCATGGTCATTTTAAACCTGCATTTTTTTTTCAGAAGTCGTACATGGGAATTGAAAATAGAATATGGAGGTAATGTCACCTGATTTAGAGACCTGACTTAATTAGGAAAGCTTAAATTTTATTTTATTTTTTTTCTTCTTCAGCATTTAATGAGTGATACTGAATATCTAATTCTCGTGGCTGCTTTTCTAAGCATGTTTTCCAAAATAGAAAGCATGGTGTTACATTATTCCCTGTGGGTAGGCATATTTTGTCTCACATTGGATGGCCAGCTTCCCATACATCAAGTTCAGCTTGATAATTACAAATTGTTGTTTAGCCATTTTGTTCGCTAAGTACATGACCCTTGAGGCTGCCTTATTCATTATTCATTGTTATTTAATTGTTCCATCCAATGCACTTTCACTAAAATAGATACATTGGATAACCAAACTGGAATGACAGAAACAAATAAATTGTCACTGGAACCAATCCATGTACACTCAGTCTAATCCACTATTAAAGAAATTGCACTATTTTCATTCAGAATAGTGTTCTTCAATAAATACATTAGCTCCAATTTCCACTGATTTTCAATGTTCTGTTCCGAATTAACATAATGCCCATAAATATCCACTATTTATGCCCAAAAGGCAAACACATTTTTTGTTAATGCAGACAGGTTTTATAACCCTGTGTGAAATAAGCATTCCTGTACAAATCAAGAACAACCACTTTCATAATATGAAAATATAAATCACATGTAGACAGGTTTTTTATAAATTCTTGGGCTAATATTCATGCCTGTAGACATCCTGTAACATGAGAGAGTACAGTTAAGCCATATGTGGTGCTGTGTCATCATCATGGTACATGGGTAAAATTTCTCTGTGCTCCCTTGACAGCAGAAATAGAATACGTATACATTATATACATATTATACATTATCGATACACAAACTGCTTCATGTTTCTCAGATGGAAAGGAAGACTGCTAATATAATTACAAATACGATAGAATCTGTCCTGGTTTGGGCTAGAATTTGGGATAGAATTAATTTTCTTCCTAGTAGCTGGCAGAGTGCTATATTCTGGATTTAAGATGAGAATGGTGTTGATAATACCCTGATGTTTTAGTTGGTGCTGAGCAGTGCTTGCACAGAGTCAGGGTCTTTCCTGCCTTTCACCCCACCAGTGAACAAGCTGAGGGATCACAAGAGGTTGTGAGGGGGAACAGCCAGGACAGGTGATCCCAAATGACCAAAGGGATATCCCATCCCATATGGCAACACAGTCACTATATAAACTAGGGGAAAGCTGGTTGTGGGCTGCAGATTGGAAGCTGGCTGAGCATCAGTCAACATACTGGGCAATGGCACTGCGAACCACTGATTTTTTATGTTCTAATTTTTTTTTTATCATTATTGTCTTCCCTTCCATTTCCATACTACTAAAATTTCTTTATCTCAGCCCAAAAATTTTACTTGTTTTTCCCCAATTCTCTCCTCTGTCCCACTGCAGAGGGAGGACTGAACAAGTGGCTGTGTAATGTTTAGCTCTACTGACCAGGTTAAACCCCAACAGAATTACAGAATCATTAGGATGGAAAGGACCTTTAAGATCGAGTCCAATCATTTACCAAACACTGCCAAGTCTGCCATCAATGGTATGAAAATATCCACAATAAGAAAATAGTGACAAGCAATGAGTAATCAGTGCTTTTTATACTTGCCCTTGGAAAGGTTGTAAATCTATCCAGTTCTTCCACAAAGCAAAACATCTGTAAACTGATTGCTGACATTACGATCAAAAGGCTGGCAGTAAATACTACCAAACTTCCAAGTTTTTTTCCTGGTCCAAATATCTTATACACAAAATCCTCCAAAGCAGGAGAAATCTTTATAAGCCGAACTACTCTAAGAACCTGCAAAGAAAGAGAAAAATGCAACTATACCAAATATTTGATTATCACAATTATTAAAAAAAATCAAAATAGCAGACATTTATGGCTAAAAAGAGACCTGCAGCCTTGTAGACCAATAAATACCGAGTTGCCACCACTTGTAATAGATGACAAGTTGTGTGTTAGGTTAAAACCACAAAACCAGGAACATACAGGAATGGGATGATAGCACAGGCATGGGAAGACCCAAAGTCTCCAAGACTGTAGTCAACTCACCAATCATGAAGAGTCATTTCAGAAATGCAGTTGGGTGAAGCTGGTTTTGGGGTAACAAAGGAACAAAGACATAGACAAAACACACCACAGATTTTAAATATGAATGTAATGTGGAATTAGAGATCAAAGGAGGTTTATAGTGTGTTACCAAACATAAGAATGCCTCCAGGCAGGAGACAAAGCATATCACTCTAGATTTAGCAACTGAGAATCTACTGAAGTGCTAGGTAAATGACTCCAGTTTGATTATCATCACTGTGAAAATTTCATTCTTATACTAAATGGATACGGTCCTGAACAACCTTTGATGAAAGCACAGCTTTGACCAGTGGACTTGATGAGATGAATTTGAAAGGCCACTTCCAACTTAGATTTCTCAGATTTTATGATGTTTGTTATACCACGTTACATATTCACAGAAAGAACTGCCAAGTTTTCCACAGATCATCCTTCTATTTCAGTGACCTGGAGCAAAATTGTTTAGCATTACATACCACGTAACCTAGCAAATTTGGTAATGAACATATTTTGCTATTTCATAGTATATATAACATGGGAAAATTTGGGTCATGTTTCTCAGTATCAAAGAAACTCAGCATCTCACAACAGCATTGTTTGCCCCTGACATATTTGACACCTCTCGGTACTGGCAGCAAAACTTTGATCTTATTGTGGAACTCCTGACCCATTCACTGCTGAATCTACTTTGAAAGAGCTGCTGACAACTCTGACTCTCCTATTTCTGCCTTTGATGTTGACACAGTGACACAAACATCAGTATCAACAAGAGGCAGTGGCAGCAACAATCGTTGCTGAAGACAACAGACCACAGCATATGGGGCAACTGAGATTCTGAAGTTCTGAGGAAGAAAAAGGCTCTCCATTCCAAGGTTACATCTGGATTTCCACAAGAATCATGTGGAAACTGAAAGGTAGGAGTTACAGTGCAATTATTGTCTGACCTTATGGACAAGTCAAATACAATTACTATGTTGTTTTTGGAAAGAAAATAAGTATGATAGAAGTTGTTCATACAATGAGTTTGCTGTGTCCTGTAGCTTGCTAATAATGTACTCTTTTGGATTTCACATGAAGCTCATCTCCCTACCCATTTGTAAGGTATGCAGAATATGCCTGTTATCTCCTCCAAAGGGGAGAGAGAGAGAGAGAATCAACTCAAGAGAACAACTTATTCCAAACATATCAAAGCCCTTACATGAGATGGAATAAGCATTCACTCTCTTCAGGGGCAAACAAGGGTCCTAGATGGTTACACTAGACAGCTTAACTTTCACATTAGCACAAGGGGAGATAAAGTCCTTTCTTTCATATTGGTATCATGACTACATTGCATATAATCTGAGTACAAGAAACTGGCTACCAAGGCAGACAGTGAGATGAGTGAGATTTCCAAGTACTATTAAAATGTAAACACGGCGCCTTCTTACTTATAAGATTTACTCATCTTGTAAATGTTAGCTCTGTTCCCATCAATACTACTTTCAACACAGAACCCAGTGGGGAGAAGATTTCATGCTAGTTGGTATTCCGAGTGGTGTTTTAAATAAACTCAATTATCTGCCTTACTTTTTTCCCCTTTCTTTGGGGAACTTTAATTGACCTTTAAGCAACACACTAATCTTATTGATACTACTTGGTTTCTTCATTTATTTTCATTAGGTAACAAATTGAATCTAGCAAAAAACATTCTAATGAATTTATGCATTTTGTGTAATTGGATTGCAAATTGTATTATATTTAGGAGCTGTAGAAAATTCACTATTTGGATTAAATATAAAAATACATTAAAAACAAATCAAAATGAATAATATGAAAGAGGAACCACAGCTTTCTTACAAATAACAGCTGTATCTCCTGCAAGGGATGATAGTTATTCAGGAAATGACTCAGCAGCATTTTCCCCAAACACAAACACAATATCATCTCTTCAGTCCAGTGTAGGTTAAATTCTGTTTAAACCTCTCCCTTTGAAGTTGTTTCCTTACAGATCTCTGTAACAATATGCATAATCTGTCATTTCTCCACTAATTTTATGTCCTAGAGATACAGCTATGTAACAGTCCTTTGCTGTAATCTTTCATAGAAGGCTTTGCAAAGTGTCTTGAATGAATGCACAGTGAATGCAGGGAAGATAGGTGGGAGGGTGGACAGTAGCCAATGTAGTAAAGACTGAGTGATGTGTTGGCAAAAGGTAATGATATAGACCAATGAATAATGCAAACTGAAATGTATGCAAGGAGGACTAGACAAGCCAAACAATAATTCTTGCTTGCTATCCTGGAATGTGTCAAGAAGGACTTCTGTTTTTAGTAATCTGTTTTGCTGGCTGACAAGGAACACATTTACCCTGTCATCATGAATACCTAAACGTCTGGAAATCTGCCTAGCATTAAGATGTATTCATGTGAAAAAGACTTTTTGACCTTGGTTGATTTGAAAATGTGTTATCTAGCTTGCCCAGAACTTAACTGTGGAGGAATATGGTGTGTATCTTACATGCTGACATCAAAGGTATTCTACAATCTTCCAGTCATTCGCCTCCTAGGGGATTTGGATTGCAAAATATACCCCAAATATTTCAGTGTAGCAGGTGTTTCTGCTTGTAACATGTATGTCTTTCATATATTTTGGAAAAGAAAAAAAAAATCACATCTTGAAATTTTCTGTCATAAAAGCTAGCACTGTATAATTAAAAAAACCACCACCACTGCTCTACTGAACTAATTAAATCCATTAAAAAGAAAATACTTTTTATTTTATTATAATCATCTGCCCACATTTTAATTATACTTTCAATCCTATGAGTTAGTGATGACATCATCCATTTAGTCCAACACTGATAGTTTCTGCTGAAAATTCTTATGAAGAAACCACCAGTCATGAGTGGACTATGTCCTAATTAATACAAACTAATTATTAACTAAGCTACTGACTGCCTTAACTGAGAGCTCCCAGCTATGCTTCCTGTGTGCTTTTGATGCAAGAGTGCAATTGCATACTCCTGACAGATCATCCTTCCTTGCACTTTGGATGTATCATGCTGTATTGAGTAACAACATTCTACATATTTGGACAGAAAAATCAAAGCTATAATGACTTAGAAGTCTTCAAATGATATCAGGTGAAAACAAAACATATTTTTTCATCCTGAAAGCTTTCTTGAGAAGGTTTGCAGAACCATTTAGAGAAAATACAGGATGACATTTGCAGAAATCTGAGAAGTCCATTATGTTTCAAGGCGCACTTGGGGAGATTGCTTCTCCCATGCTGTACTCATGTTTAAAATAAGTGTCGCTATAATTAATCACATTTATTGACAGAATTCTGTCTGAGTTATTATTTTCCCTTATTGAGTATTACTTATTCACCATGCCAATCCATTGCTGAATAATGGGTAGATTTGAGTCCTTTAATATATATATTCTTTACAAAACCCTTTCTTTCACACTGTGGAACATAACACATAATGAATCCTAGTGCTTTCTCCCAAAATTGGATCAACCCTAAGCACTGGAAGGAGGGTGAATGGGGAATTGGTTGGGCTGGTTGACAAGAAAAATCACAAGTCAGAATTAATCAGTCTTTTTTTGTCTCTCTTTCCTGCTCTTCTCCCAAGTGAAAATGCCGGAAGAGCCTCCATAAACACATTTTCCCTCTAGATAAGGAATGGCTAGAGAGCTATAAAACCCAGGTCTAGAATGATTCTGGAAAAATTAGCTCAGAAGATCCACAATAACTTAGCTTAGCATGTGACTGCCACAGAGATTAAGATTTGGAGAAGCAAAAGCAAGTGAATTGAGGCCTCAGGGAGAGCATCCAGAAAAGTAGTGGGTACAGGAAGGTGATGTTGTAAACAGCTGTGTAAAAGGTCAAGGCTCAGTGAAGAGCAATGAAAAAACAAAACAGAACTTACCGAACAGTGCAGCTCAGATAAGACATGGGAGTTACTGATAACAGAAAGAACTTCTCAGCAAAGTTAGAAAGAATCATATTTTTGTAAATCCATCCAATAAAAATAGTTACAAACAGAGATTTATTATTTTATTCTCAAAATAAGTCAATACTGTGAGAAAATTGAAATTTGTGTGAAATGTGGATGGGTAATATTTTAATTTGCTATATAGAGTAAAAAGTAAAAGTAACTGATCATACCTGAAAATATGTAAATTGAGAGTGATAGAGGTCTGGATAAATATGGAGAGTGGTTCCAATTACAAGCAGCAACTCAAACTTGTGAAGAGATGAGCTGATGTATCCAGTGAAACCCAAACACCAGATCTTCAAAAGAGCTTCTAAATCAAACAGAACCGTAAAAGCAACCTAGATGGATATATAAAACAAGAAAGATTTATTCAAAACACTGAGTTAAGTTATAAGGTTCTATGTCATTATGTCTATCAGGGCTTTGTATGGCAAAAATAAAGATCATCATAATATTTAACAAAACCAACCATATTCTAAACAGAATAAACAATAATAGATTTCACTTAATAAAATTTTCTAGACTCAACACAGACAGGCAGATTTCATGATTTGGAAAGCATGAAGCAATAAATCCATCCAGATGATCTTTCACTTTAAATACATATATAAGAAAGAAAATATGATGACTTCTGACTTTTTAAAAATATGAAGCAACACATATGAGACTTCTGAAGAATTTTAAGAGATCTAAGAAAGACACCTAAGTTTGAAAATTGCTACTTCAATTTTTTAAAACACCCATATTAATACAACAACCCAAACAGGTAGAAAAGAGGTAACGGTTTTTAAGCATCTAAAACAAATTTTAAAAAGGAGAGGAAATTCAAAGTTCACTCCAGAACTGGTTAATTTTCACAATGATGTTAAAGAACTTGCACACGGTGGGAAGTTACAAGGGAAGAAATCTACTTGTAGGGAATAGATTTATGATTCTTCCAGAGGCCTTTCTTGAAATATTTGCACAGTAAAATGAATAATGTTCAGTTTGAAAAAAAGCATAGGTGTACATCTTCAAGATTTACTTTCTCTTACTTCTCTGTCTACAAAAATTCCTTCTGGCTAGGCACACTTCCTCATGTGCTTCTTATTTTACCACTGTACACACTCGGAGAAGCTCTCTTCCACACTTTCCAATAGCCAGGATATGCAATGGATATGCTTTTCTGCGACACAGAATGTTCCTCTCTGACCCTTTACACACACTGAGGATTAAAAGAGACCCTGAAGGTCACATCTAAATACAACTAATACTTTCAAAGGGCAGTAAACATTCTTCAATTAAAGAAAATGCAGCTTAAATCTCCTTTGAGGACAAGAATTATTAGTCTGTTAAGATGGAGAGACTAATTGACTGTGGGTTATGAGGTCTACTGAATTTGGCAGGGGATAAAAAAGTTAAAGACTAAGATTTTAATCCTGACTCTGACAATGAAAATCTCTGGGATGCTGCCTTAAGTATTTAAGTTATTTAAAATTAGAACTCTACAGTACATAAAGAATATATTTATCAACACGAAGGAGGGAGGCTGTGAGATAGCTAAATAAAATTTTACGTATTTTATGTGTACAGGACTGTCACAAGCAGTAGTGGAGATGGAAATTAAACACTGCAGTTTATGCCATTAGTTTATTCCCCTAGTCCACAGAGCTATTTTTACAAGCAGTGCTACCAGCTATACTACGTGGCTTCCTCAAGGCATGTAAAAGAGTTATCAGGCTTTAAATGTCTGCAGAATTATTAAATCAAGGCAAAAGGCTTCACAGCACTCAAAAAATCTCTTCAGGAGATTTTCATTTTCCTAGGAAAGAAAGACTACTAAGAAATATTTGTGTGCTTCCAGTCAGTGTCGGGACACATTTACGCCCTTATCCTCGAATGGATCTAGCCAGTTTTTCAGCCTGTGTTCTGGGACGTCAAAGAGCTCTAGGAGAACAATGAGCCAGGTTTGAAGAGACTACTCCTTTACATGAAGATCTCTAAGACACATGGAAAATGTTTTAGCAAAAAATCTTAAAAGTAAAGCTCACTTTTAATGACACACAATAACTGTGTCCAAAAAGAAGGGCATTGAATTAGGCAAAATGGAACAGTGGTTAGAAAGCAGCTGGGATTCAACTCAGAGCAGGTGGAATAACAATGACATTTAAACATACACATATACACTTCAGAGCACATAGGCTTCCTATTAGAAGAACAAGACTAACAAATATGATGTTAAGTGTATTTTAATTTATTCTAAAAATGTGTGGGCAGGATCATTTGCATTTCACATACTTGTCAAATGAATTCAAACCACTGGCACTTAAAAATGTATCAAATGGTTTGCATAACATCTGATTACATTTATACACCTGTCTTCCTGCTGACAGAGCTCGTATTTTTTTTTTCCCTTCCTTGTAATTAATTACAGGAGAAGATTCAGAATATCTGACTAGAACTTTTTGTTAGGTATGAAACGCAATACAATTTTATAGTTTTGTGAGGTTTTTTAAAATCTGGAATAATTCCTTCCATTGCTGTAGAGACAAGGCAAAAGCAAACTCTTCCTGCTGACAGCTTGTATTTTTTTCCCCTTCCTTGTAATTAATTACAGGAGAAGATTCAGAATATCTGACTAGAACTTTTTGTTAGGCAATACAATTTTATAATTTTGTGAGGTTTTCTAAAATCTGGAATAATTCCTTCCATTGCTGTAGAGACGAGGCAAAAGCAAACTCACATAAGAAGCCAGAGCAGGAAAAGCAGGTGTAACACATAAGCAGTCGCCAAGCAGCCACCCTCCGCTATGTTGCTAATTCTGCTTTGGGGAGGCCAAAGAGGAGCTAACAGAAATGGACCATTGCCCTGAGTCGTGTCCCTTTTGGTCACCTGGAAGCTTTATGGTATTAATCCCACCTTCATCAAAATGGCCCTTTGCTAGTAGCCACTCAACACTTTTTTTTGGTAGAGGCACAGCAACCAACAGTGACAGACTAATTGTTTTCTTCTTTGTAACTGTGTCTTACTTGAAAGGTTATCAAGCTGTCAGGAAAAGATAAGAATTCTCCAAGAGGGATCATTGGGATTAAGGACACAGAGCTCCAGTAGTTCCCTCACTACCTGATTTGACACAGCATTCAATCCTTCCTTCATCCAGGACGGGGCAAAGGCTACCCAAAGGCAGCAGCGCAAGGGGACAGGTTACAAAAGGAATCTAGAAGAAACTATATTGGAGTACTTGGTTTTGAACTCTGGTATTCAGACAGTCTTTGTAGGAATTTGTAGGAATGCAAGTCAAATAAGACAGCTAGTCTGTTACATGTTATAAGGGAAGGTCCATATAAAAACAAACATCCATCACTATTTTGTCTAGGTATTGAATACTTAAAAGTCAGCATCCTCATTAAAAATTACCAAAGTGTGTTTGAGGCTCTGTTCTTTCCAGCATACTGCACTGGGATTTTGAGTCATCAAAATTCTGTTAACATTCTGGTTTTGCTTAATTTGCAGGACTGATGCATAAAAGTTGAAATGCCTGTCAGAACCTCTGATTTACTACTGGATATACAAAATTATGCAAACAATGGGATCTGGCTATAGATTAATTTATTTTATCTTCTTGTTTAACCTTTGCCTTCTTGAGTTCGTCTTTTCTTTCCAACAATGAAAACAAATTTCTTTTCTTGGTATGGAGAGTCTCAGTAATTTCATTTAAATTTGCCCACTGAGTTTAAGCGGGTGTACTTCTACAATTCTAGGTCACTACAATGTGTGATATATAGAATGGACCAAGTGAGATATTTTATTAGACATGTCTTCTAAAGCCAGCAGCTTCTAAGATACTTCTTAGAACATGTATCAGAAAGTCAGATACGCTTGCTGTAGCTTATCTGGCCATTTCCTTTAGCACAGTGAATCCTCGCCACCGTGGGCTGCTCAAGTCAGCTCCCACTGAAGGGAAAGCTTTCTGTAGCTTACTCTAAAGGAAAAGACAGCGAAACAGCAGTGCATCCTGCTCCAAATAGTTTTCTTCACCAAGCAAAAAAAAATGTGGAATAACCTGCACTGTTTGAGTATTCAGCTTCTTCAAAAGTCTTAAAAATATTTCCTTTGTACACCCTTTGTGCTACAAAGAACAAGTTTCACAACAACCAAATAGAAAATGACACCAGCCTATTGATTTTCCTCTCTCTCAGGATTTTTTCATTCTTCTGCTCTTCTGATACTTTGTTCCTCCTTCTATAACATGTTAGGGTTTTGTTAGTTTGATTTTTATAGTGCCTCTAGTAAAAGCATCACAGGATTTAAAAAAAAAAAAAAAAAAAAAAAAAAAAAAAAAAATCCACCTTTCTCTATCCCAGAATACTTTACCTCATTTACTTGGAAATGTAAAAAGGTAAACAAAAGAGTTTTCTGACAACCTCTCCACTAAGAAATCACTTATCGAAGCTATTCAGAAAGAAAAATGTATTGTTAAAGAAAACTGGACATTGCTTATAGGACAGATTTATAATACACTAGTCTACATTATATACTCACCTTGAATAAACCCTGGTAAGTATTTCTAATTGAAAAAAAACCCCAAAACCCTGAAAACCTTATACTTGAGATAAACGTTGAAGAGATTGTTTCTAGCACTGATTAATAAAAGCATAATTATACTATCTATTCAGAGCCAAAATAGAAATAGGACATGCAATGTTTCCTATTTTGAATATAAATAGAATTAATGCTATTTTGTTAAGAATCCAGGCTCCACTTGCTGTTTCCTGGGCACAAAGCAAAAATGACTGCTGTGAAGAGTTCATGGCCTTTAATGCTGACTTATTTCTTTCCAGCCAAGGATATTGTACAGGATTTGCCTGTGACAGAGTTAATTTTCTCCATCATAGTTTGTATGATGCTATTTTGGATTTGTGCTGCCACCAGTGTTGGTAACACAGGGATGTTTCAGCTATTGCTTAGAAGTGCCTGCAAAACGTCAAGGCTTTTTCTGCCTCCCACCCCACCAGGGAGCAGGCTGGGGGTGCACAAGGACTGGGGAGAGGAAACAGCTGGGATAGATGATCCCAACTGAACACAAGGATATCCTATGCCAGAGAGCATTGTGCCCAGCATATAAGGGTAGAGAAAGCAGAAGGAAGGGGGGGATATTTAAAGTGATGCTGTTTGTCTTCCCAAGTTACTGTTACAGCTGATGCAGCCTGGCTTTCCTGGAGAGGGTTTCCCTGTCCATGGGAAGTGGCGAATGAATCCCTTGCTTTGCTTTGCCTTGCTTTGCTTTGCTTGTGTGCATGGCATTTGTTTTTACTTATTAAACCACTTTTATCTCAATCCATGGGCTGACTCACTTTTATTCTGACCTGCTGGTGGGAATTAAACCATGATGGAGATTAAAATGAGTTAGTTTCCCTGTCCTCAATTCTACTCTAAGATATGTGGAGCATTTTAAAAGACAACCCAGCATTTGCTGGTTTTATTCCAATGTCTTATTTTCAGGATAATAATTTTCATGTTCATGTTTTTCAAATAGTGTTAGAACTTGAGATAAAATAAAGACAACACATTTCACAATGATTCTTGTAATAGTTGTCCACAACAATATTGACTTAATATTCATACAAACTACAGCAATCCCCAGCAGCATGAGAGACAACAAAGAATGATGTAGCACTGCTGGCTTTATATTCTGCACTTTTTAAAAGGTTTGGAGTCTGGTGCTGTTTTTAATAGGTTTTTTTTTTGCTCTCATTTCTGTCCCAGAACTGGTGAACTCTCATCTTCATATGATTTTAAGAGATCAGGTACAAATTCTAAAACTAGGATAAAAAATATGTATCAACTCAACCTTCCTTTTAAAAGGGGGATTCATGTACTGTTTTAAGTTGGGCACATGAGTCTGAATATCAAATATATTTAGACATAGAAAGCAGAGAAAAAGCCAGGAACACTCTGATATCATTCATTCTAGTCTTAGAATGACTCCTCTGGCTCCAAAGGATTGTGTAACTATTGAAGCCAGAGAAACTGCAGTAAGCATAATGTAGAAATGTGCACTATCCAGGCATGGTTCTAGGATCTCTAGTGCATGCTTTACAGTAAGATCCTTGACCAGCTAGGGATTCAAGCAGGTTCCCTGTCAGACTGTCACTTGTACCTCCAATTCACTAGTTCAGGAGCACAGACTTCCCCTTTACAAAATTCATGACTGGATAAATCTTTTGTTTTGTAGTGTGCTCTGGCGATTGCTGAAGCCAGACTATTTGTAATATTATTTTGGTTATGCTTAAGGACCTTCTGGCAGCTAGGTATATATATCAAATAAAGATTATTTAGGAAAAATTTCTATATTATATTTTTTAAATACACTGATTTGTCACATTTTTAAATTTAAATTCTTCTGAATATTACACTCCTGCTAGAGAAAGATAGCAACTCAGCAGCCATGCATTGCCTGCAGATGTTATACTTAAGCCTCAGATCACTACCACTAACATTTGGTTTGAGGAAATTACCTTTCAAAAGGCTGTAAGATAGAGCTGTCAGCCATTGTCGAACAGAGAAAGTTGAACAAGTTAGCAAAGTATTCTTGGAATGCTTCAGGGAATAAAAAAATTACACACTAAAATGTTCTTGACAGTCACATTTTTTACTTTAGCTTATCTTGAAAATTACCCAGATGGTCATTTCAGCATACTCACCTCAGCAAGGTAAAATTCATCATATTGTCTCTTGAAATGTTCTCCTTTATAGTAGTTGCTAGCAGCAACAATCACATCGACAGCAACCATGCTTAGTATGAACATATGAAACACGGACGATCTCATCATTTTCTACAAAAGAAAAAGTAAATTTTATCATCAAAAGGAGTCAAACCATGTGCATTTTAAAGGTCTATTATATTGTCAAAACATAATCAGCTATAATAATATGTTATTCTAAAGCTTCTTTATATGATTCTAATTTATGACTCTTTAAAATATGTTTTAATATGTTGTTTCAACTGGTTTACCACGTGCAAGTTTTGAGATTTTTTTTTGTACTTTTTAGTTTTATTTGCCAATTGACTTCTTACTGAAGGTTTATAATTTAATTATATATCCATTACTTTAATACGTTTTAAAGTATAAAGAGCACATCTATCTAGTCATTTGGCCTTGTTTAATACTCCTGCATTATGATTTATTCATGCAAATCTTGATGACTTATGGTTCAGGAAAAAAGTTACACCAATTCTATCTTGTGCACTGCTTTAGCTCAAGAAACATGTTTTATGGAATTCATATGATGTCAAAATATTGCCTAAATGAATAAAACCCATCTACATATAGTAGATATACACATCTAGGCCTATGAGCTCTGAAGTACTCACAGATAATTCACATATCTGTGTATTTAATGCTCTGCATCACTGCTGCTGCAGCCACACAGGAGAGAAATAGAGGCACAGAGCAGGGTCCAGGAGTTTACATCTGTGAGATGCCAAAACATTACTTATAAGATACACAAGATGTATGCAGAAGTTCGAAGTAGTAAGTTATAAGCCTCCACCGCAAATACCATGGACTTACGTTTTACCCTGAAAACTCAACCACTTCCCTCACTGAGTCAGTCACAGTAGAAGTTGGAGTCAAACACACAGAAAATGCTGTTATTTTACTTTAAAAAAATCTTTGAATGAATGGTGACTAATATTGATATTGTTTTACAAATTTCCACAGGTAATACAGTTCAGGTCTTTAATATGAGTAAGTTATATACCATTATGGTTCCTTGTGTTTGTGTGTAAGTTGTATTTACAGTGGAAATGCCCACTTTTACGCCTGGGTTTATATGTAAAAGTGTGTAACAAAATTTCAGGAAAAATAGAATTCAAAATTTAGAAGAACTCTTCTTTCTTACATTTTTGGAAGTGTACCTGTACTGGTTTATGTTCACATAATCATATAATTATTTATGTTGGAAAGGACTTCTTGAGATGATCTAGTCTGGTGCTGCCTGCTTAAGCAGGGTCAGCTAGAACAGGTATTCCAGAACTTTGTTCAGTCAGAATTAGAATATCTTAACAGATGAAGGCTCTGCAACCTGTTCTGCTGTCTGACCACCTTCACAGCAGAAGTCTTTTGTTTTGTTCAGCTGTTCATCACGGCTCCAGACTTTCTCCCAAATCTCAGGAGCTTGAGATTCCTGAAGGTCAGTCTTACCTATCAAGATGGGTGAAAAAGGACTCAACCATTTATATGCCATTGTCTGGCCTTGCAAGGTCTCCTAATCCTTTCAACAGCAGCTCCACGTTTTTCTAGTCTTCCTTTTGCTTCTCTTATATACATACATACATGCCTTCCATGTCATGGCAGATTCAATCCTATACCTCCACTCTCAGACAGAGTATTTGTATTCCTCCTGGGCAATTTGGCTCTGATTCCATCTCTCCAATTCTGAGTTTTGCCTAGAGCTACTGGTTCAATTATGTGGATCTCCTGCCACGTTTATTTGATTTTATGCACTTGGAAGAAGACTATTTTTTTTAACTTCAAGGAGGAAGATCCTTGAAAAATCAATCAGTTCTTCTGGAACCTCTGATCTCTAGGACTCTATACTATGGGTTTCTTCCAAGCAGACACCTGAACATGGAAACATTTGAACACCAATCTTTTGGCTTTGTTCCTTCTTTGAAGGTTCCTGAACTCCATATTGTCACGGTCATTGAAAAAAAAGACTGCCCCTGAATCTCACAACCTGACCAATTTCTTCAACTTGTCATGTATGTGGTCACTCTAGAACACCTGATCTCATCAGTACACATTTTAGGAAGTTACCACCACTGCAAAGGAGAAACATGGACTGTTTTCTGCTGTATTGTCCTTCTAACAGTGTAGTTACACTGCCCCAGGAGAACTGAGGCTTGTGAATGTGAAACTCATAGAATCATGGAATGGTTTAGGTTGAAAGGAAATGCAAAGATCATCTATTTCAGAAGTATGCAAAATTTAAGAAACACACATTTTTACGTTTGTAAGATATATTAACACATTAGAAAATTCATATACATCATTGTAAAATACCATCTCAGTCTTTAATGAGTTGAGATTGTTATATTCATGAAGAATTGTCAGCATTGACATTTTATGTTTAACCCTGCCTGAAGCTCAGAGTCTTAATCAAGTTACTCTTCATACACGGTTGTTCTGTGTTTCTTTTTTGATGAAATTAGAACAAAATATGGGATGCATGGGAGGCTGCAAAGACTAGTACTTGTTCAGCTTTTAGCAAAGCCCTGTGCCTGCCCACTGAAAAATTCAACCCCTCTTGAATTCCACTGGAATTTAAGACAGCTTGCCTAAATTGAAGCTGAACAGAGACTAAGCACATATTTACAAGCATACAAGCTGATAGAATTGCCTCTTGTCTCTTAATATCTGGACTTTTTGTATGAATTACAGGTAGCATTGCAGACAGAAGACAGCTCAAATCCTTCTCATGCAACCTGGCTTCCTTTTGACCCTAGTGACTTAAAATGGTTATATATTCTATTCTAGAAAGGGAGGTTCAGGAGATAAGCCTTACATTCAGAAATTTATGGAACAGGCAGAGGTTAATAATACCTAAAGTACAGGTAGAGTCACCAAAATAGTGGCTAAATAAGGTTTTGCTTTTATTTTTAATCCACAAGGCAAGCTATAACAATACAATAATTAAAGGTAGGGCTACTGGTATACATTTTTTTCAGTGTGATTCAAATCAGGTGTAATTTTATCCTTTACATTTCCATTTCACACAAATTCTAACCAGATAGTCTCTCTGCATATTTTACACTGTATTTTTAATGGTGTCAAAATTTCCATCATAATAATGAAGTATTCTGTCTCATATGTGAAAGTACTTGCTGAAAGAAACTAGTAAGCGAGGTAGCAAAAAGCACTTTTATCTCCTTTCATAGGGAAGCAAAATGGTAATACAGGAAAAATAAAAATGCATAAACTGTCTTGATATGCATGTAAATATATGCACACTTGGTCATCTAGTCTATACCTTCAGACACTGTGGTGATTTAGGAATGCTCCTCCTCAGTTTAGTGCTGCCACTGATATGCTCCAAACTACACTGCCACTTGCTAACTCCCCCTGTCCTCCTCCCCTGCTGGAGGCTGGAGAGGAGAATTGGAGACACAAAAGGTAAAGATCATGGGCTAAGAACAATTTACTGGAGATGGCATGTAAAGTAAGACAATAAACAGTTACAGCAACAACATTAATAACAAGTATACAAGAGAGAGGTGAGTGAATCATACACAAAATGTTCAGAATCAGCATTAACCAAGCACTCCCTCTGCCACTCCCTCCAGAAGGAAAGGCTTCTTCTTGTTGCAAGAGACTCCTTTCCCCAGCAATGACATGAGGTGGCATAGAATAACCTCCAGGTTCTAGACGTGCCCTGTTCTGGCCACTGCAAAGACTAATATTGTCCTGGCCAGAACCAGAACAGAAGGCCATAAAAAGATTTTGCAGCGGCATATTTATTTCTGGAAAATAAATACCAATAACAGAAATAATATCCTAATCATAGTTTGGTTCACAGAATCACAGAATGCTTAAAGTTGGAGAAGACTTTTAAGACCATCAAGTCTAACCTAGTACCACCACCATGTTCACCATTAAACCGTGTCCCCAAGTGATATAGCCATACTTTTCTAAAAAAATTCCAGGGATGGTAACTCCACCACTTCCCTGGGCAACCTATAAAAGATGTCTGACAACGCTTTCCACTAAGAAATTTCTATATAATATCTAATTTAAATCTCTCATATTGCAACTTGAGGCCATTTCCTCTCATCCTATCACTTGTAACTTGGAGAAGAGACTGACTCCCACCTTACTAAAATGTCCTTACATGTAGTTATAGAGAGGAATAAGGTCCTCTCTGAGCCTCCTGTTCTCCAGGCTAAACATCCCCAGCTCCCTCAGCCACTCCTCATAAGACTTGTGTTCCAGCCCATTCACCAGGGTCCTTGCCCTTCTCTGGACTCTCCGCAGCACCTTTTATTTTTCAGTAAGATTCAACAAAGCTTGTTGTCAAGGTCACCTTCCCAATTAAATTGAAAGGAGAATATTTAGCTAATAGAAAGTATAACACTGGCATAACATGATTCAACATTAAGATAATAAGGAAGGAGGCCCAGACAGGACGCAAGCCAGGCACAGGCAATGTAAAGGCAGGAACAGCTGGCTGAGGCAACAAATTAAGAGACAGCTGTGGTGAGGAACAATAAAAGCATCACGATGCTGGCAGAGAGACAGAGTACACAGGGCCAGCAAGGTGGAGATAACTGAGCAAATATGCCCACTGCCTGCAGAGCAAAAATGCTGTGCTGAGGAGATTAAAAAAAAAAAAAAATCATTATTTTTAAATCCCAGGGCTGGCCAGTTCATGGGAAAAAGACTGATATCTGTGTTTCTTCATTTTTTTCTACATCCTGTCAGAATCTAGCTTCTCACTTGTCATGAATGCCGTGCATGATAAGAAGCTTTCCTGCTGGCCTCTCAGACAGACTGCTGTATCTTTAGGAGATCAACCATGGTACTCTGACCCACTTACCTACTGTGCCCAGCTTTCCCCCTACTCTAATCTGCCTTAGTTTGTTCTTTCTGCATCACAGAATTTTAATTTGCATTTGCACCCTTAAAACAGTTCAGACACACCTCTGCTGCTACGTTCAACCATGAGAATACAACATCTCTACGTATTTCTGTATTTGGAATGAAGTCTAAATGAAAGCAGAATTTAGTCCACAGCTCTTGCCTAAGCCTTGAAAATAATTTTGGATCATCGGATCAGCAGTGTATCATTTGGATTACAGCCCTTTTCAGAACACATAAGCATGGAAAATTCTCCATGCAAACTTGAAAGAGGAAACATAATACCAATTTTTCTTGTTGTTCTTGTTTAATTTACTGACCTTTTTTAAGCCCATGGATGTCTTTCTTAAAATGTGTAGGAATGAGATGAAAGAAATATTCTAATGTTGCTGTCAGCCAGATACATGGTAAATTGTATCTAATATTAAATTGGATGTAAGATTAGCTGTGTTGAAGAAATCTCAAGTGAAATGCCCTGCTGCTGCCATCAATCAACTACAACGTTGATGAATTTCTTACATTTACTATGAATTATCTATAATACTGGCATCTGATTTCATGCAGGATGCTAATTCCCAGCATCCAGGACACCGAAGAACCTCTGTGGCATAGTGCATTAGAGATACAGTGGCCATAAAACCCAGTACGTGACAAACAATCACCCTAATTCTTTTATAGTTTGGAAATACACAAAGGAGCCAAGGACTTGTTTTGTGCTCAGATGGGAATTTCAAGAAAGCAAAAAAGACTTCTAGAATACTACTCACTTACTTAACATTAGGAACATGCTTGGTGCAGCTGAGGATCTCTGAATGAAAAACTGTATTAAATATCCCGGATTCAGCCAAAAACTCAGGTAATGACACTGCAATTGCTAACAGGTAGAGACTATCTGGCTCACTTAGTCTTACAGAGCATTACAATGCATGGCGTAAAGCAGCCTTTTGTCACTCCAGGAGTATCAGAATGGGGTACATTGCTTTAATACTCCTCTCACTGTGGTGGTGTGAGGGTTGTTTTATTAAGTTATTAAGTTATTTTTGTAAGATTTTGAGTTACTTTTGTAATGGTTTAGTCCACTGTATACCCCTGTGTTCTGTATTGGTTTCCCCCTTATGAGTTAGGTTGTTTAACCAGACGTTTTCTGTCAGTCATTCCTTCCCTACACCTGTCCCTGTCAATCCCCCCTCTCTCCTCGTGGTCGTCCTGTCTGTCACTCGGGGACCCTTCCCTGGCTTCTGGAAAACTCCAGGAAGGGCGTCGAGTGATAGGCTGGGACCCTGGAAACCCCCTCCCATCGTGTTGTGGTTGGTCCCCAGTCCTATGGTTCACACCCCCAGTTACCCCCCCAATTCCTGTGACTGGCTGACCGGTTGTCGCCACCCCTGTTTCCACCCCCCCTTAAAAACTGCCGCACGCCTGCTCTCGGGGGCTCTTCTGGGCAGCAGGTAGTGGGGTGCAGAGCTCCGTGCTCCCCCGCTTCAATAAACCCTCGTTAATACCCTGCTCAGAGGAGTCCGCCTTTCATTCAGCTGCCGCGGTTGCTTGCTCCATCCACGTGCCCGTCGCTGGTGTGGGGGATCCAAGTCCCCACAGGGAGGAGGCGGCTCGCTCTGCCTGCCACCCCGACCTTACCACGCTGCCGCAGTGAGACCCACTGAGCTAGCCTGTGGCCGCGCTGGTCAGCGCAAACCGGACACTGCGACATCTCACATCCCTGCATGGCAGAGGAAGGATGAGTGACATAAATTTGCCTTTGCCAGCTCACTGCCCTGGAGAACATCCACACTAGCTGCCAGTTTGCACAGCCAGAGCGACAAGACACTGGCTCAGGAAAGCAGTGGTTCATGTGAAATGCAGTCACTAAGCCAACTGGAATTACTGAATATGAAACTACCTTTTTCTAATGCTAGATTCCTTCTGAGGCCTTGATATGTACATCAGGTCACTCTTTGTATCACCACCTTGTTTTAAGTCCATAATAGGTCTTACTTACTAAGCAAGATGGTAAATGTTACAAACTTTAGGGTCTGACAGATTTAACAATGAAGGAACCCATGGGCCATATTACCCTGATATTACTATCTCAAAACTGACCCAGCTGATAATGTTTAATATTATGATGTGAAACCTTGAAGGAGGCGTCCTCAATGGGCTCAATAGTTTCAGTTTAGACCTACAGAAATTTAGATTGCATCTGATAATACTAACAGTCTTAGTGGTAGTCTAAGGAAAAAAAAAAACAACAACAACCAAATACTATTAAAGAATAAAAAATTACCTACAAAGCCATCAAACTTATTAGTACTGAGCAAGACATGGTGAGGATCTGATATGTAGAAATCTTTGCTTATTTTGGCTATTTAGTGTGTGAAAAGCTTAGACCGCATAATTGTCAAACTGGCAGGGTAGCTCTTGAAAGTACCACACCAATTAATGAATCGTGTAAACATCATTTGACTAAAAGTCTTTGATAATCACTATATGGATAACCAGCTTTCTTTTCAGATTTTGGTAATCTTGAATTGTGCATTCATCAATGGCAAAAATACAGCTATATCTACATTTTTAAAATATTTTAGATATACTTCATAAACCAATAGTACATCCTCCTCTGTGTTTTAATGGAATCACTCTGGCAAGCTTCTTACTCCCTTTTTTTTTGTTATTGGCTTTTGCTATTTGCACAAGGGTCTTAGATCCTACTAAAAGATTCCAGCCAAGCTTCCAGCTATACCTGTTTAAAGACCTTATACTGGTTCATCATGGTTAATTTCACACCTATCATTATAATAATACTGTATGTTATTCGTACTCCTCTTGGAAGACCATCCTTTCTGGTAATTCAAATAGACTTTGTTAAAGTTGTTTAGATGTGCACAAACGACTTGGGTGCTATTACTGAACAGCAACTGAAAAGCTTACATTTGTGCTAATCCACCTTTTTTTACTCACGGGCCTGTTGGAGCCTAGATCTACTACTGCAGTGACACGAAGGAAAATGCAAGTCCCAGTTTATTTCCATGCACAGAATCACCACGATGCATGGAGATGCATTCTGGAACAGAGCTGCAAATCTTATGGTACCCATTCACTTCATGAAGCCCAATTAGCTGGAGTTATGTGGGCATCACAGAATACAGAAAACTTGCTCAGAAGAACTAACAAACTACGACTCATGTTCATTATAGCAGCTTGAAACACTTCAAATAATAATAAAATGAAAGTATTGCAAGTAAATTCTCACTCTTTCTGGACATTTCAGAGATTGGCCCATGATTCCTAAATACATAGAAAAGGATTATGGGTTTTATAGAGCTGGGCCAGTTTAAGGTGTATGCATAGAATTTATATCACTAAGAAAGGAACATGATTGACAGTCATTCTTGATTTAATGTTGAAAGCAGGACACATCGAATGCCTCAGAAACTATTATAATACCCAAGACTAGAAATAGCAAAATCCCCTTGACTTTAGGATTCTATGACACAAGATTTCTGAGAGTCACTAAGCAAAGATTCAGTCCAGGCCTAAAGAAAAGGAAAAGTGTTTTTTTATCCTATACATATTTAGTATACTTATGGTGTTTTTATGGTTTTTTTTTTTTTTTTTTTTCCCAAAATGCTTGAAGATACCTTGAATATGAAAGAAGCTTTAGAAAATCATATTCTATACACTGCTAATCACAGATAATTCATAGTATGAATAAGACAAATTTGATTTTCATCTTGTTGGTTAATGGCCATCTGAGCAAGTACAAAATTGTGAAATTGCAGAAAATGTTCCCTTTTGTTTGCAGTATGTAGTAGAGCATTTTATAAGCTATGTAACTAATTTTCCATAAACCATTTTGCTTTCAACTTACTTTATGACTGCCTGACAAAGATATGCATGTGAGGAGAATTTAGCAATTATTCCCATGCTCTGCAATCTGAACATTTCTGAAAATTATTAAGCATTAAGCAGAAATTTTATGGGAACAAGCTTTTTAAAACCTTATATTGATGCAGTTATATATCAGTGTGGGACATTAAGAAACATTGTAAATCGGAGATACCATCTACCCTATTTGAGAGGAACTTCACTGCTAGATGACTTCAATTCAAATAATGCAACTTCATTGAGTAAACAAGGTGAAGGATGAGTTTTAAAGATGCTGGAAGAGGCGACTTTCAGATACTGCAAAGGAAATAAGTCAGAAGCCCCAGCTCAGATGTTTGGTGATGTCAAGGGGGCAGTCTTGGCATTACAGTACTGATTGTCCCAGTGCAATGAGAGCAGGGTGGTTCTCTAGCAATTTTGTCTACAGAGACTTGCTTTAACATTTTTATCATGGTAGAGAGGAAGTTCTTAGGGTAGTGATGTAGTAGAAATGAATGTAAAGACCATTTAAGATCCACAGTCCAATGAAAAAATCTCCTTAGAAACTCTATGTTACTTTCAGATCACCTTAGCACAGAGCCTTTGTTATCAGCTGCAGGAGATAATTTAGATGGTATGGCAATAGTCAAGGGAGGAAAATGGTCCCCAAAACACAAACATCATAACTCTTGCAAGTTTTAGAATATGCATTTGAAAACTTTTCTATAAATGTTTTCTGGCTGCAGCAGAGGTGACACTGGCCTAGCAGAATGAGCACTATTAGACAGTAAACTGTCTTGGCTAATAAAATATTCTACAAGTTTAATTTTACTGTGCTTCTCTTTTCACCTTCCACCACACCTGATTAGGTTGCAAAACTCAAGAAAGCCACTGTATCTGTGATTTTACAGGGTCTCCTACCATGAAGCTTCAAATCAAGCTGGAAATAGGACTATTAGTGAATAATGGTAACATTTCAGGACATGTAAATATGTTTTCCAATCAGTAAACACAGGATTCTGTGCTACCACAATATAGTTTTAAGGAAACTAATGTAATTTTCAGATGACGTGGTATAGCTAAAATCATAAAGAAATAAGTAGTTATGATTTTTCAATAGTCTAAATTTCTCTATAATATTTGAAAATACAGGTGAGTCATCAATCTGTCATATTTACACAGATTCTTCTGCCTTTTAGCATAGCTAATTCTGATTTGGAAATTAAAAGCTACTTTAGGAAAAGGCAAATGAATTCTGATTGAAGAAACAAAGTAAAGTCAATAACACATCAAGAATGAGAAAATACACACTTAGGGAGTAAAGAAATGGAAATAATGACAGAAAGCCTAATGAAGAGAAAGGAAAAATTATTAGAGCTTTTCGAGTAACCAAGCCTTTAAGGCTAAAGCTTCTGTCATAAATTAGATACATTTTTCCCCTTTACATCTGAGATTTGAAAGGCAAATTTCTATTTCCGCTATAGGGCTAAAGAGTGTGTTGCATATGCCCCTTTCAGACTAGCTGCATCCTGTTAATTCACATCCTGCAACAACAGAATAAAGCAGTAGCATAACACTTCTGCACGCCTCTTACTAACAGCAGCCACTTGTCTCCTCCCACGAACTTCTAACAGAACAGTCCAAAAGAAAATGGTGACTCTTCTGCCCTAAAAATACATGAAATAATAGCTTCTTTGAAACTAAACGACCCTCCTCCCCCCAGTTTATAAATCAGCTAACACAGTATGTCATTTTCTTTGCCAGAAGAGAGGAAGTAAGCGGCCTTTCAGCAACTGCAATCTGACTTAGAGAAATTGAGAGCAGCTGCTGCAACATGAAAGAAATCTAAAAATACTACTTAAATTGTTCACGATAACAACAATGCATAGAAATTGTTACCTACCTGTCAGAATTTTAGAACTGTTAATAAGTATATCATCACCTCAGCAGTAATTTTCTCTAAAGCCACACAGTATGAAATGCAAAACAGAACCCAAATAATATGAAGTTTTATTCTTTTTCCTAAATATAGCAATACAGATCAATTCAGGAAATATGAGTGAAAATAATTAATGACTAAAATGTGCAATTAAATAGGCCAAATTAATTTTTGTTTTATATCTAGCGACTTCATCAAAGCCGTGGGGTGGACATTCACTCTCTACTTTATTAAGGTATGATTAATCACCTACCTGTCCTATGGGGATTAATACACTCCTTCATCCCAGAGCATTTGCAAAGAGAAAGTGTAAGAGTTCGTTTCCTCTCACAATAAGAAATACAGAACTAGCTTAAAATCACAATGCTAAATGCATTTAACTTTGCATTTTATATATATTAAAAGGCATTTAACCTTAATGCATTTAATCTGTGTGGGTGACCACACACTGAAACAGGTTTCTTAGAGATGTTATGGAGTCTTCCTCACTGGAGATATTCAAGAATCCACTGGACACATTCCTGTGCAACATGCTCTAGGTGTGATCCTGCTTGAGCAGGGAGGTTGGACCAGAAAACCCATTGTGGTGCCTTCTAACTTTAGCCAGTCTGTATACCTCACATACAGGAAGAGTTATAGACGCACTCCCACCTGCTCACATTATGGATAAACACCACATAAATACATAACTATATATATATATATATATATATATAAAACATATATGCCTGTATATACATTTATATATATATATAAAAATAGACACTTATAGGGCAAGCCACATTTATAGCCAGTTGCTGATGCTGTCCTCAATCACCTTCTAATGGATGCACTTGGCATTTTTAATCTGTGTTTTCTAATTTCTTCTCTGAAAACTCCAGCTGATTTACTACCTGCATCATAGCATTATCTGTGTTTACACATCGTTGCCGAATCTGTGGGAAGACATAGAGACGGTGCTGAAGGCAATCTTGCCCCTGATATATCACAGCTGTGTCAATCACCAAAGAGTGGGAACAGCCTTATCCTCACAGCTATGGATGCAATAAAGAGTGATTTAGCTGGTGAGGAGGAAGGGCCAGGAGGTCGTGTGAGGGACAGACAGCGCTAGGTGGTCATGCGAGGAATGGGAAGGACTGAGCTGGAACTGCAGAAGGCAGAGAGAAGAAGGAGAGAAAGAGCCAGAGCTGCCCATGGGAGGCTACACAGAAAAGGTATGAGAGACTTTTAGATAACAAGGTGCTGATGCTTGAAGCCTTTCTTGGTGCCAGTTGTACCTCCTCTGTCAGAATCCACTAAATATAGTCTATTTTATATATATCAACAATGCTGACATTTCCTATGTTTTCATACTTATATTTTGAAAATATATTGACCACAAAAGAAAGAAAAAAAGTAATAATGTTGAGCTTGCTCTGCAGTAAGATAGCTCCATCTCTAATACTAAATTGATTTGCTACTCTTTAGAAGCTGTGCCATTTATGAGCTGTGATGTGTGACATATTGCTCACTCCTTCAGATGCCCACTAAACATAATTTTGGCAATTAATTGATTATTACAGGGGCTTCAACTTTTCCCCCAGGTTTCAGGGAAGGTGTGTGACAATGGAAAGAATCTGGACCCTACCTGTGCTGTAATTTTTTTTAATGCCTTCAAAATTTTTGTAGCTTTTGCATTTTTAGAACTCTAGGAACTTCACTTCCAACAAATTTCAATTAACATGAGTTCCTTGAATTATATACCTTTGAAGATGCCACCTGGAAGGCCTCCCTGAAATTGCTTCAATAGACTACTTACTCTTTCACTTACATTTCAATTCAAGAATCATGTCTAAAATGTCATTTATTAACCAGGTGTGAATCAGCCATTTTCACTGCCTCTTTTTTCTTTGACCTTTTATTTCCCAATTGATTAGAATAATTTTTATGTTATTGCAATACTGTAGATTTTACCAGCTGTTTTATAAAATAGGAAGAAAAAGGTTGCTGTTATTATAATTATTAATTCATGACCTGAAAGCACAGTGGACTGTAATGTAAGCATTGCACCTCATTCTGCAATCAGGACTTAGGATCATCAAGAATTCCTTCAGCATTCTTTATGTTATTTTTAGGAAATTACCCATGTACCAAGACAGGTGCAGCTGTGCTAGAGAGTAGTGGAATACACTGACTGCCTTTCCCTTTCTTGCCCCCTCACAGTTTAAACCACCTGCTCAGGAGTTCAGTGCAGGTTCTGTTTCAGCATGGCCTAATGGCTGTGTCAGCTCCAATGAGCGAGATGCTTGTGTCGAAGTTGATATCTATTAACTCTGCAGGGGACAAGGCTCAGTGCTGGCCACGTGTGCTGTAACCCAGCTCTCCTCACAACACTGTTCCTGTCCCATGAATGACTTCGGGGGGTGTTCTGCTGGTAGTATAAAGTGGCAGGAGGGTGCCTACTGTGCTCAGAATGAGTTGGAGGACTGAAAATGTAAATCCTGCTGTTAGGAAGACTTTAGGGTGTATCTTTTCTTTTTGGGCTCATGAAAAAAACATGGTAAGCGCTTCATAGTAAGCAGAGGTTGAATTTCTGTTTTCCTGCAACCTCTTGCACAATGATAAAGCATTACTTTAAACTCACAAGTACTGAGAAAACACTAACAATCCAACAATTTAGCAGAAAAGAAAAAAAAAAAAGAGACATGAGGAACAAATTTCTTAATTCTGAAGAAGTGATGGTGAAACAAAATTAAATCCAAATGCTTCACGGAAGCTTTTCTGACATGGGAACAGCAAAAAATATGTCCATTTAAATTTCTTTTCTAACATCAAAATATACATGTGGAAGCATCTAGTCCCGTCTTTGGACAACCTGCTGTCAGTATTTCCAAAGAGCATGAGAACCTGGAAAATGAGATTCTTAAAAAGCAACTTTTCATGGAAGTAAAAGTATCTAGTGGGTTTTCTTCCTACTATCATTGTATTTCCTGGAAAACTCACTGAGATAAAACCCTCCTTCATGAAAAAGTTTTATATACAGCTACAGCTCCTTAAAATCTCTTGGTACTTATTGCAGCTTTTTAACTCAATACAGTGATTACTGTAATGAGTGATTTGAAATTCTTTAGATGGCTGAGCTAAATTTCAGTGTTTTTTCACAGCTTTGGTATCGTTGAGCTGTTTAAAACTTAGAGAAGTACTTGATCATCATTAGAATACTTCAGTTCTTTGATAACTTCTCTTCTGAACTCAAAATTGTCAAATGTGTGCTTTAGGCAATTAAGACAACTCTACCCTGAATTAATGAAAATATTTTCCTGGGTCAGACCAGCCATTTTTCTCTACTATTGGTTTCTGCAATTAAGACAACTCCCATTAATCTGGAGTGAATGAAAATATTTTCCTGTGTCCTACTGGTCATTTGTATTGATTATTGGTTTCTGATTGCAATGCCTTGCCTCATGGAGTATATTAATCTTTTTAGTTACTGTATGTACTGCATTTGTCTTGGGAACATGGTGTACAGTGTAGTTCAGACTGTCAATTGCTACCTCCTTTGGAAGTCTATATAAATAAATATCAAACATTTTAGTAGAAATTCCACCTTTTGATTAGAACAGTTTTTCCTTGCATTTTCCTTGCATAATTTAATTAGCACTCTCTCAAACTTGTGATTTACATATAAAAAGCAGAGATTACTTTGAAATAAATCAAATGCTCCATTAAAGAAGTGATCAGATGAATAATTAGAAGCAAAAAAAATTTTTTTGTGATTAGGCTCAAAACCTACTTTCTAGTAAAGTGGCTTCCAATCAAACAATTTGACACACAGAGAAGAACTACAGAAGTATTTCTCCCTACCTGAAATAGCACTGGAGACTGCTGACAATTTAGATTCTATTGCCTTAGACAGGGGTATAGCAGACCTAATCAGGGATTTTGATTGCCATTAATTCAGAGGGCAAGGGGCAGTGATTGGCTTCATACGTCTGTTTTTCTTGCAAAGCATCTGGTCTCCAGCTTCATCTGCCAGACTAGCTTTACTGTAGCCAAGCTGTGATACCCCTTTTTCCTTCAATAAGGTAAAACCAGTGGTTAGACCTGGTCCTACCAGTGGTAAGATCCAAAAGGATATGGAAAGACTACTCAGTTTAATGTGGCTTGGATGAAACTCAGTAGTATCCCAGAATGAAAATACTTTTTTTTTTTTTAAATTGCTTCTATCTCAGGTAGTAGCAGAAGAAATTATTTCCCCCCTTTCTCAAGAAGTCATGATGTTAAGGTTGGATTTGGACTGGACCACCTAGGAATCATGTCTCATAAATCTGGAGATGCTGGAGTCCTAGGACAAAGGAGACTGCAACCTTCTGGTTATATTCTAGAAACATCCACACAATTTCCAGTGTGTGGTTTTTTTTTGTTTGGTTTTTTTTTTTGTTTTGTTTGTTTGTTGTTGTTGTTGTTTTTTTTTTGTTGTTGTTGTTCCAAATAAGATTAAGAAGAGATCAAAATTTAGATGCCATATGAAAAGAAATATGCATAATGTGTAGTGTTCATAACTACAGTCGTACTTAGAGCATAAAACCAAGCAGGTCCGACAAAAGACAAACCAAGATGCACCAAATAACAGGTATTATCAAGTCTTCTTTCAAAGGCTGGGAGATTGTGTGTAGAGGGGTAAAAGGCAATTTTTGGACTCGCTTCACCATTTCAGCTTCACAGAGCTGTGTAAACTTCTGTTCATCAATACCCAGCAAACCAGAAGAGCAGTTCAGTTGCACATAGAGCTCATTTGTAACACCGACAGCTTTAACACTACCTAAACAAGAGCTGCTTCGCTGAACGCCACTAGAGATGGATGGGATTACAGAAAATAAATAGGATTCATCAAGCAGTAAAGATACATAAGGTAATGTGTGTTTTTTGGATGAAAACTATAGATTTTGGGTCATGCTCTCAATACTGAGAAGAAACCTAGATAGAAAGAAGTTGACTAAGTGAGATTAAAGAAAATATATAATTTTCCTTTCATACAAATTCCTGAACTCTTAAAAAACCCCAAAACTTCTTCTCCCTAAAACTTATTAATTCAAAAATTATTCCCATATGTCCTTTAATTTTGCCTTCAGAAATACTTTGGTGATGTGAAAGCATATGGGGAGGGATTTAAGAAATGTTCACATCAGGGAAGCACATAGAAACAGATTAAGAGCAAAGGAGAAAAAACGGGTTCAGTACCATGATACTTAAGAGTGACAGAACTGTGGGGAGATCTTGTGGGGAATTGCTGTTCGTGGTCTGTGAAACTCACTTCTAGCTCCTGCTCTTCAGCTGGTGAGTGCATTGTCTGCCTGAAAACAAAGTATTAAATCAGGCTGGGAATTGATAAGAAAGAAAATTAAATAAAATAAAAGGCAGGTTAAAAGTTTGCCATCAGCACATACACAGCTGTTTTTAAAAGTTTAATAATCTATAATTGTGATTTGATTTTGTTATATACTAAATCAAAATGAAGCAGCTAATTAGTAAACTAAATCTTGTCTGGTCTGTATGGCAAGAGTTTCTATTGAAGTGACTTCAAAGGTTTTCTTTAAGAATATGAGCATCAAACATTTTTTTGAACAACAAAGGAATACCCTTGGATAGAAAAATGCTGTTGTCCTATATTTGTAATATATAATTCTTACCTTAGAATTCCATTGAGAATTATCAAATATCTCATAAGACTTTAGAAAAGTAGAAGTATACTGTAATTAAATGACAAAACAAACTAATAACATGTCTGACAATATTGGTGCAAGTTCTGCAAATTTAGATGTTTTCTTATTTGAAAATCATTCAGCTTATTTTATTTTTCCAAAGAAGATCTATAGCACTATTAAAAACTGTCACATTAATATATATCACTGACTAGCATTTTCAGTTATAGTCATTCCTGAAAAATGGGAAAATACAGAAATTCCAGATTTTTTTTAAGTGATAGATTTATATCACTTTGACTATATCAAGTATGAAGAAACTTGTCCTTTTTGAAAACCATCTCTTTAACTATGGAGCTGAAATACATTCAAAACTGAACGCTTCTCATTTATGACCATAATGGTAGTTTAGACCTACAGGAACGGTAAGGCTTACTGAAAATGCATTACCACAGTATGTTATTCAGTATTTTCACTGTGAATTCAGCTGGAATCTTAACATTTAAATGACCAATGTTTTGAGTTATCATCAATGACCGTCTTAAAAATTATGTGAATCACCTCTTGTTGATACCTTTTTCTTCTAATTGTAAATCACCTCTTTGCCGAAGGCGATCAACTCCTATCAGTACATTTAATCACCAGACTCATAAGACTGCCAAATAAATTCCATTCTTTCTATGTCTGCACTACCATACCTATGCATAGCTATCTATTCTTGTCCCCATTCTCACCCCTAAGGCTTTTAAGTATTTTTAAAATTAATTTCTAGTTAATATTGCTATCCTACCAGTGCAAAGAATAAAATCATTAAAATGATATCTATCCCTGCCATACATCCCCTTCTAAGCTGCAGTTTTATTCCATTATTCACCTTTTGCACACTGTATCTTATTCTTCTAAACAACCAGCAGGATTAACCTTACTGGTTGTATATATAATGATTAATGCGGAACTGAAAGTGTGTACAGGTTAAACTGTATATTAATTTACAGTGTGCATGGCGGGGGGGTTATGTCAAAAAGGGACTTCAGTGCCAGCATTACTACATGCAGCTTTCCAAGTGTTCTGAAAAAGTAACTGCACTGATTTGCCATCCTGTAACTTCAGTGATAGTGCAAGTCCATAATGTTTTTTGTTGCATATGCTGGCATAATCACAATCCACAAAAATAAATAAATTCATGGCATACAACATGACTCATAGATACACTTACCTGTCTCAATATAAACTCCTTACTGGCTTATGAAAACACATCACACATGTTGAAGAGTTTTCTTAGAGGTCAAGAGTTTGAAAGCAGTCAAGTGGATTTAGACAAATAAGTTTCACTTAAGTAATGAAATAATCAAAGGAAATTCTTGGAATTGCTGAAGCATAGTATATAATTAATTCTGAGAACTAGACTGTACCCTAGAAACATGTTCACAGTTAGAAATCAGCAGTAAAGCAAATTTAAGGAACTCCCTTTTTCATTATATTTATAGCTGGAATAAATAGCTATTTTCTCCCATGCACCCCTAAATCTTCAGGCTTTTAAGGAGGAACAATTAGCAAGCGCATGACTCTTTTACATCATGGGTTTTTGGTATTTTTATGTTTCAAGACTGTTTGATATGTAGCTTTGTTTCGATTTGCCATTTTTAATGACTACAAACAAATTGTTCTATATTTAAAATATTAGAAATTAAATCCTTCTGCAAAGCAGTTAGTGGCAAAACTCTCACTGAGTTCAATGGTGCAAGGGATCTATTTATTTTCTTTTCCACTTGCCCTAATAAAAAGGGAAAAAGTCAGGATGAAGAGTGGAAAAAATGAGACTAGATTGTGCTAGTCTCATCTCATGCCCTTCCCTCCCCACCTCTTCTCTGAGGAACAAGTAGAAGAAGGTCAAGCATTAGTGTTTGACTCTACTTAGCCCTGCAATACACTGAGAATCCCCTATCAATTTCCTCTCAGAAATCTAGTAAAAGGGCAGTGAATCATCCTCTGCTGCAGCTTAATCAGTGAATAACAATCTGCCCCAGAATACTCAGCTGAAAGACTGGCAAGCCAACATTGCTATTTCTGCATCTTATGTAGCTCTTTGCCCAAATATCGTTGCAGGCAGATCTTTACTGCTGGTTTGGTTTTTGTTTACTCAATGATAGTCTCAGCTAAAATAAGCTCCACTCAATTTGCTCTGTCCCCTAGGAACTAACTCCTACCACTTCTTGAAGGATACTACTTACTGCCTCCTCTAAGTCTCCTGACATAAACTGGAATATGCAAATACTGAATTCAGCAGAAAAGCAAGAGCCTCACCAGAAGAAATGGTTCAGACTATCTTCCAAGGGTGGAACATGAGATTGTTCACCCATAACAAACTTGTTCAGAGAGCTCTTCCAGTTGTTTGCGTTGTTTCTGTTCTGTTTCAGTGACTGATATGCATAAAGCTGTACAAATGTGTACACATGTGAGTGAAGAAGCATGTTTATAAGTTCTGATTAATTGGCAGCAACTAAAGGGATGAGGGAGAGTAGTTCTAAGCAGTGGGGGTTATCAGACTTGGCTCAGGACCGATAGTATAGACCAAAGGTTGTTGAACCCTGTCTAAAGACGAAAGAAATAAGAATTTAAGGGCCTGAGAACAGATCTATTGGTAGTGACTTCTGTGCTATGAAGCATTAGGAAATTTTACTTTGGGCAGAGGATGAAATGGACCTACTGAGGGTAAAAATAGTCAGACATCTCTTGCAAACAACCATGAATAGTCAGTGGGAGGGAGTTTCTCAGTAAAAGAGAAATGGCTTGCAGAGTACTGAAGCAAACTGAGATATTCAGGATGATAGTTCTGAGCCAACAGAATAACAGACTGGATGGCAAAGGTTTATGCAGCTAAAGAGAGGATGAGGGAGGGAATTGGATGTACAGTCTGCTTTCACTAATTAGTGTTTCAGTTCCTCCTCTCAGTTATCTAGGCTCAGGGAAGAGAAGGCCAGAAATAAAGAAGCACAGCACATGTACTGCCAACTCTGCTATATTAGCAGTGTCTGTAGTAAAACACCTTCTGAAATCAAGCCCACTAGTGCATATATCTGCTTTCCTCAGCCAAACCTTCTGAAAAGTTTATGACAGAGAAAAGGAAATTATTTATATACACTCTTGGTAATGGGCAATTAATAAAATGTCACCACATATAATATATGCACCAAGGCGCATTATTGGCAAAATAATATATGGCACTTAAAGTATGGTGTTTCAGGCTACTATTCAAAGGATGAAGTGAAGATTCAATGAAAATGACTGATTATAGAAATTAATTATGAAAGATCCTGAAACATTGCAATTTAAATATGTTGTGGGTCTAGGCCTATAAAACTGGAAAAATCTGTCACAACTGTTAAGACTGTGTGATTATTAAGAGATGCCTCCGCCTGAATTAAGACGCAAACAAGACCATATGTCCAAGCTAATAGTACTGATTTTATTTAATAATAAAATTTGAGGTAGAGAGATAGAAAGAAATAGAGGGGAAAGGAGGGTGGGGAGAGGAGAAAGAAAGAGAGAGATCAAGAAGACCGTCATCACTCATGGATCCAGCAGCATCTCATTGATCTTTTTTCACCCTGGGCTTCTTGGTTGTAGGGGGTCCTGAGGTAATTCAAAACTTGTCACTATTTATACATTTTACCAAGAAAGGGAATTAATGCTCTGTGGTTAAATTATTCCCTTGCCTCTAGTGGTAATTAGTCTGCATTCTCAGTGTTTCTCATCTTTTGGGTTGGTGAGTTTCTGGGGAAGATGGGCCATGAGGTGGTAATCATGATCTCCCCCTTCTGGAATTACTCTTTATGCAGTCAAAGTTGATTTCAGCACAGTTGCTGGGTTGGCTTTCTTTGTGGCTGCATTCTTTATGGCCGTTACCAGAGATGCTTTCTTCTCCCCCAGATTTGTTTACATCCCCCAAGGTCTGAGATAGCACTTGAACAGTAATACCACCTTTCTCTTATCTCAGACTCTTGTGACAGTGAGTTCATTTATAATCTGAGTTACAGGCATCCATGGGGCTTCAGTGGTCCCAGATTCCATCTGTCCCATAATGTGGGGTGGTCTTCACTGGAGCAGTAATATGTGTACATGCAGTTGCTTCTTTACACAATTTGTCACAGTGGGAATTTTTGTCTGGATGTATTACCCAAGATGAGCTAGCCAGACCTCACTTCTTCCAGGTGTGGAGTCAGACCATCCTGTTGTTCCATTCTGTGCTTGTCTCATGGCAAAGTCCCTCTGTGGCCCTAACAGTGTTTGAGATAGACAACCATGATCTTTACGTCCTTACAACAACCAACAAATAAAGTGTCTGCCAACTGTCCTGGAAGCGCAAGTAACAGCCCTGCACTAAACTGAGGTGGAAGTATCAAGGCTTCTTGTATAGACAAAAAGCTAAGCTGGGGAAAGAACCCAACACAAAACTGGCTGAGTGCTGATTTTACAGTTGTGATTAATTTTTGCCTTTCTCAAAGAATCATAGGATCATAGAATTGTTAGGTTTGGAGATTATCTAGTCCAACTCCCCTGTCAAGGCAGGATCATCTAGAGCAGATTACGCAGGAATTCGTCCATGTGGGTTTTGGATGTTTTCAGAGGGGAAGAATCCACAACCTCCCTCAGCAGTCTGATCCTGCCACCCTCAATGTAAAGAAGTTTTTCCTCATGTTGGGGCATAACTTTTTGTTAGTTTATGGCCATGCGTGTCTGTTGGTGGGGACCACTGAAAGGTGGTTCATTTCGCAAGAGTAAAACTGCAGCAGTATACCCTTATCCCTACCAATGCAGAATTACTTTCTAGTGTTTTTGTCCAGCTTGGGCTGGCAATGGCTGCAGATATTAGAGGGTATTTTCCTGCTACCACACAAACTCTTCCACAGAATCTACAACATATATTCATGGCCATATTTTTTTTTTTCTTATTTTAAGCATGGAATTATAGAATGTTAATGGGTTGTAATGGACCTTAAATATCATCTAGTTCCACCCCCCTCTGCCATGGGCAGGGACAATTCTCACTAGACCAGGTTGCTCAAGGCCTTATGCCTTGGATTTGAACACTGCCAGGGTTGGGGCATCCACAATCTCCCTGGGTAATCTCTCCCAGTGTCTAAGCATCCACACTGTAAAAATGTCTTCCTAATATCTAACCTAGTTTTCCCTTCTTTCACTTTGTATCCATTACTCCTTGTAATGATTGTAGTTGCTTGTATCATACAATGTATAATACCCTGCTCTACCCTATCCTAATTTTCCAGCCTCTGTAGTCATGCCTTTAAAATACATATCATTAACAACAAGACATGTTTGTTTTTTGTGTCTTAGTATTGTACTGTATAGTTTTTGCCTCTGTGTTATGAGAGAAATTGTTAAAAGCTTTTCACTTGAGGAAAACTCATTCTCTGCTACCATCTGGTACTTTTATTCTGTTAAAAAATGAAAGCCAAGAACCACAAAAACTGATGGCCTGTCTGCTTAACTGTCAGCTGCCTGCGTGGCTGTGGCTTGGACATCTTCAGAGAGTTCTCCTTAAAAAAAGAGCCAAGCATGGCTCCCTCCAGTCTGTGCAACTGTCTAAAAACACAAAAGTCTTTGCACCCTCGAACCACCTCACTCACCCTGGTATCAAACCTGACAATATGCAGTGCATGACCTCTGCATCACACCATTATCATTCTGGTCAGCCACCAGTACTACCCTTAATTTCTCAGAAGAGAAAAAATTGTGCCTGAAAGACACAGGAATGCCACAGGGAGAGGACAGAAGAGAATGACAAGCACTATGTAATGTGGGCATGACTGATCTCTCTGGAGAAGGAAGTTTAGAAGGCCACAGTCCCTGCCCAATAGTGTCTAGGCCAGGTATCCTTCTTCAGCTAGAGAAATAAAGGTAAGTTTATTGTGCTCTGTGTTATTTATTTCCTTATTGTATTTTATGTTATTTATTTTTGTTGTAAAGGTTTGCTCTGCACTCCCCTGTTCTAAGAAACATTATGGTCTAAGGTTTCCCTTCCCTGTCCATCCTCCCACACTCCTCCCAGTCCCCTCCTAGGGGCCCTGCCTGTTGTTTGATTGCTCCTCCTGGCTTCTAGAGAGTTCAAGTAAGGACATTGAGTAATAGGGCAGGAGCCGAAGAGGTTTCTCCATTTATGTTCTCATTGGTTTCTTTAATTGGTTTCTTCTTCTTTTCTCCAACCCTGTTCCAATCCTACCTTGTCCCTCACTGGATGTTGGTTTGTCTCCTCCCTTAGTCCCTCCCGTGTATTTAATCCCGGAGCTCATTGCCCCAGGTGGCTCAGCTGGAGCAGCAGCCCTGAGGTTTGGATATCCCTGTGTGGGACTGAATAAACACCTTGGACTTTGCCCTCCAACTGAGTCTGACTCCTTCCTCTGTTGGAGTGGTCCCTCCCGTGATAAGGTGAAAACTCCGTTGGCCGCTCCTCTGGTTCCCAGGATCCAGAAGAGTGCTCCCCCACTGACTGCAGTGTCAGAGCTAGCTTGGGTGGACAGGGCCACTGCTCCGTGAGAGACACTGCGACAGTAAATATTGCCTTCTTATGAAACAGTCACTCTTATTGTGACAGTTCAGTTTCATATATTGTCTGAAAGCTCTAAGACAAGAACATAAAAGGATTTTAATTTTTTTGCATAGAAGTATTAAAAGAATGGATTTTAAAAAAGAGCTCAAACTTCAAAATGCTTACCCTGAATACAAAACTAAATCTAGGGCTAGAAATCAAAGTACATCTATGCTAACAAAGGGTTGCAAACATGTGCTATCTGTTCACATCTATTAAACATGAAGAAAGCCAGTCACCTTTGTCCATATGCCGCATTGTTAGCTTTCCTCTTTGCTCCTGTTGGGCCTCAAAGATCCTCTTTTTGAAAATCTGAAGTAAGAGTTGGAAAGAAATGGAATCACAGGAAGAGGAAACAAAACTGTAAGGAAATCAGCTTGATCTGAATTTACTGTATTGCATTGCAGCCTTCAGCTTGTTAAAATGTACAGGGCAGGTAAAGATGCAGCTCTTTAGCTATTACTTTAAAAATTCGTAAAGGATAAAGGAGGTAGGCTTTGACACAACTGTGCAAATACTCTGCACTTATGTGAATGACATCACTCATAGGAAAATATGATTCTGAAAACTCTAGGTACCTTCTACTGATTTCAGTTGGATTTAATAAATACAAAATACTTGTGAAATCCAGTATGCATGTTTGCTGAAGCAGAACTTAATTTTTCTTTAAATCTTTGCATCAGAAATATCTTATTAAGGCCTACTGAAGACAAAGGAGGTACACCTAAAACAGGAACATAAATACCTGCAGTCCAATGCAGTCTGTAGTGTGATGGACACTACTGGATTCAGATCCTCCACTGCCCTCTGGCAGTGCTCACTGCTGTGTCACTCATTGCCCATTGGCTCTGTGTCACTACGGTCCTACCACTGAGATAAGTCAGGACCAGACTGATTCTCAAGAGTCATCTAAGAGACCCCAAGAGTAACAAAAAGATGTTACAAAATTATTTGCTTTTAAAGGTTTCAAAAATCTAAAAACTACTCTAAAAAGAACAAACTAATAACCTACAGCGCTCTAGTACAGGATATTCTGTACTAGAATACTATTGCAGTCCTAGTGAAAAGACACCTTTGAGAAATATTAGAAATATGGAAAATACTGCGGGGTAAAACAACCTGCATGAAGGAAACAAACCAAAACCCTGCTAGTTTTATTCTAAGACTCTGCAGTCTTCTACTTTGCTCAGATTTGTCGTCCAAGTTACAGCTCCAAAAGAAGTCATGCTGCTCCTGCTGCTGCTCCTAACACTTTGATTGCTCTAATTGTGCTAAGCAAAAAAAGGCCACATGACAATTTAAGTACCTGTTTTCAAACTGATAGGATTTGAAACTCAGGACGTATTTAACCCCCAAAGTAAAGTCTTCTAAAGGAAACTCAGCTGAACTTCAATTTTAGCAGAGGGAGATCAGGAGGGAGGCTGTATACCTTGCAAACTGGCAATATGCATGTAGTTCTGTATCTCCTTTTTTAAGAAATTACTATACTTTTTTTTTAATGCGTGTATGCAATAGGAGAGAAATAAAAGCATAGATGAAATTACAGTAGGTATCTAATAACAATTAATATTTGTTAATGTCAGAATGTTACCTATGGGAAGATTTTAAAATTGTCTTAAAAATGAGAGCCCGGTCACCTAATACGTAAGTGTCTTTTTATAGCACTCTTTACTGATATTCAAAGTCCATTTCCCTTTCTGATGTTTCTTCAGCTTTGGGAGTTCCATTTGTATACACAGGCACAAACAAAAAGCAACCATGTCCCATGGCTGGTGTTTATAGTCCTCAGACACTCCTGCCTGCCCTCCTCTTTTTAGTAATTGCACGTTACAACAGCCTGTGTTCCTGACTGTCATGTTCTGTTGTTTCAGTTCTTTGTTTTATTGAAACTGAGCAGTCATCTCAAATTTGCAACCAACAGTCTTTGCATTGTGTTGCATAATTTCAGGAAAATAATTCAGTCTATGCAGTATTTCTGCATAATTTCAGGAAAATAATTTAATTAATCTGCAACTGTAATCAATCAAAATGCTGCATTGTTACTTAATGTAACTTCTTCTTACGAACAATTTCTGGAGGCTGAAACGATAAATGGGTTAAAAAAAAAAAAAAAAAGGCTAGACAAGTAGATAGGTGATAAATCCATCAATGGTTACTAAATATAATGGCCTTAATTTAACATCCACTTCAGAAAGTCCCTAAATGACTTACTGCTGGAGTGCAAGACAGGGAATGAGGGCATAAACTGGTATCCAGGAGTTCAGAGAAGGATGATCTATATATGCCTATTTCTGGGACTGGCCAATTTTTAAGACATGGCAGATGCATTGTTTATCTGCTAGTCTTATGAACACTGCCGCATTTCCAGTAATCTATGACATTCCTGGATATCCATCCAAAACAAGGAATCAAAAGGAAAGCAATGTGGTAAAATATTATTTTTTTGGGATAGCACCCCAAATAGGTTTTAATCTTACTAAATATGAATTACTGATCAAAATACTCTGAGAAGGAAGCAAAATCTTAAAATCTGGATAAACTCAAACATCTTTCCTAATGTCACCATGCATTATTGTTTCAGTTCTATCAAACCAAACTGAAATGAATGCAGTTTTCCTAAAAAAACCTCATGCATGTAAAGGTTTTGCAATATATTGAAGGCATTCTTTATTTATTAAGACTATAGTGAGAGACATGTTAGCTTTTTTCAAAGGGTTTGAGTGACTTTTGCTGCTCAGGAACATGGTGCATTAATTTGAATCTATGAAAGAGTTAATGAGATTGGAAAATATATATCCTGCCTTTAGGACACATTCAATTAATATGCATTCTTCTGACCTTTCTTAGCTAAGTATATTGTCATTCAATATCCTGTGAAGGATGGAGTTCTTAGTTAAAGATAGTCAAGATTCTCTACTGCCCTGTATAATTTTAATTAAAATTTGCAGTAAGTTTGGTTTTATTAATTCTTCTCTGGGCTTTGCAAACATTACTGCTCCAAAAATGAAAGGGAATATTATTAAAAGTTCTGTTTCAACAGTTGCATGAGTCTGGGCCTGTCCTATGGTGAAACTCTACTTGTGTAGTGTATTGAGTAATTTAGAATTTAGTTCCTCAAAACACTATATTGTGCATTGGGAGAGGAAATAATGCTAATGACTAAGGGAATGGAGAGGGACTCTCATGATCTGGGTTCAATTTATTGTCTAAGCACAAATTTCCTGCATACCTTGAGAAAACTACTTTATAGGTTTCTTGCTGTAGTTCACATTCCTTATTGTGGAAAAAATATATCCCTGAGAGATTTGGCTGTGTTATTTGAGCATACTAACTACTTGAGAGGCACTTCAATAAGATGGGACTGTGTTGAGTTGGGAAATAGGGGTATCCAGCTCTCTAAGGCAGAGAGTGATGGAGGAAAGAATAACCTAATTTATGTGTGGCATGTTTACAAAACCCCCACCCTAATACACGCTTTGGAAGACACTTTGAATCACAGAATATCATGAGTTGGAAGGGACCCATAAAGACCATCAAGTCCAGCTACTTCCAGCTACAACTACTTCCCATGGACCAGCTAGATCTGTTGGGTTTTACTAGTCTGGTCATTGTATAATGATGCTTATGCCCACAGACTGGGGCAGGATTTCAGCCTGGCAGGCCTTGCTAGCCAAAGTAGAACATTGCAATGGTGCGTGGAGCAATGCGGTCTGGTGCTATGTCTGAGCAAACAATAATTCAGAATGAAACACCCCACAGGCTGTGTGCAGAGCCTTTGTAACCCACTTTGTCTCACACAAACGTGGTGGTCACACCAAACTACTCAATTAGGTAAAACAAATGAGGAGGTTAACCATGTCATTACTTCCGTGGCAGCTGATCCAGAAAGGGGTTTTCCAAAGGAGTTCCAGAATCCCACCTGGTGAATAGTGTGCCTTGGGATGTCTAACCTGCTAGGTAGGTGACTGACACTGGGCTTGTCAAGATACCCCTCTTGTCTCTCTTTGGAGCCCACCTGCCTATCTTCAGGGCACACGGGCAAAGCAGAGCTAATGCATGGACAGATACGGGATCTGCAAGGGACTCTTGCACCCAGCAGCATAGTAGCTAAAAGTAAATCAGACTAAGCTGTGATAAGAGAGCAAGAAAAATGGGTGCTATTATGGTATTTTTGAAGAATTTTAACTCAGTGACCTTAGTTTTCCTTAATTTTACAGAAGTGGCTGGAAGTGGCAACATGAAAAATTAGTATGGTTTCTTATTATGACACATCCTAATGTAGGCCAAAGAAGCTTTTATTTTGGTATAATGGTTTTATATTTATTGCATTTTTCTTTTGAGTGTTCTCAAAGGTGCTTTGTGGTCTTTTGTTACTTGTTCTCACTGTTCCCTATGACTGGCATTGATTTAAAAAATTGATTTTCTTTTCTTACTGAAAAATAATCTTTGTGTTTTCCATTTCAACATGAACCATTTGGCACGAATGCATGCTGAGGCTCCCACGTTGCCACATTATTTTGTTGTTGTTGATATTAATTTAGCATATTGTAGTGTGTTAGAACTTCCTGCCTACCTTAAGTTACTCCTACAAGCTCAGTAGGAAGCCCTCAGTTCACAGATAAATAAAAACTGAGGACCAGTTTTCAGAAAAAAAGCTTTTAAAAATTCTTTGAGCATGTATTTACCCTTTAAAGGCTCATTGTGTCTCTTACTTTTCTTTTCCTATTAATTTTAGAGGTTGATAATGATTTTGTAACTACTGTCTTCTTTTTGTCTTCCTGTCTGCAAAGATTTGTAAAGTACACATACTCATTTAAAGCTGAACTGGAAAGATTCAGCTCATATCTTCCATGAAACTGTGGCTGGTATTACTAACACCAAGTGATGACATCTTCAGCCTTCTCAATATATAGTTTTGTAATGAACAGAAAAATTATGAACAGTTTGCCACTGTGGCTCCTGTGGGACACAATGAGCCAGACAGCAATTCCCTATTCATATTAATTGTTTGGGCAAAGATGAAGTGTGCAGATGAAAATGGAATGATATTTAGAAAAAGCTTGAGGACACTGTCTGATGTGTCAGCATGAATGGAAGGGGTCACTTACAAACTCTATGTGCACTTGTACTCTGACAGTAAAATCTTCAACAGATTAAAGATACTATATTCACTTTTAATCATATGTCCTTCACCTAGGAAAGAAATAGAAGGTCAGAAAGCTATGATCTGAGCAAGAGACATTATTATTACAGCACTTTTGAACATAGTTTAGTGTCAGAAATTTAGGCATACCTATCTGCATCAAAAAAGGTCAGTCCTTCATGCTACAAATTATCTTCATTTGTTAAAGAATTCTGTAAAATTACAGAACTCCAGAGAAACTTGAAGGAGACAAAAAGATAAAGCAATATCTAAAGGCATGAAAAACCATAGAAGGTGGAGGAGACATGGTCAGAGAAGAAGGAATTGAGTGTTTTAGCAGTTTCATGACTGGATATATTGAATATGAGAGAGATGAAACAAAGCAGTACTTACTGCAGGAACAACAGAAGAGAACACAAGTGGGTTTTCTCTTCTCTTTCATGGGAAGTAATTATTGGTGAACAAGAAAAGTTGGTAGTCTATTTATATACTAATTTAACTTTTAGTGTAACTTAGGAATCAACAACAGAAGGTGTACCTACTCTGTCCTATTCCTTTCTTACCTACAGTGGCTTTCATTAAATTATATACGTGTGTTTCTTCCAGTTAACTGGGATACTCTTTTACACTGGAAGAAAAAAAATCTCTTTCAGTTCACTAAAACTGAGTTTTGATTTGAATGAGTTTATTGACTATATGAGTTTATTCAAAATGAAGATTAACTGACTCCAAATCCTAAACTTCTGAGACTGCAATTTAAAAAAATCCCCATCTTTATTTTATGCCCTGTTCTCATTTAGAAAGCCTAGAAATTGCATCAGTTAACAGAAACTTGGACACTTCAGTGATACACTTAGCGCTGAAACAGTACTGAAAACCAACCATATTCGTTCTACTGAGGAGATTTGGGAGCAGAGTATGTGTAATGTAAAAGCAAACTCTGAGTTTTGGTGAGGCAAACACAGTTAAAAAATGAGGAAGAATGGAAGGCTCTGCAGAGAAACTAAACATCTTGGCAACAGAAGAACATATACAATACAGTCTAGCCCCATCCCATCTTGTTATCCTCAGTTGTATATGGGGAGATAATAAATACTGGGCATTATGCAAAAAAAACCAAAGAAACTTCCATTATTTTCTACTTGTACATAGAGTATGGGAAGAAATGGTGAAAGTGTATTGAATAGTGTAAAGGGATGGATACTCCAATATCTAGCTAACTCCCAGAAACTGGCTGGGGATTCACAAATGAGGTGTTAAATGTGTGCTCAGTTTTAGCTTTATGCTACTTCAGATGAGGAAGGTAAAGCTGTTTCCATCCTCTGCTATTTGCTTGCCCTCTTTTTTAGAGGTCTTAACCATAGTAGCAACTGCAACTGAAGGGGCAGTAATTTTACTCCTGGGACACCTTAGCTCCCTGTCTTGTCTGATAATATAAAATGGTGTTCACTTCAGTTTATGTTAATAAAAGAAGTTATTAATTCAGATGGCTGAAATGATTGCAGTTCATTCAACTGGAGGAATGACAGGACAAATAAAATGTAAATGCATGTGGTAAGAACCACTAACCTTTTCTGCTATGAATTAAAAAGTTGATCTCATAACAGTAGAGAACCAAACATATTTTGTCCATATACCTTTTCTTTTTTTTTTTTTTTTTTTGAATACTGTAATTCACCATTTTTTATTGAAAGAGACCAGAAAAACAGTAAGCTTCTCCAACACCTTGGAGCCCCTCTGTTGAACTTGAGTTGGTTTGTCAGTATTCATATTGTACCGGGGGCCCAAAACCAGACACGGTGTCTGGATTAAGGTTTACCGGCGCTGAGCAACGGGAGATAACTCCTTCCACACAATGACCCACGAATCTGTCGACCTCCTCTGTTGCCAGGGAAGGCTGCTGGCTCCTGTCCAGCATCCTGTCTACTGAGACTCCCAGAGCCTTTTCAGCAGAGCCCAGCTTCAGCTTATGTTGCCACAGCTAGTTCCTCATGAAGTGCAGCTTGTCCTCAGTGAATTGCTGGTCCTTTCCCCAGGCCTGCTTACTTCCCCCTCAACAGCAGCTCTGCCCTTAAGTGTTTCCTTCCCCGCCTTGCAGTACAGACAAACATGCTGCATGTGCCCTCACAGACGTTAATCTATCATTTAAAGATGTAAATGTGTGAAGGATTCTTAAAATTTAAATATATTTAAGACTTGTCATTGATACATGTGAAGGAAAGAGTAGCCTGAGGTGAGGCAGTGTTTTTCCAACCCAACGGAAGTAGGCTCATTTTTATATAGAGTGGGGTTTTTGCATTACTCCAGTCTGGGAGGAGAGAGAATGAGACTACCACAACCTGCCCTTCAGTACTTCAGATTCCTTGCCATGAAAAAATGTCAACATGACACATTTGGGATAGAGACAGACAGGCTGCTGCATGGGGAAGTCTGAACACAGTCCTGCACTTACATGAGCACCAGGAAAAAAAACCAAAACAAACAATCCAGAAACAAAGTTATGCATTATTTTCCCCATAAAATTATTACTTAATATTCACAGATGCCATCTCTAGAAGGTACTAGTATGTTCTCATGCAATCAATGAACCACAGAATAGTTAGGGTTAGAAGGGACCTCTGGAGATCCTCCAGTCCAACCCCCCTGTCAAGTCAGGGTCACCTAGAACAGTGACACAGGAATGTGTCCTTTGGGTTTTGAATGTCTCCAGAGATGGAGTCTCCATGACCCCTCTGTCAGCCTGTAAAATACGTGTTTCACAAGTTACCTGTTTTGTCTGTGACTTTGGTTCTCAGAAATGGTACATAACTTATATGAGTGGTCCTGTGGACCTAAATTTTAATGGTTTTAATTGGTTTTAATCCTTTTTAGGAGAAAAGAGGATGAGTCTGCTGGGTGTGCAACACAGACTTTAAACAATTACTTAAAGAATTTACTGTCAGAATCAGATGTAGGGCAAAACTCTTGGGCCATATCCCCAGAAGCCCATGTAGCATTAAGACTCTGCAACATCAACATGTTTAAGAAGGGCTGAAGGCTTTATTAAACAAAAAAACCCATTCTCTGCTGAATTCAGTGTTATGCTTATCTTCACTTTTCCATGTACTGCACAGTTGCCTACTGAGACAGTATTGCACTTTTTTTTTTTTTTTTTTTTTAATAGCTTGTCAAGACATATACCCTGAAACAATTGGAAGAATTAAAGGACACAAGGTTTAGCTGAGTTCTTTCACTCCCAAACTTATTAATATGTACTTTCTGCTAGAGTTAGGTTTCAAAGCTAATATCCTGCCAAAATAAGTGTCAGCTAACGACTCTCATAGCTATCTCTTTTGTTTTGCAGATACCCTTCACATATGTTGCCTGGAAGAAGGTAAGAAGTCTCAAATTTGCTTATAATACAGCAAATTTGACAGCCAAAAGTCAAGTGCATCAAGCTTGGCCAGCCATCCTTTGGTTTTTAACCAGCACTTGTTTGGGTTTTTTTTCCCAGATAAAATCAGGATCAGTCCCTAAGATCCAAACACACTGAAATATCTGCTTGTAGAAACTCCTAACAAAGAGAAATGGAACATGGTTCATGGCACAGCTATCACCTTAAACACACAAGATCAGCTGTGTAACTTGCAAGTTCTCATCTACAATTTCTCTTGGAAATTGTTCTTATTTTCTTTTGGTAAGCAAGAAATGCTTGTTTTCTAATCAGCTATCACACTAATATTTTTATGAGAAAAGCTTAAAGGCAAGCAGTTACTCATCCTAGCTAATGCAGTGGAGGAGGGAAAGGTGATGGTAGTTAGCCACAGCCTGTACATATGGCTATAAGGTACTGCATTTAAGAGGTAGAGGGCTCCCTATGTAACATCCATTGTCATCCCACTGGGGATATATTTATATTGTGAGTTTGTCTTGTACTGTTTTGTTCCCAAATCCTAATCCCTCAGTGTGCCATAACACCTCCCTAACTTCAACATCTTCTGGTGAGGGAGCCCACAAGAATGGAGAAAGCCAGGTAGAAAGAACATACTAGGTACAGTCTACATCTATTCTGCCCATCTGAGGTGAAGTATGGAATAGTTTTATTCCTTGCACCAAAGCCAATCCCTCAATACTGCCTTCAACACCCCTATACCATCCTCACATATCACACTTAGTCACCCTCAGAGTAAAAAACTGTTTCTTATTTGTGGCGGTGCAAGAATTGTTTTATCAAGTTTTTATAAGTTTTATGTTATGGTTCATTTCACTGTGCCCCCAGTTCTGTAACAGTCCATCCCCTTTGAGTTGTTTCATGTCAATCATCCCACCCTCCACCTATCCTTGTTAATCCCCTCTCCCCCCACCCCACTCTGGGGCATCCTGTCTATCACTTTGGGACCCCTCCCCAGCCTGGGAAATTCCCGGGGAGGTGTCGAGTGATAGGCTGATGCCCGGGGAAATTCCTTTTCCCTTTCTGTCAGTGGTCAGAGGCTTAGAAGTGGACACCCCCTGTTACCCCCCGAATTCCCTGATTTGCTATCCTGTTGTGACCTCCCCTGAACCCTCCCCCGCTTATAAGACCGGGGAGGGAAATTCAAACTCTCTCTGGCCGGCAGTTTGGACGAGCTGCGGATCTCCCGCAGCTCGGCTTGAATAAACCATCTTTAAACCTACTTAGCCAAGAGCCATCCTTTCATCTACCGCCGCAGCCACAACACTATTTGGACCAGCTGCTGCTGAGAAGCCGAGTCCAGCAGGTAAAGTTAACCTGTTTGCATACCCAGACTGAAAACGCTTTGGCCGCTGGGCAGATCTGAGCCAGCCAGGGGCCCGCGTCCGCCCGGCACGGAAAGGCACAGCCACACTTAGTGTTCAGAGAGAACCTCCCATTTTTTAATGTTGTGCCCATTGCTTCTGGCCCTGTCTCTGAAAGAGGATGTTAATGCTTTTGCAGGGCACCAAGGAGATGGAAGTTAGTCTATGTATTACATTCCAATGTCTAACTAAATGGATAGCACAGGACAGCCCCTGCAAAATCTCTGGTTCATGTCAGGGAAAATGCAAGTATAAACTGCAGGAATTCCAGAGATGTCGCCTGTCCCATCAGCAACTCGTGGCTGCAGTGCTTGGCACTAGACAGGCCTTTAATCTCAAATGTGTAAAATACTTCCTCCAGTTAACTTGACAGGTATTTTTCTACCAGAATTTAGTCTGCAAACCCACAAATCTCAGAAGCACAAGTCTTTAAAATCAGGCAGTAGATAGGGCCTGCTTCTTCTATTGAAAACTTAGATGCACTGTTGAAATTGTTGCTACATCTGTTTAGTTTCTCTTCACAATATTATCAGCTGTTACTGTTATACCAAAGCCATCACACATCACCTCTGAACCCCTTTAGGTTCCTACAGGTAGTTGGCCTATCCATGGCCATGGAGATATGCATCTCCACACCTCTGCATCCCATCATCATCCTACAAGTAGTTAGAATGAACCATTAAATATGAGTGTATACATGTATGGGACATGTCTGCATGTCCCACACATGTATATATAAGAATAAATCTGAGAGCTGCACAGAGGAGCCTAGGTGGTTAGAAGCCATCAGCTCTGAGAATTTTACGGGTTCCTAGGAGCTGGCTACACAGGCTAGTAGGCCACCTACCTCTCTGATATTGGCCCAATACAGAACAAGAAAAAAAAATACATAACTGATTTTTATAGTCATTTCCATATGTCTTTTAAAATAAACTGGATTGAAATTTATTGTAGTCATGCTTTATAGCTCACTGCTGCTGAAGAAAGCAGTTCTCACATTCCTAGACTGCTCCCACTAATGTTCTGGTCTCTTTCTTGTGTCAGAAAAAACAGTTATGCCTCTGCAAGAAGTCTGATCAATAACAAATTCACTCCTCTCCCCCTGCCAACTTTGATTCCATTTCCTGAACAAGTGCATAAATACTGTGCCAGCTCAGGCACGTATTGAGGGGGCAGTATAGCAATGAGGAAGGGTAAGACTATCTTCTCTTTCTGCTATTCTCACAGTATGATCTGATGCAGAACTTAAAATTAATTTCTCAGAATACTTTAAAATCATTAGACCACCCTAACATGTAGACCAGCAGTAAAAAACCCACAAAAAGTATTACATCACGCAGAATACTTATATTAGTGAATGCAGGTAAGACAAAAAACATAGAACAATAATCCTTTTTACTGCCTCCATGATGACAACACCAACTCAATCCAGTTTATTTGTCAATAGAGACAGTAATGCCATGAAGGATAAACTTCCTAATGGAAATTAGGACATGGACTTCATATAGTTCATGGACTATTAGACTAATGGACACCTAATGGAGTTCATGCAGTTTAATGTCCTAAAACAGGCACTAAAGCACTGTTTCAGAGCTTCCCCTATTTCACACAAGAATGAAGAACAAGAAAACTGCTAGTTGAGGGGCAAGTATAAAAAGTTGAATGCATGAGGTTTACGTCCACTGGAACTCAATTTACTGTGTTCACATGATTCCTAAAAGGGGCAAAAATACAATACCACAAAGGCAGACCAGGTAACTCAGATGATATCTTAATTTTCATCTGAAGTTGTTTTCACTGTGAGTTAGCTACATTTTATCCACATACCTGAGACTGTTACTTGGGAACACCACAAATGATGTTCCTGTTGTTGTCAAAATCAAGAATTAAATTTGGGAAGATGAATTACCTGTTAAGACATATGCTATAATAAAATATATGGCAGTGGTTTGGCAAAGCAGAGATATTTGAGAATGAACAGCTTGTGCAGGGGATTGAAGGTGCTTGCCAGCTTAGGGTTCAGCAATGTACATGCTGCCAACAAGAATGTGTATTTTAGCTTACACGTTAAACCAAACATAACCAAAATTGCCAGAAAATGCTACAGTAGATTTGGCTTTCTATTCTGAAGCTAGTTTGTTTTATCCAGAAATGACATTATTTAACTCGCAAATAAAAATTTGAGCTGCTGTACAGTGCAGTGTTCTAAAAATGGATTTTAAAAAAAAAATTACTTAGCCTGGATTTATTAAAACAATGAGAATAGAGTTTTACAAATTAATTTATATCCAAGAAGGAATATCAAATCTGGAAGTTTCAAATACTGTGTGGTTTGCTCCCTACATGCTTTTTCTCCCTTTTTATTGTGAGCCTATTTTCACAAGGGAACAAGAGAAATTAGGTACTTCTGTTTTTATTATGATTAGTCCTGCTTCTTGGCATATGTTATTGTATTTTGCATTTAATAAGCAGGCATTTATGTTGCAAATACCTTAGGAATGGAATATGTTTGTATATAATTCTGAGAGACAGAAGACTATTAACTATTTTATATTTCAAAATCTTAAATCTTTCTCTCATAAGCACACAGAGCAGAACCTTATCAGGAAGGATTTTTCTAATCTCCCTTTGAGTGTGGTACATCTTTATTTGTTGATCTGTGATTTTCAAGAAAGAATCTACACAGCAGAGAGCAATGGATTAAAAAAAAATATGACTAAAAATATGGTAGCTATTTCTCAGCATAATTTCCTTATGGCAACATTTGAGTGATGCTGGTCAAAACACACTGATTAAAAAGCAATGTCATACCTGTAGACACGCAGGAGCTCTGCCTTGGGGTTTATTCACATCAACAGCCACAAGCTGCCAACCTCCAGCAGCATCTTCGTGAAACATCTTGAAAGGGAAGATTGTTGTCAGAAATATTTTATGTGGCAATAAATACAAGTGAGATGTAATACATTCCCCTTAAGGACCAGCATACATTTTTATGATAGCTAGTTTAAAATAACAGATGAATGATTCTTTCTGCTACAGAAAAAAAAGTAACATGCTTTTTCCAACATCAATTGAATTTTACTCAGATGACATCAAACACAATGTGTCTCTCTTAGTTCTAATATAGAAAACAATTCAGTTAATCTCTGACTAGCATCATTAGATGGTGGTACCTGTTCAGAATAATTTCCTTACTGAGGTAAGCTTATCCTAAGAAAACACAAATATATTGTGACCACATAAATAAGCTTCATGGTGCATTTGGCAATAGCAGACAACCTCATCTCTTTTACTGGCAAAGTTATTTTACCGCAAAGACCACTTTATTTTTTGTTGCATTGATACATATCAAGAGTAATTGGATAGTCCTTATGTATTGTTTCAAAGAGCTTATAATTCCTGTAAATAGCTGAATATTTCCAGGCTCTAATAAAGGCAATGGAAAAGGCTCTATTGACCACAGTGGTATTCACATTTTATCAACAGTCTCTGGAAGAGTAGATGTAGGCATTCTGTTTTGTTAGGTTTTTCCCTCAGAAACCAGGACACAAAATGATGCAGACTGCTGGACATAAGGAACAGCGAGACACCACACATGAAAGTGATTAACACTGTCCTTAAAAGAAAATGAATGGTACCAGCATTTTGAGTTGTCACCTGCATGTACTACGTAATGAAGTGTGGCAAAGTTCCCATCTCACTCCCACCTTTTCCTTGACACCCAGCACTCAAAGGAGTCACCTCAAGAACACAGCCACAGGAGCGTGGTTGAAGCTTGGAAGTCATCCTGAGAGAAGTGCTCATTAGACTGAGGACAGTGTCACCCAAATATGGTTGTAATTCCTCCAAGTCTTTGTTTAGCATCTCTGCATTGGGAAGAGCTGCCAACTTAGATCAGCCCAGTTACTCCTCTTTTTACCATGCTTTAAAGTGCAGTGATAAAGGGCTTTAGAAGAACCTCCTTTTATCCTTTTGCAGAGACCCCTTCCTAGACTGATTCTAGATACTCATTTATTTTTCTATAGGAATAAGGCTGGGGAACAGCTCAGTAATGTATGAAGTGAAAAAACTGGCACATATATCTCAAGGCCACTTCATGCACAAAACAAGCACGGGTTTTAACTTTTGTCTGGTGCTTTGAACAAGAAGTACTGCAAGGTATTTTCTGTCCTTCTTAATACAGAAAAAGATAAATTGTTTTTGCAGTTTGGTAACCTGGACTCTCTTGATATCCTATTATGTCACTGACTCGAGGAATGAAGCAGCCATTCGAACCATTTGCTTGTCTGCAGACAGCAAGATATTTTTAATTTGCGTGATGCAGATTACATTCAACATGTTCATGTTCTTTGGCATCATGACATTATTTTGGATATTTTAAATTTCTTAATGTTGGCTGCTTCTTGAGTCTCCCTACATTGAACTCTCTGTTCCATCTTCTTGTTCAGAGTACGTTGGATAAGACTATATGGCTCAGGATCTGTCCTGCGAACATTAAGTTCCCCAGGCTAAGCATATGTAATGTAGAAAAAATCTTTTTTAAGATTTTAAATTGATATCACAAAGTCTGCTTTGACAAAGACATATATAGAGTAGAAATTATTGCCATAAAGTCTATTTTGAGGCAAAAACTGTAGCAGCTGGCAGAAAAGGACTAGATTTACATATGGATTACAGAAATGTCGAAAAGAATATAAAAAAATATTCAATAATTAATTTTGAAAACTTAAATCCTTTGGTTTAGGAAAATAAATAATCTCCAGCTACATGGTTAGAAAAAATTCCCTTGTGGGTATGTTTCTCATATCTTTCTAAGAGATTTTTGCAGGCCGTTGGTACTGGCTCTTCTCAGAGATGGCAAACTGCACTAGCCTGGAAAAGCCTTATCTTCTGCCCATTTAGGACACATAATCTGATTTTTAAAATAATGAGTGAGAGAATTTAAATATCAACCTAGTACCTCTTCTTTTTCATACTGGGTTCTTTCCCACTACCAAGCCCACACTTCCTATCATGGCTTCTTCTTACTCGTTATCTCTATTCGTGGTCTCACGTGGTTTCTGTGGCTGCCTGAGCTGTGGGCACGGCTCTTTCCTTGCCCCTACAACCTATTCTTCCTTGGTCTCAGCACACCTTTCTCAGGTCCAGGACCAGCTTCCCCAAACATTTCAGCTACACTCTGACCCCTCTTCTTCCAGCTACAACTTTGGGATTTCAGCTGTTATTTCTTAGCGCAGGAAGTGATATCCAATAGCAACCCTGACTTCAAGACCACCAAAGACATGATAAAAAAGCATTATCATACTTTGTTAAAAAGAATACAAACACAGCAATAACATACTTAGCCATATAGAGAACCATATTACAATCTTCTATATTATTCATTTTTGAGAAAGACTAGTTAGATAATGCAACCAAGAATTTAATTTTTTATGAAAATTCATGTATCAGGTTTAGAATATAGGTAGTAACATGCAAAGTCAAATATATATGATGGGAATTTTTTGCTTATTATTAATTCATGAAGTAAACAAAATCAAATCCCCAAAGAATCTCAGCATCTCAAGTGCTTCACCTGGGTGGTGGCAGTTGAAGTAGTACTGCTCCTGGACCCCCACATCTGCTGGAACTGCACTCTAATTTCTGCAAATGTTTCAATGATGACAGCAATAAAAACATTCTGGAAAAAGAACAAGAAAGAAGGGCTGACAAAAAGCTCAGCAAGCAGAAAAGAAATTAATTCTAATATGACCTATGTTTCAGACCAATTTAAAAAAACATAGTTTTCAGTACCTTAACAAGCCAGGCCAGAAAGAAAATTAAGGTGATGAAATAGAAATATGAACGCCATCGGGGAAAACTGTCAATTGCTCGGTACATAAGGAACACCCAGCCTTCCTGAGAAGCAGCTTCGTAAACAGTAAATATACTTGTGCCTGTCAGAGGAAAAATGAAAATGTTTGGTATTAAACCTCCCTGAAAGTTTTCAGTATCAGCAAACAACAAACTTTTATCTAACCTAATTTTGTTTTTTCTAAAGGGTATCATCTCTCCTCCTTCAAAGAAAAGTTTTTCAGGTACATTTCTACATTTCTTCCTTTTGCAATTGAATATGAATTGGTTTTGTATCAGGCCAGACTGACTCCCTTCCCTCCATGATCACACACATATAATCCCTTAGAAGGGTTCACTGGCAGTATGCAAATGCCTCCAAAGGCAGAATATGTCCCGTCATTTGCATTCAGCAGCATCCTTGAGAAAAGGCAGATTTAACAAGGATCAACACTCAGCAGGTTAACGAAATCACTCTTAATATCAGCAACACTGAACAAATAGCAGTAGACCAAGATGGTGCCTGACACTAGGAAGCACAGGTAAGCATCTCCAGCAAGCTACTGAACTGTTTTAAAATTCAGGTAGTAGCTGCATTAATATACATATGTTGCCTCAAAAAAGCATTTTTAAGTTGAACTTGCTATATCACTCTGATGGGGGTGGAGAGGAAATGAAAGGAAAGCTATGAGAGACCTTTTTGTGCAGAAACCACTTTTGAATAACAGCTATAAAGCAACTAATTTTAAACTTAAAGTCCAAACTCAACATAATGACTGAGTGATACTATGCTTTAGCCAGCTTGGTCTTCCTCCTTATTTCTGCAATGAAAGCATCAAAATATACTCTGGTTATGGCTTGTAAGTCATTCTTGTTTAAAACAATTTTTTCTTCCAAGAAGAAACATAATTAAACTGTGAAATTAAACTGTGAAATCTCGCAAACTGCTGTGAAATCACAGAATTGTCCAACAGCCACCCACTAGCTCTGCTCCACTACTGCTTCATTTCATGGAATGTCTTTTATCAAAGAGAGGGAGCATGAGGAACACTGCCCTTAGAAAAACACAGCAGCTGCTAGCAACATAAAGACAGAAGGCTGACTATCTGATCCTTTTCACAAAGAAATAAGTGGTTCTGGGTAGAAATTCCAGAGTCCAGGAATTTCCCCCAAAATCAAACCAGCCTATAAAGGGCTCTGAGCTGTTACTTTCCTGTTGAATTTGCAACATCTATATTCTTTCTTCTGCTAACAGGGATAGAATGAACCAGAAACCAGTTTTGTCTCAGCGTCCCTTCTGCTGATAAATCTTCACTGATGAGAGGAGAGCGGGAATATCAATTTTTTTCTGTATAACACTTACTTTTGATAGGTAGGTGTCAAATGGTTAAGATGGGCATAGTGGCTAGAGAAAACTGTTAGTTTTTTTAGTCACTGAATTCCTTTCTTTTTCCTGTGTGTGGTTCTCAGGACCAAGGGAAAGAAATGAAAATAAAAGGAAAGGAAAAGCACTCAAGCATAGAAAGCAAAACCCTTTCTGTTTCCTTAGAAGAAAAAGTGGTCTCTATCAGTACTGAAATATTCATCAGTGATTACTTCATGGGTATTTTACATTTCAAAAATTCAAAAAGTAATGGTTCAATTGTCTAATAATATGCTGTTGCTGAACTGATTAAATTATTGAACAAAACAGTGCTGTTGAGGACAGGCAGAGATTAAGGAAAAAAAGAGAAATCTATTAAAAGTTGCTGGCTAGGAAACTGTCATTAGTCATTACCAATGGGAAAGTCACAGTGAAGATTAGTAAAATAGACGGGATGTCATGCAAAGTATTTATAACACATCACTGGGCCATCTGCCACAGTAAAGCAATACAGTGAATGGACAAAAATGCACAATTAACCCAATTAAAATGAGTTTGCCTGTGACACCAAAGTAAAAATGTCTCTATAGGTTATAATTGGTAGAGGTATTCTTAAGGCTATTAGAAAGCAATCCTTCTTAAGGATATACATTCTTGCTTGACATATGTGACTGGAAAGTAATAAAACTTCCATTACTGATGCCAGGAACCATGCTGTTCACTAGCTCTGGAAATCCTCTTTCATACAGTATAAGAGATGCCGAATAAGAGATGCAACACCATGAAATGTTTTGCCTCCAAAAAGAAGACTAGTTGTTACTTAACATTTACCTTACTGCATGTTTTTGCATTTCTGTTTTTCCTGATTATTTCTTTAATTTCGGACTAGATCTTCCAATGAGTAAGTTATTAAAAGACTCTCCTCTCACAGCAACATACTCTGTTTTTCTCACCATGTTCCAAGCCATATGGAGAGTGAGAAAGCATCAAAAATTTAAGTGATGGTAGGATACATCCCAAAAAACCAGACATGGGAATGCTGCCATAAAGGAAACCTAACATATGCCCCTCAGATCAAATGGCAAATTTATTGTTTTCCACAGATGTTTGTATGCTATCAGTGACATAGTGTCTTTTCCTACTAGCTCAAAGGGCTTAAGTAATGACAGCGTAGTGCTAAGAGTCTCTTGGTTAGGGCCTATGAGAACATACATCCCTCTGCAGTGGGAATATGGACTTGAGAAACTGCAGGGCCTGGCTATTCAATACACAACTGGCCTCGCTACTTCACAATGCAGCCACCTCTCGTCAAAATCCTGAACATTAGGATCATGATTTATGCAATATAACTGCAGGCATTAGCGAGACTTTTCAGCCATGAAAAAGCTTTCCACCATGAAGAGAGTTAAACACATGGTTGTTATGATACTGCTTATCAGCTTAGGCATGTTGGCATGGGCAACTTGCTGAATTTGAGATATAAAAATTTCTAGAAAATATTTATGATAATTTTCCTATTTATTTCAGTAAATGGTTAAACCTTGATGGCATTCAATATTAATTTGGGAGGAACTTCCTGATGAGAAAAGAGGTAAAATAAAGTAACATGCTTTGAAGTTTTTTGTGTTTTCTTTGAACTTTTCTAATAAATTCCACATTTTGATTTCCTTTAAACACAATAGTTAAACAAAAACAAACAAACAAACCAACCATTTCTCAGTAGAAATTAAAACTCAATTAATCAACATAATAACCTGTATAAATCTCAAATAACTACTTTTATCTAAGCAAGAAACACTACCACCTTCAGAAATGTTTTACAGCTGTACCTGGTTAATATCAAAAAGAAAATAAAAAAAGGTCAGAAAATGAAATATTTAGCGAAATACTGGGAAAGAGATTGAATCTTGTTCACTTGCTCCATACTGTATAGAAAAGACAGCAGGGACAAATTGTATCCTTACTGATATTGTATGTTTAGTATATGGGGATTCAGCACCAAAGTGCAGGGGGCTTATTTCTTCTTCAATACATGTGCCTTTCATATCTAGAAGATGGGAACATTAGTCAGTAGGGGCTTGGAGAAAAAAATTGCTTTAACACCTATAAAATCGTAATAAAAAAAAAATTCTAATGGTATCCATGCCTAATCAGGAAGCAAGGTAACCTGGCTTTTCCATGCTCCACAGATGAATAGATTACCAGGGAAACAAAAAGAATTAGAAGCACCAGGGGAAAAAAGTGATGATTTTTCTTAGGGCAGTAAAATCACTTATCCTACCCTATTTTTTAAATAACTAAGGAATATAGAAGGTGTGTATTTTTTTAAAAAAGGGACTCAAAATTAACAGAAAAATAGTATTACTATGTAGGGATGGTCCTTAATGTACTGTATTTTATATTTATGCACATTTTGTAAATACACAGGATTTTTTTTTTTTTTCTGTAAATCTAACAGCACCATGTTCTGTGACATCATCTCTTTCTACAACCAGTTCATTTTGCAAATGGACATCATGAGAAGGGGAGGCACTGAATAACGCTGTAGTTTTATAATAGCAGAATTAAAGGAGCAGAACTAAAAGGTCACGTGGAAAATTCACTGAGTCTGGAAACAGAGCCCTTTCCTTCTAATTCGATGATGCATTCTTCCTCCTTGATTCAAAATCCCATATTATTTGAGGACAAGAATGTGTAGTGCTGAGGAGTTGTCTTTAATTAATGTCTTTGTGCTATGTGTAGCTGTTCCAAGTGAGATGCAAAAACTGAAAACTATGTTTAGTTATGTATTAACACCAGCTATGCATTAACACCAGCAATTTCTGCACGTGTAATTTATGTTTATTGACTCCCTTGGTTTACCATGTTAGGATTATCTCAGTATTCTTATGACTGCTCTAAAGCTGCTGAGAAAGAAAATCTACAGGAAGGGCATTTAATATAAATTAAACCCAAAAGGTTTTCTTTTTGAATTTCTTGTTTTTCTTTTTAATCAGGAATTATTCAGGCAGGCAAAAATCCACGCGTTGTTATTAAAAGCTTAAACCACTGGCCATGCCATGGATGAAATGCACCGGGTGCCAGGCAGCGACGCGCTCCTCTCGGTTCCATTGCAGCAGCCGCTAGATGGGAGTCGTGCACCTCGGGCACATCTGGAACATCAGGCGGCGGCGGAGCGCCCACCCCGGAGAGCACAGCCTGTGACAACCTCTCCGTGCGCCGGCAAAACCATTGCTTCTCCTGTGTGCCGGCAAAACTAAGCCGCCTTCTGGCAGGTGCTGCTGTCTAATTTCACCCTGTTGTGCTGCACGCTGACAGGCAGCCTTCCTTAACACGACTCTGAGAGTGATTGTCCATAAAGCAATGACCTCTGCCTTAGCTTTGGAAATGTGACCCTGCCTGTTTCTGTCCCTGCTTACCTTGGCTCATAAAAATCACAAAGTCGCACGTTTCTGCAGGCCATGAATATTTCAATTGACCAGTCAGCTTTTAATTTATCTTATCTTTCAGTACTAAGGTATTTGTAAAACACTGCATATGGTCAGGGTTCTCCAAATGTGTTGCACTATTGCTTCAGTGAAAGTAGAAAGGACTAAAAATTGTCCAGAAATGCGAAGACAATGTTGTTAACACCTCTGGGAAGCAGCTGGCAGACAGGACTGAAATCAACTAAAAGATCAAATCCTGAATGGTTTCATAGGGTTTCTTGCTTTTCCCTGAGTGAGCAACCTATTTTTACTTTCGCAAATCAACTCTCACCAGCCAGTTTGCCAGCCAACAGAAATTAGGAGGAAAAGAAAAAAAAAAAAGAAAAAAACCCAACCCCCCCAAAAACCCCTAAAACATGCCAATGCTCTGCTCCTCTGTTGAAACCTCAAGCCTTAATGCCATTTTTCTGTTACTGAGCTACTGAAAAACTGATTTACAAGAGCAGAAAAAACCCACACTGCCAGGCTGAACACAGTCTTTTTAATCCTTGCTGAACGAAGTGATTTAAAATATACAGTAGTAATGTGTCACTAATTCTTTATTTCGAAAATTCATTTGCTTATGAGAAGATGAAGCTTTTATGTACAAGAAAAGACTATAAACAGAGACTGTACAGTTAACAGCACTAATATGGAGATAAAGAAACATTCCAAATATAAGTTCTACAATGAATGCAATCTGACCTACAGACTTAGTAATGAAAAGACAGAAAGTCAGCCAACTTCTGGGGAAAAAAAAAAAAAAAAATAGACTTGTCTGCACTGTTTGCAAGTATTTTAGAAATGTGTTCAATATTCAGAAGAGTCAGCTTACCAATATGAATGTAGCAGTGCTGGCCACATGTATTGACTACACAAGGTTAAACAGGCATGTGCTCTGGGTTATGAAGTCCATGCTTAGTTGTACCATTAATGTCTTACATTTGATAGTACTTAAGCTCCCTGATGTAGTATTTTATGCTTTGGAAAGAGAAATCTACTTTACATTTTTGAACAAGTCCAAGGTGTGAAGAAAGATGAACGTCCTTCAGAATGACTTTATGTGTGCTTTGTTTACAGAAATTTAGCCAAAATAGCATTTATATCTGCTTTTCTTTAATAATTTATTTTGATTACAACAGGTATAGATTCACAAATAACAAATAGGGATCAAAAATGTCCACAGAGTTCATAAGCTGACTTTATGTGCACAAATATTGTCTGCTTTTTTCCTTTTGGCAATTACACAGCTGTAGGGCTAATATACTGCCTGTCCTATAATCACTTCTGTGATTGTGGGGAGACAACTTTACAAATTTAGTGATAAGAATCAAAGAAATGCTGAGCTCCAGCACACATGGCTAGCTGAAAGCTCTGCAGCACAGCCAAGTCTCCCACCTCTCCTTTGCTCTAGAGAGTATTTTTAAGGACACAACTCTTCTCAGATCTCTGGGGTCTCATCCTCAATAGAATGGGCAGAGCTCCACGCTGAAGCCTAGAAGTAGGACACTGCCACAGCCATGTTTTTTCTTATCAAACTGAAAAAAATACTCTTCAGATCTAGAAACCAAGAATACAGAAATCCCCAAGCCTTGGCTTTAAGAGTGACAAATGCTGTGAAGATGGGCCAGCCACCACCTCAGTCTTTCCAATGAAACGCCTCTGATTTAAAGTACAGTCATAGTGGAGTCAGTGCTTGTTACAGTAAATGTTATGACAAAACTGTGTAACATTAAAAAATGTTCAATGGAGGAATCTCTGAATCTCTATAATTTGATAACTTATTCCTTTGAAAATGTACCATCTTTTTATAGGACTGTTATTCTTTTGAAATGCATTACACATTACATTTGTACAGTAAAAGTGGCAGAAATCAAAATCTAGAAATTCCCCAAAATTCTTACATTTAACATTTAATGAACACTTTAAGGGTTATCATATTAAAAGAAAAAGTTTAGGGCAGAATTCTTAGTACAGATATTATGTATTTGGATAGTCGTTCAGTCAGATGCTGGGAATGACTATTAAAAACAAGGTAGTGATGGATTACTTTGTTAGAGAGAAAACAAAGCATGCAAATCTTCCTTGACATAAAGCATGTAAATTCAGCACTGTTAATCAAAATTATTCACTTGTTGCATTAGCTTTCCTAATAGTGACTGACAGAGCAATCTAATGCATTTTAAGTACAATCATGAAACAGCAAAGCTGCTTGGTCCTAAAGCTCAATTTCAGTTTCTTTTGGTTCTTCTGGGCATCATCTGTGAATTGCAGGTGCTTCTCTGAGGATGTACTTGCTCTCTTAAAATGAAGAGGTCAGCGCCTTTCTCTTGAATGGATAATATTTTCAGTGTTGCAGTTGCATGAGATTTTACCACAATCAGTGGTAAAACGGCTGTCATAACCTTTAACCCCGCCCCCTCTCCCCAAAAAGAAACAACCCTAATTTGATTTGCTTCAGCTATAGTGCACATCTGAACAAGATTTTATTCTTTTATAAAAGTTTCACCGAAGGGCAACAGTAGAAAATCTCAACTAACAAGACCTGCTGAGTATTCAGTGAACAGAAATAAGACAGTAACAACCCTTAGATCAGTGAATTTCTCCAAGAAAAAATAACAGACAGTAAAGCTGGTTAAGCAGACATTATAAAAAGTGATACATGTTAGAAATTCATTAGCTTCCACACGTCTGAATAATAGTGGCAAATATACAGTGTCAAGTGCATCTTAAGAGACTAATGCAACTGAAGAGACAATGAATACCCTTCCTAAATGGAAGGACAGAGATCTATGATTGACTGTTTCAAGAAAACCCAAATGACACTCACTCGAAGACTTGTGTTATCTATCAGTAAGTACTCCCTGGTGCCTTTTACATGCCACTAGAAGGAAAATAATTCACCTCCTTTTTTGATGTGAGGGAGTGGTTTGCCCACTATCCTAATATGTGCAGTTGGAGAGAGTGTGGAGACACAGAGAAGTGGTTTAGTGAGCTGATAGCTCACTGAATCCCACAGCACCTTTATGAGATAAGCATATTGTCCTGGTTCAGAGATGGCTGTATTAACTTAGGGACTCTGAGACTCTCCTCAAGCAGCAACACAATCAATGCCTAGGATGAAACTATCTTAAAGATTTCTGATTTTAAAAGAGCTGGGTGTCAAAAGAGAAAGAACCTGATTTTTTTTTTAAACAAAGAAACCCATATGTGGATGTCAGCAAAAAGCCACTAACTTTTTTTCCTTTCTTCAGAAAACAAAATACTAAATTGAAAAGAAAATCAATTCCTGTAACATCTGACTTCTTTTATTCTGGACTGTCTTGAAAGTATTTGCATGACCAGAGATCTGCTGATTATCAAAAGAATTCTTGGAAGAATAGCACTAAGAAACTAAAGCAGCTGGCAGATTTATTAGGAGATGAAAATCAAAACCTTTGGCAATAAAAGCTGTATAAACTGCCAGGTATTTCTTGGGAGAGAGAATTTCCTGAGTTTTAATACTCTGTTTAAACCTTGTTTTCAGTATTATCTGCTTCTGCAGAACTCCTTTCTGATCTTTATAAACTACTGAAAATAATCCCACACACATATAACAGGAATTTCTGGGATTTTTCACTTTCAAATCAATGTGTGGTTTTTTTGTTTGTTTTGGTTTTTTTTGGTTTGGTTTTTTTTTTTGGTTTTGTTTTTTTTTTTTTCTCAGATAGGCCTTTTTCTTTTTTTTTCTCAGCATCAGGTTTACCTGCAAAGATTCTTTGAGTAGGTGTGTGTCAACTCTGTGCTTTGACTCAAGGCTGCATTAATTTCCTGTAGACCAATGATATTTAACATACTTTTTCTTCAAAGCTTTTTGCTAAAGTGAAAAATGCGGCATTTTTTACTGAGACGTATGAACACATGGTTTGAAAAAAAAAGGGCTGTGTATGAAAAAATAAGTTTTGTCATTGCTCAGTGAAGCAGTTTTGCAAGAAATACACATCAGACCTACTCCAAGCAATTTTTTATCAAAGGATGAGCTAAAGGGACCTCATTTTCAATATAATAATAATTTTCAGTGGGTGAAATAAAATCAGAGCTTTTAGATCGGAAGGTGCAAACAAGTGCTATGCATGAATTCAGGGTTGATTTTCTGCATGCCATTTACTTCACAGTGACTATCTCTTCAATTAAAAAAGAAAACAACCTTGCAGGTCTATCCACTCCCTCCACTGAAGTCAAAGGCACCTCTAAGAGCATACATAAGGACATTTACTGCTGGACGTTATAAACATCTTGCTATTGTCAGTAACGTGTCTGCAAATCCTAGCACGGCTTGGGTAGAAATTTTGCGTTGCTATATTTTGGCCCCATATTTTTCATAATAAGAAACAAATCCTGATCCTAGTTTGTAACTTCTGCCAGCACATTTCTCTAATATTTTGGAGAAGAAGATTATGTTCCAAATTTTTAAATTGCATTGCCCAAAGTCAGGCATGTGAGCTGATGTTCAGATAGTTGGATATAGTCAGATTCTTTGAGACATGGCAGGACACAAATTAAAAATTTTCAACCCTGGCCTAAATGCTAGTGCTAGAACCAAAAGAGGAATTTATCATTCCTTTAGTAGAAACAGAGTTAAATTTATGGCTCTGAGATTCTACCATTTAAGTCCCCACAAAACATAAAAGATGCCGGGAAAACAGTGTATTTATCAACATGGTGTTTTCAAAACACTTATTCAATTGTCACATAAAAAATAAAACCAGAGATTAATACTATGAGATGCAGTCATGAGGAAAAAGGACAGCTTTTTCCAGACCTATTAATTCTACGACCTCTCAGAAATGGGATTCCTAAATGAAGAAAAATTCAACAGAAGAACCTCTGCTTCCAAAACTGACTGTCAGGCAGATCTCAGGTATCCTGGCACTAAAACCCTTTCCAGTTACTTCCTAAGAAGCTTGTAAACTACCAACTAAATGCTGTTAGCATTCAAGTCAGACTTAACTGTGATAGAGGAGAAAAAACTGCTAGCAGACAATAGCCAGCACTGGAGCAACCGAGAGTTTGTCACTTTGCAGCTCTTTAAGAACACATCAGCTAAGCATCTATAAGAAATAAGATAGGAACAGGTGACTCACTCCTGGAGTGGCCTGGCAATGAGCTTCACCTTCAAATAGATATCTTTTTTAGGTTCATACTATTTTTCTCCAATTTTACAGCAATAAAGAATTCTCTAAAGCCAGCGCAGCATCATATCTTTACTAGTTATTAAAACAAAAGAAAACAAAACAAAACTGTAAATATGGATAAAGTAATCTGTATTTGTTTAGGCTGCACACAGACACTACAAAGAAATGAAGATGAAAGTTCAAAAAGCACGTTGCATTAGGGTTTTGCCTGGAAAATGTTGTAGAGTGGTGGTGCAGAGCCAAGTTCCATTGCTTCTGAACTGGTTAAATCATATTTTTCAGCAAATAAAAATTTTAATTTTTCTTCCATAAAGGAAGCATTCATGAGTCATAGGTTGTGGTTCTAACTTCTGTAAAGTAAGATATGTAAAAAAAACACTGGGAATAAATAAAATGTCACACAGGACATGATTTGATGATAAATTAACTCTGTAAGGCTCTGACTTACTGTGTCAGTAAATTTACTATAAGCTGACTCTGCCCCTTAAAATCATCCTTTTTTTGAGGGCTTAATTTTGTACAGAAAGGTTGAACTCTTCAACCGGCATTGTCTGTCTGCACCCCAACTTGCAGCAGAGCAGGTCTGCTCTACTTCCAGCATAAAATTATCACAAAGGCATTAAGCTGGTATAATTTCAGCATTCTGTGCCACCCCCAGTGACACTGACAGTAACACATTCACGTGCCCTGCCTCATCCTGAGTAATTGGTGCTTGGGTCTCATCACATGTCAAACCACAGCCTGAACCTACTGCAAAGTAGTACTTCTTCCCTTCAAAGTACTTCTTTCAAAGTAGCCCACTTTTCTGTGGGCACTTCTGGTGTGAAACACTGCAGCTCCAGCTCCCTGACCTTGTCTTCAGATGGATGTGCCTGCACCAAGTCTGGCTCCCTCCAACCCCAGCATACACCTTCAGTACTATTCCAGATAGGCTCACATCCTCGGCATCTTCCACTGGCTGACATTTCCACATGCCATACATGCCTTCTATACTGGGTTATGAAATCACACCCCTGGCAGGCTGCAACAGCAGGATGTGCACAATGTTCATGGAAACTTTGGACTGAACAGTCTCATATTTTTGATTTATGCTTTCAGGTCACGAGGGTGACTCATGGGGTCAGTGGAGAACAAAACCACATCCTGTACATATGGATATTAACCATTCAGCTCTAGAATGGACCAAGCTTGAGCATTGTAAATACCTGTCAGTCTACATCACATTGTTTGCAGACCAAAGACCAATGCCAAGTAGATGATTTTGTTAATCATCTGACACAGTTCCACTGTTCACGTTTCCACAGCATATGGCTCAGCAGCACTGTGCATCTGAAATATACGTGGCCAACTAATCTAAGTGTGAATAAAACTAATGGCAGTATGAAGTTCCCAAGTTCAGCCTGCCAAAAAATAGAACACACAGAGAGCAAAACAGCACTAAGTACTTGTCTCTGGCCATAAAGAAAGGCAAAGGATAATACTAGCATAGAAATGAGTAGATATGAAATTGAGGTAGGCTGAATTTAGGTATTTTCTAATTATCAGAGAAATGAAGTCCTGAAACAGTTTTTAATCTTGTTTTGCCTCTTTTTTTCAGTCGGGACTTCACGCTTTCAAGAAGAATGGATATGACACAGTTCCCTATGGTCACAAGAAGGAGTAGACAAAAGCATGACCAAGGCTCTTTCCAGAAGAAAAACAAGGTTTCATCTGTAAACATAATGAATTAGGCTATGAACAAACCAAACCCTTCTAAGTTCAATAGAGCCCAATTTCTTTAAATAACACAGGCTGAATCCTCAAGTAGAAAATAGTACAAATATAAAATTAATTTTCATTGGCTTCCTGACAGAGAAGATTTCTAAGAATTCTTCTAATGAAGTTATGCGGAAGGATTAACACTGTGGTCTGTGCAGGAAGAACGCAGCAATGTGGCTGATTTAATAAAGTACTGGACAACAGTGAACAATTTGAACACTCTAAAAGCTGCTGTCAGCATATTAGGTCAAATCTATTCATAATTCTAAAATTTAACTGAAATGAAAGACTACTTAAAGACTGAAGGAACCAAGCATGCATTTAATAAGGAAGGGAGGAAAAGAAAAAGAAAAAGAAAAAGAAAAAGAAAAAGAAAAAGAAAAAGAAAAAGAAAAAGAAAAAGAAAAAGAAAAAGAAGAAGAAAAAGAAAAAGAAAAAGAAAAAGAAAAAGAAAAAGAAAAAGAAAAAGAAAAAGAAAAAGAAAAAGAAAAAGAAAAAGAAAAAGAAGAAGAAAAAGAAAAAGAGGTCACAGCCCTTAGAGATATTAAGAGTCCACAGATCCATGACAGCATATGTGTTATGGATTTCATACCATTTCTAAGGAATGAATGAATCAGAAAGCATCTGGAGCAAGACATGCTGATGGAGACTTGCTTGTCTGGTATCATAACTGACAAATTTGGTAAAGTATTTGAGCAGAGAATCAAAACAGACAGGTATAAAGTAACTAAAAGAGTTTATTTCACTTAGGTTTAAGACACCTGTGAAACGGCTGTAGAAAACACGTTAATCACAGTTTGAGTAAGCACACAGTAGAAGAAGCATTCTTCAATGGACAAAATGACAGGTAAAAGCCTGTGAAGACTAATCTGATTTTGAAATAACCATACAGACTTCTATTAAATTAATCCTGCAACCTTCCAAGAGCAACAATTCAAAACCAATATTCTCCTGTGACACTACAAAATATCTTCAGAATTTCTCTTAAGGCTCAAATGACTGCAGTCAATATCCTCAGCTATTTCCAGAACATTTACCATCTTGCTTTGTGAATATCAGTGAAATACATATACGTGGGTATGGTACAATAATGGTAGAGTGCTGAATGTTTAAATGTTTTTCGAAGTATGCAATTTCTATTCATTGCTACTATCCCTCCATGAATTCTCATTATTGCTCCATAGTTCTGTATTTGATAACAAGGACAAAAAAGAAAACATCCAGGTAATGACAGAATTATGATTCTACATGAAAAAAAATGAAAATAGGAGAAAGAAAATGCATATGGACTTTGCTCTAGAGAAGAAGATTAAGCAATAATTCAACTGAAGCTTTTTGCTTCAAAGAAAGATGTGGTAGACATTTAATTAATTGTCACTCTTCCTCAGAATTCTAATTAAAATGCCTAAAAAAATCAGATCTAAAACAAATATAAGAAAAATGTTAACATGTACAATACAGCAGTGGCTAATATAGAAGGATATGTAAGTAGTACTCATAACAGTATAAAACTATAGAAAACCTGCCACAGGCAGGTAATTAGAAGAAAATAATACCACAGTTTATCAGAAGAGAAATAGAGAAGTCCTGTTGTGACTAATCTATTTTATTTTAATTTGTCGGCCCCTGGGTAACTTCTGTCAAGATTAATCAGCTATGTGTAGAGTCAGCTCCTCGAGATATAGAACAGATTTCTGAAGTTTTTATCTTGTACATATTATTATAGAGCATCTATGCTCCATGAACAGTTAGATGTCCCTGTCTCAGTGATGACTGACAAAGTCTTCTGACAGTAGATTTGCTAACTATTTGCACTTTTTAAAAATTTTATGCAAGAAATAATTTTAATTCTTTCAGTAACATAGATTTAAAATGTGTGCAGCTTAGCTGGATATGAGCTCAAAGTCATCCAAATTCACTGTAGCTGTTTAAATTAAGTGCCAAAATTGGGAGCTTAGATACTGCAATATTCGTCAAAAGAAAAAGGTCATACTGTGGTATGGTTAACTCATTTTTGGATATAAGCTGAGATATTTAACTTGAGGGTTGGTACAATGATGAAATGAGACAAAGCGATTATCATAATGGTACCCTACACAGCAAGGTGGTACTAGCACAGATTCGTTGGAAAAGTAGAGGATAACCTTCTAAAAGAGTTTTAGGATGAGAGTGTAAAAGGCTGACTACAGTATGGGAGATGTATGTTGACATTTCCCAAGATGGCCAGTCACTCCTTCCCTGGAGATGGAATTGTGTATCATCACAAAGCCTTAATCTCTGCTCAGTATTAACAAATACCTCCAAAGCAGCTTGAACAATTAAGCAGTCTGTTCACTGAAAATATCTGTAGATATTTTAGGAAAAATAGCAATTATTTGCATATTGAAACAATTCACAGAACAAAAATGCCACTGTGGCAAAGAGATCAAGATGTATTTCCCAACACAGTGTCCTAAGAATAGAGTAATACAGAAGTGGTAACTATTTGTAAGATGTGTTAAAGATTTATTCAAAAGATGTAGTTAGATCACCTGCTAGATACAGCAAGATCTAGCTCTCAGTTTGTTTACAACCAAAACTTATGATGAAAGAGTGAAAATACACAAGGTATTTCATGTTGTTAGATGAGATTTTTGTCTTTCAAGTCATTCCTATTCTTTCTCAATTACTATGAGAAAGGCAGTAACTGGAAGTGAATGGTCTTACAGTTTTTTAAGAAGTATTTCAAGATTTCACAGCAGATCCAAAATATTATACTATTCTTTTAGCTTGTAACCTAGATCTTTTCCAATACCACTCAATGCATACTAGACATTTTGTAAAAAATTCTTCATGGGCCAATGTCATGACATTGACAATGGAATAGAATACAGTAGCTACCAAAACTCTGTAAGAACAACAGAGAAAATGCACTTGGCAAAACAAATATTCAATATTTAAATATTTGAGTAACAGAGTACTAAAGTGGACTGTGCACTATTTAATGAAGAAGGAGCACGCCATTGCACATTTGCTGCAGGGCAGCAGCATGTATGAAACCAATTATCACAGACAAGCGGGTGTGCTGAAGAGTCACACCTAAGCTGCTGCTCTGTGTGTGCTCACCCCTCTAGAGTGGCCATCTGTGAACTAGATTTTCTGGAATAGCATTATTCCCCCTTATTCCGCCGTAGAAGTGGGAAAGCCAAGCTGGAAGCTGCTCCTGTGTTATCAAATCAAAGGTCTTAAATCAAAGGTCTTAAATCAAAAATTATTTGGTAAGCTGCTTTAATTACAGTAACAGAGTGTATGTTGCTTGTGTACTGCACATTGTATTTCTAGTGGGTGGTTTTGCTCATTTCCACCAACTTTATGAAAATTATGTCTAGGATAAAATAATCAAATCTCAGGAGACGAGGTAAAAACCACATGTCCCATGCATTACACAAGTGCTGAAGGTCAAAGCCTGTAAACTGGTCAAATCCTGCAGCTCTTGTCTGAAAGTGAAAATCTTCCACTGTGAAAACAATTACCTCTATTACTGGTAACTGCAGCTTTCATTATGCAGGGCTATATTGTCTTAATGGCACTGACTGATAATTAAACCGATAGGATCTAATTTTCTTGGTGTGGAATGACAGGTTTCTAATTGCCTGAATTCATTCTCTGTCTATTGGCTAAGAGTTTTCTGCTCCTTAGCATGGCTGAAATTAGTCACACTTTTTATTTCTAGGCTGTTCACACACCTGGCACACCTTTAACTCCTCTCTATTTTTTCATGCTGGTCTTCATTTCTTGTCAGATTGTGAGTTGTTGAGTAGCTATCCACACAAACAGTTATTGTCTTTGACATAAGCCTTTCTTCAACTCTCATACTGAGTGAAAACTGGTGGGCTGGGAGGTTTGTTTTGCTTGAAGCAGCTCTTTCTATTTGTTTTCTTAGTAAATCCTCATTAAGGAAATGATCTTAGTGTGCATTTATTCTCCTTTGACCACAGTATTCCTAGCACCACATGTCCCTTGGTTGCTTTATTTAGCTTTTCAAAGTTACCTGACCCTTTGGTTAGCGTTCTGCACTAGGGGAAAAAGAAATGTCACTGTAGATAATAGACTTGAGCAGTTTATCTCATGTTTTCCATAGGAGTTTATTTATAAATTTTAGCAGCAGTACGAAAACAAAAGCCCTCCTCTGCCTTCACAGAACACATATCATAAAATCATGCTGTGAGGCCTTGCTGTGCTAGAGAAGGGGCACTAGAAAGTATGAGAAATAGTATTTACACCACATGTAACTCGCACAGCAGCAGTGGGCACTGGCAGGCTGCAGGGTTTCCAGGGGATGCACTGCGAAGGTTGTCCCCAGCTAGGGGTGCCCTCTGGGAGCTTGGATCCTGCAGAGTCAGCTGCAATGTCTCCAGCACCACATTTCCCAGCAAGCTCCAATCCAGGTTCCTCAAACCCTAATGCTGTAGCACATAGGTCTGTCCTTGAGATGAAGCACAGGAGCAGGAGCAAGGAGGGCGGGGCATACTTGAGTGGTTCACTAAGAACCCAACAGCTGCGCTGGTGCCAGTGAGCTCTCCAATGCTTGGCTGCATTGAGGTTGTTTATGTTTGTTTGTTGGTTTGGGGTTTTTTTGGGGGGGGGCTGGTGTTGATTTTTTTTGGAGGGGGAGGGGTTCCTTAATTTTTTGTTACAATTTGATCTCTTACCAATCTCAAAAGAAAATGTACTTATATAGAATTTAAGGCTATGCTACTTCAGATAAATTAAGAAACAGTACATGAAGTTTTATGTCAAGAAGGCATCAATTCATCTGAGGTGATACAGCTTACAGTTCAGAAAAACAAGATGCAAGTAAAAATTGCATTTGACCTGCCTCAACTTTCATTTTCTTATACCCTTCTAATAAGTCTGCCTTTCAGCCACATTTTGCTCTTCCACCTTTTCAGCTTATGATCAGTGACAGTTCATAGGCCTTTCACCTAACCAGCAAGAATGATTTTTTTTTTTTTTTTAACATTGTCATCTTTGTCATCACCGTAACACAAGTACTTATTAGGGGGCATAGTAGAAAGAAAACTTCAAAAATAATTACTTTGAAAATGAAATCTAACCAAAATATATTGGTTCAGCGTGCAAAAACCTTTCTGCTATCTCAGGACCAGATGGGAATGAAAGAGAGATGGAAGGAAGTGCACAGCACAGACATTGGACAAGTGATTAAATTCTGCGCAGCATACCATAACAACACAGGTGATATATCAAAACAGATACAATAGCAAAAGATGCCCCCCAGGAAAGGTCCACAATTACAAGTAAAACAGAGAACCAAAGAAAAAGTAAAGTTTTCTGGAAATTTGTTTTATTCCATTATAGATCCACCTCTTTAGCTACCAATACTAGCACAGAAGACCCTGAAATGGCAGGGGAAAGTTGTTCCATTGAAGACTCTCAGCAGCAGTGGTTTTCTGTGACTGTCAGTACAACTATACTAGTATATTCACATTAGTTTCACCTGATTGCCTGGTTTAATGCAAGACTCAATTACTTTGGGATTAACACGGCAATAAATTAAAATTCTGGAGGGCTGCTCAAATTCCTCTAAGTTTCCAAAACTCCATAACTTCTCACATACCATTTTTAGTGTAAAAGCTAACTCAATAGTCATAATTTGTGCAATTTTTTCCTAATCCACTGCTTAAAAAGTCCTAATTAACTAGGAAACTAGAATGGCTTAACTGAGATAAGTGAAGCTTACAGGAACATCAAATAGATAAGGAAGTGGGGTTTTTTTATTTTATTTGGGGGGAGTGTTTGTTTTGTTTTGTTTTGTTTATTTATTTATTTATTTATTTATTTATTTATTTTAAATTCAGACCACTTCTTCAGTTGTCTGAAATCAGAAGTATTGTCTTAGTATCCTCTGTGGGTTTAGGTATCCCTAACACAGAAATACAAAGTTCTCACTGTGACCATGAGTAACAGCCAATATTTACATATCAGTCATGTCTGTGGACTCACACAGTACAAGCAGTTTAAGCAGTCAGTGTGTGCTGTAGAGTGGCAGGACGATGGTGCCCCAGGTGCGGGGCAGTGGGACAGCAGCTGCCTTCTAGTCCACATATCAGGGTTCTTCCTCCCACAAAAATCAAGCAGGAATACTGGTACAGGGTCATAACAGTAGGTGGCAACAGACACAGTATACAGAACCAGAACCTCAGACATGCAATCTCACCAGCTGAGATATAACCCCTAGTTAAAGCCCATTGATTTTTCACTGAACATTCATGGTTGAAAGGCCTGTTCAGTCCTATAACAATAATAATTTTGCCATGTGCCATAGAATTTTTGCTAAGCAGAGCTAATTGCCACTTACCTTAAAATTTCTGTCAGCACCACATTGTATGGTAACTACCATATCTCATCTTTAGCAGGAAGAAATCGTAAATCACATGCATCGGCCTGCTTTTTATAAATCTTTTCCATAACTACTGAGTAAGAAAAACTGCATTTTTAAAGTATCTATAGGGACAGTCACATATATAGTTCATAGAGGGTTGTGATCCCTGTCCTGTCAGGCTACAGGAGCAAGTGATTTACAAAAGACAAACATTATATATGTACTTATGACCAAAGGAAGTCAGTAAATAAGGGCCAATCCCTCAGTGTCTGCTCAGCAGAAACCTCCATACTGAGGATATCAGCATTTCTAAAACCAGTCTGCTGCTAGCCAGTAATCCTGGGAAATGCCTTATAATTTGTTAGTGTGATTATAAGGTTTATGAAACCTCAAATAAATCTAAATGGAGAATACAGGTACAATGAAGACAAGGCTGTCACCAAATAAAGAAAATCTTTTACAGAGTCAACAACTCATAATGAGTGTCTTTGGGCCCTGCCAATATAGCAGCACAAATGTTCCCACAGCATCATATCTGAATAAACCATAGACACCTTTACTTTTTTTATGAACTTTAGCTCAGCTCCAAATAGAGGAGCTGAGCTAAAGTTCATAAAGAAATGAACCATAAGCATTCATTTAAGGGGGTCAAGGGACAAACATAAGGTGGGACATCTCTGTCATAGAAGCAGTGGACCAACACCATCCCATCCCACAACAGCACAGTTGTCGAAACTGCAGAACGGATGACCCACTTGGAAAATGATGTAGCTAATTTTAAACTTTCTGCTAATATTTCTTATTCAGGTGCAGAAATAGGATCAAAACATAATGTCTGTTATGCAGAATGTGGGGATAGGCCAAGGGAAAAAGATATTGCTGTCTGCAATATCTTTACCAGTTTACCAGTTTAAACCAGAGTTTACCAGACTCTGCTTTACCCTGCAATACAAGATAGGCACATGCCATGGACACTACCAAGGTTGGGAATATTTGTGTCATCTAAGCACACTTTGATAAATTAAGTTTTCTTTTTTGCCAAATAAAACAAATTCCCAAAGGAAAAAAAAAAAACCTAAAAACAAAAACAAAAAAAACCACAAAAAACAAAAAAAAAAAAAAAAAACAAAAAAAAAACCAAAAAAACCAAAAAAAAACCAAAAAAAACCCAAAAAAAACAAAAAAAAAAAAACCCACCACACCACCAAAACCCAAAAAACCCCAACAACAAACCAAAAGAACCAACTCGCACAGCCTCCTGTGTTGCTAGAGGACACAAAAAGAGTAACACTTACACAGCCAAGTTGAGGGCAAAAAGAAGGGAAGCTTATTTACTTGACCTCACTTATATAGATTCTGGACAAGGGATTGGAGAATGAGGCTGCCACTTCTCCACCCCACTGGCCAGTCTAGAAGTCCATCAATTGTCCCTCCTCAGAGAAGGAATGCGAAAACCATTACTTTGTTTATGTTACAAGTGTGAGAAGACTCCACTACAAAAATGTGAACAATTCAGAAGGCTAACAGAATATAGCAACACTCCTGTTATTACAAATTTTCTGATGAGAAATTAAACATGGCCTTGTAACCAGGTCCTTATGTAGCAGAAATCAGTGAAAATCATATAGTCCTTTAAGCCCAAACAGGGATTTTTTAGTTGACTCACTTTCAATTTGCTCATTATCTCCAAGAAACTAAGTAAACTTATTTACCTTATTTACATAGCTATGTTTCACTCCTCACAGCATAGAGGAGTCCCTTGTAACTAGAATTATTTCCCAAGATGAACAACACAATGAGGACTGCAAACTGTTCTCACCTGCACAGGGTATATAGACTGTTCTCTTTTCCCCCTTTGTGCTCACCAAAACCCTGTATAAGATTCTGAAGGTGCCAGTGTAAAAGTGGTTGTCATGTCTAAGTTTATTTAGGTGCCTTCCGTGTGTATAGCTGGTAGGCTTTGGTAGTAGGGGAAACTCCAGAGCAGGGACAGGTGTTAAGGAACTGCAGCCCATGGCTAAGTCCATTCTGGAGCAGAGGAAATGTTTAATAGGGAAGAAGCAGCAGCTAAAAAAAAAGGAGTTGCAAAAAAAAATTAAGTATTATGGATCTACTCCTGATTCCTGCATCACTCCCCATCTCAGATGCTGCAAGAGCAGAGGAGTGGGGACTAGGATATTGGGAGGAGACGACTGAAGATGAGACAGGCAAAGGAGGAAAGGCATTTTCCCCAAGTGTCTGTTAACTGTTTGCCTTCCTTAGTTCTTAATACCCAAATGAGTGATTATACTATGTTAATTGGCAGTAAAACAAATAAGTGAAATTCCCTGAGTGGAGACATCCACAACAGTGCCTCAGCTGGTGTCAGGGCTCTATAGCTGTCTGCAAGGCCTAGGAAGGAATTCCAGTGAAAAGACAAAAAATCTATCACCACCTCTGAAATAACAATTTCTAGTGGTTTCTCAATCAGTGGACTAATGGTGCATGCTTTAAGTAATTTTAGCTCACATTTAGAAAATACGTGTTTTATTACTAGATAGTCTGAATGGCTTCCCTAATTACATTCTGACACCTTCACACATTAACGTCACTATCACTTGTCATGTTACCACATGGTAACTCCTCAGGTTGAAGTCATGGATGAAGGGCTTCTTACAAGACAAGCACAAAAGTGCCTGAATCAAAGAGCTGCATTAGTGGAATAAATTAGACCCTTTTATCAAAGTATTTAGTACTATGATATACCTGCTAGGTTAAACAGAGCATGAAGACTCAATGCATGTATCAAGCATACATATCATCCACAGATTAAAAGAGTCTGACTGATAGTTTTGATGAAATCATTATCGAACCAATGCTTATTTCACAAGAGCTCAACCTTTCAGCCTTTAATGAGTACAATTAAATGGAGGCTCTGACTAAACAATTACATCCCTTCACTGCTTTCCATTATCCCAGATACCAAATGACTCAGAGCCTAGGGATTTGGGCTGTGGTGGTGAAGCTGATCTGCATCTCTGGCCCTCTTTGTCTGTGCAAAGTGACACCAGTTTCATTCAGGACACATGACTGTGTGAAAGGACAGCGGAGGGAGGAAGGACGCACGTTGGGAGGCTGATAAGAACCTCACAATCCTTTTCACTATCAGCTGTATCTCCTACTCTGAGCAAATAACCTGCTAATGTAAATTTTATTCTGTTCATCAACCCATAATTAACTGCTTTTCATGGACATTGAAGTCTCAGAGCTGGTAAAGTACTCAGTTGCTAAGGACAACAAATCAACCATAATTCACCGGCCCCTCTTGCTTATTCCAAGGACATGGAAAGACCAAGCGGCTGCTGATATTGCCACCAAGAGCCAAGGTGCCGGGGATCAGGTGGGTGGGTAGTGACAGAGTAACTAAAAGGTCAGCTTCTGCCACCAGTGAAGGGCACTTTTCTCATCCAGTTGCAGCAGGAATGTCAAGTCAGATTTTCAAGCCTTCTCTTTCATTTTGGTATACCTTGTTAATATTCAGCCTCCTAAATGTTAAAGGTGTTTGTATCCATCTTGGGGTGAGGTGGTCCATGGAGAAAAATTGGAAATAATTTCACAGAAGAATGACAAGGAGCAAGTCTTTATAGAACTCAGTTTAGAACCAGCTTGCTTTCCTAAGGTGCCTGCAGCAGGAATTCCTGCTGCTGCAGACTCAGAGGGAAAAGGAAGGAACCATGATGTACTCAGCCCATGCGTAGGGGTTAGTAGGGTATCCTCCAGAATGGAGGTCTCTTGCTTTGACCACTGCACAATATAAAAACATGGATCACTTCTACGGAGGCCCAGAGGCCTGGCACCAAGAGAGATACTCTTTTACATTAGGGTGAGAAAAACCTTCCTCCCATGGGCCTTTGCTTCCACATGTTAATATTTCTTAGGTTTCATTGTTTCATTGGTTTGTTAAGTTATGCCACCTTGTTAAGCCCCCGTTCACCATATATGCACACTTCCTAGAATATTCTTCCTTCCCTTGAACCCATTGGGTTATTTTTGTTGCAGTGTTCCACCCCTGTGATCCCATTAGTCCCCCTGGTTCATAGCCACCCCTCTGTAATGGTTTCACATTCACTAAAGTCTGGTCTTAGTACTCACTCTTTTTCTGTGGGAGAGAGACTAGGAGAAAAACAAAGCAGGCTCAACCTTAAAAATGAACAAATAGTTTTATTAACACACACTAAAAAAATAGAAAAAGAAAGTTGGAAAAAAACTAAAAAAGAATGAAACTCTAAAAACACTCTTCCCTCCCCTTACAAACTGTTCACTTTCTTAGAAAACAACACAAAGAGACAAAACTTGTAATTTTCAGTCAGTTTCACTATCTGACAATAGTCTTTCATCAATATGTTTAGGGGAAGAGTCTCTCTTAGAGTCATGGATCTCACTGACAACTTAGAAGAGTTCTCTTGTGGGTTTTTTAACTGTCACAAAAACAGCTGCCAGGGAAACCTGCCTTTGTGACCCCTCCCATTAGCATTTTTCCAAGCTGCTCATGGATCATGGGTCTTAGACTTTTGCATTCTGGGGTGTCACCTTTCAAAGATGAATAACTCTAAAGCAAAGGATTCTTCATTTCAAGGTACAGAGATATCTTCTCACTTCTTCACTGGCACAGAGGGCTTCTCATCTTTATCTCTGTTCAAGCACCTTTTAGGATTAATATTACTTAGACCATCACAAACACTTTTGCTCAAATCCACACACAAAACTAAACAATTATCTCCCCAAATGGTTATCTTTCCCATGATTTAAAGAAATGATCTAAATATAGAGTTCATTTCCATGGCTCAAGTAAGAATGGAACAACCACCTCTTCAACCCTCTGTCCTGATAGTCTTTTCACTCTTGCTCTACTGACTTCATGCTGTTTTTTTCTTTATGTTCACTCTGTCCTTTCTTACTCTCTCAGAGAATGGCTAAGCTCTGGAAGCTTCATGTTGCCAGGAAGGGGTTAAATCTGCCCAGAGTTTTTGTCTCTCCCTCTGTAGCTCATGGTGTTAGATGTTCAAGGCCGCGCTGGTGAGGGAGGAAGAACTCAGGCAGAAACATCAGGGATCAGAGCACCCGGGCAGTCCGGAATCACAAAAAAAACACAGGCAGGATCATAAATGCCTTTTTGGCCCACCCCTCAGTGTAAATCGGGGTGGCCTCAGCCTAAATGGTGCTCATAGCTCTTATCAGGGACCTGGCAGAGATCTCTCCCTGCTCCAGGAAGTTTAGAGAAAGTAGCTGTTGTAAAGCAGCAACCTCTCCTTCCCCCTCCCACCCGGAAGCCGATGGAATCCGGCCAGGACTCAGGCCAGCTCTGTCCCCAAAAGGGGGGAGCAGCAGGCCCAACTCGATGTTACCTGTCTTTCTCGAGCCAAAGGAAAGAAGGAAAAAGGCCCACCTACAGGAAATCAAGGGGTTTTATAGGGTACTTCCCAAAGTTGTAGCCAACAATTTTCAGTGGTCAAAACAGATGCTAATATTCCAACTAACCCTCTGATAGGTCCCTGTCCTTTCTAAAGCAATTCCCAGGTCCTGACCTGGAGAATTATTCTACATTCTTCTATAACTAAAAAACCAAACTTTACTAACCCATGACAACCATTTTTTCCAATCCCTATTGGACCTTGACCTTCAGGACCACCCCTTTTATCTGGTATATACCCTGGACCCTTGGCCCACTCTTGGCTCTCGTCCCTGGTCTACATTCGAGGCTGTACAATAAACAGCGCTTGGATTTTTGAACGGGACCCTGTCTCCTTGCCTTTATCGTCAGCCCTTTATTAGCAGAGCACACCAGGCCCCAAAGGTGCAGGTTGCTCTCAGGGACACACAATCGCACGATGCTACAACTTCTACTTTAGCTTTAAGAATTTGTATCAAATTAATGCTCTAGCTGTCCACATAAACAAATGGGCTTGTAGCTCTGAATGCTTGCAGTTTCTAGGACTACCTAATTTGGCATTTGATTTACACCCTCTTTTCAGCTTTTATTTTAGACAGGTGTGAGCATCCTTCCTCCATCTCCAGATTTTTGTTAAGGGTTTATGACATCATACCACTCAACAAACTCTGTGGCCATGTGGAATTCTAATTCAAGAGATATGTACCCAATCTCTTGGAAACATTAAAATCTCTCATGGAAATCATATTTAATGGATCGTGGCAGATCCAGATTCACAGCATACTAACTTAATTCCTTCCTTCTGAACAATAGGCCTAATGCCACCCAGTCTTCCAATCTAAGAGCAATGCCTTTGCAATTCCAAAGGGTTGCACATGCACAAGTATTTTCCCCATCATAAGAGAACTTTTAAGAGAACCAAAGTAACTCCCATGTTTGGGAGATAAAATTTCAATTTATGTGTAAACAAAGGGGTTATTTTGATCATTGCATGAGTATTTTATTAAAATAATACCTATAAGCGAACTGATGAAATTTGGCCCCACTGTGAAGTTTCCTTTCACAAACATTAAATTTGGTTCATTTTTAATCTAGCCATGGCAGACATTTTTCACAGTGCCATATAAGCTTTTTTCATATAGTTATCAATTTTATAAAGGCTCTCTTATGTAATTTCTTGGTCCCATTATAAGGAAGAAGCCCTTTTAAGAAAAGCGGGAAATATTTGAGACCCAAATCTCTGTTGCTGTTTTACAGGGAATAAATCAGATGATTTTGCTGGCTCACTGTGGCAAAGAAGAGTGTTCACTTCTACTGTATGGTAAGGTTTAATACAGATGTAGTCTTTGTATATGGGCTTTGATGCACTCCTTACCATCGAAATTTTGTTGTCTTTGAGATAGAATATCTGTGTTTATGTCCTACATGTAAAATGGCCATTAACATGGTAATCTTTGTCAAACACTCTTTGCAGGTACAAGAAGTAATTAGTCATTGAATAGGGTACTGGCCTATTGGCAGATAGGTTGATGACAAGGACAGAATTAGACCTCCTTCTTCTCCTTTCAGAATGATCTCTCATGACCTAAAACTTCTCTTGCCTACTTTGTAGAATATTTTTAAACCTTTAGGTATCTTTATTCGGGACTTCCTTTTCCTTTTGAGACTATTTGAAGCAATAGGTAGCACTGTAAATCATGAAAAGACCTTCTCCAGAATTATGTGAAGAGTAAAATCAGTGATGTACTGCAAATCTACACCTGTAGATGATTGCAGATGATTGCACCCATGAGGCATGCGGAATGATTACTAGCTGATGTTACAAAAACCTGAACGCAAAAGACTCTGTACTGTGTGGAAAGTGCAGGTAAGGAGGAAATCTGTACAGGATCCAACAACGGGGGAATTCTGGTACCTTTGCATCTAGGAAGCACCCTTCTCAACAGCACTCACATAAGACAGCTCTGCCAGCAACCTTAGTGTGGCCCTCATAGAAGTTACTGCTGTGTTAAATATTGACTAAAGGCAGATGCACACTCAGATAAACAGTGAGATGGAAGGTAGAAGTGCTTGTCATAGCCCTCCAATTCCCAAGACTTGTATTCTCTTATTTAATTCAACAAATATATTTGTGCTTTTTAGGTATATCAGATGCAAATACTTAAACCAAATACAATCATATGACTAATAAGTTTTACAATTAGTACTTTCTGTTTGCAAAAAAAAAAAAAAATTCTCAACATTTAGCTTAACTTTTTTTACACACTTCATAATACTGTCACATTCTCAGCTACACCCTATGCAATTAAACACAGGTAGGAAAAATACAGAGAAGAAGAGAATAAAATCAGAAAGAAGAAACAGGCTAGCTGTGAATGTACCTGATGCTCTCAGTGGGACACAGGGCTGAAGGCTGTTCTAAGATGAAGAAAACATCAACCTTTTTATAGAAGCCCAAATGAAAACTACCTAAGAAGTCCGAGAAGTGAAGAACTTGACAGTACCATACAGGTATAGACAATAGTAAGGAATTTTGCTACCCACATCCACACAGCCAGCCAAGGTTTTCATTCATATCCTTTCTCTTACTTCCACTCAGCCCCACAGGGAGCACTCAAAAAATCTTTCAGGCATCCTGAAGAATAAAAGATTCAATTTTGCTACCCACATCCACACAGCCAGCCAAGGTTTTCATTCATATCCTTTCTCTTCCACTCAGCCCCACAGGTAGCATTCAAAAAATCTTTCAGGCATCCTGAAGAATAAAAGATTCAATTTTATATTAAGGCTCACACTGTGTAAGAACAACATCTACTTAAGAAGTTCTGTGCCTAACTGTTGGAAAGAGTACTTGGGTTTCTACTGAGCTCATGAGCAATTTACTATGGGAAAGCAGGAACTTCCTGTAGCTTCCCATCAGGTAGAACCTGAAACCGCTGAAATCAGCTCACCTAGGGGGGCATTTTATTCTTTCCTTACTATTCCTTCCTCTCACTTCAGAATTTCACAGGCAAATAGATTTGAGGTACTGGGAGCTTACCTAACTGGCTCATATTTCACTAATTCTTCAGTTTCACAAACAATTATGAGGTAGGACTCTGTGACTTTTGCTTATAACTTTTCCAGAGGTACTACCAGACAGAACTTCCCTGGATTTTAGTGACTTCACTCTCAGAGATTACACTTGCAAATTTGGCATACTAATTGGCATTTATTTCATTCTACATGCAGTCTAGAAATACACACATTAAAGGACAGAGGCATTAGCTGTAGATATATGCTGATGTGGCCCGTGTTGGAAAAATGATCTTCCCAAGCATCTTGCCTAAGTATCACGTTATTAATACGCACATGGGAACCTATGGCACAAATCTTGCCTGTATCATTGCTGTACAAATGTGGAATGGAGGCAAGTTTTGTAAAGACAAAGGAAACACTTGATGGTCTGTATATTTTAAAAGGCTTTTAAAGACTTTTAACAATGTCTCACCATGACAACACAGGAATATGACTTGGTGACAGTTCTCTGTGATGGGTGCAAAACCATTTGTTGGGTGTCCTTATTTCATCTATTTATGAAACACTGTCAGAAAAGAAGACTGTCAAACAAACTTCTGGAATCCAATCTTGGTCTGGTTCTATTTATTTTTTTCCCTCTTGATCAGGTTGATGATCATGTAATTTCAGATAAAAGTAAATTAAAAGGCAGCGCAAGTAATCAGGAGGAGAGAATTAAAACTCCTGAAGATTTTGCAAATTGAAGAAACAGTCTGGAAAAACAAAAGTAAGTATGCTATTCAACAGAGAAAAATGTAAGAGTTTACATTTAGAAATAAATATATAAATAAACAAACAAAGGATGGGAAACAGTAATGACAGCTCTTTCAACAGGACACAAGGGCTGTAATAAATTAGAAAAACATGAATCATCCACAACATGCTATTCTGAAAATGGAAAACATCTCACTGGGATGTAGAAATTGTAACAGACCTTAAAACTACATAAAATAATGGCTCTGCTGGGGTATTCTGACAGTACTGCATTTCAACTAAGTGATGAGCCAGAGAAAGTCTAGAGAAGGAGAGTAAGAACAATTTAAGGTATAAGTCCTCTAGCAAAAGACAAACATTTCAAACCATATGTTAGGCATACTGAAAGATGCAGATAAGCTTTTTTTGTTAAGGTTTTGTCTATGCAAGTAGTGAATAAGGTGAGAAATTATGATCTTAAATTCCATAAAGAAGAAAGACTCGGGTTATACTTTAGGAAAATCTTCCTAAGAGGACGGACAATGAAGCAACACAATAAGTTGCCTGGAAAGATTATGAAGTTTGCCTCCCATCAAAAGGAGATGGCCTAAATTATCTTGACAAGATGACTTCAAGCCACATTTATCAGTTGTCTATAACTGATAATGTTCTACAACGTTCTTCCTTAAGCAATACATATATACTTGCATGGAAACATACATAAAACAGATAAATAGAACACCTCAAAGCTAAAAATAGAAAACTTGGGAAATAAATACATTTTATTTATTCGAATAAGTACCAAAACTTACACTATCATCTTTCCAATATTCATTCTTTAAAGTCAAAGCTACTTATAAAAATGGGACCAGGACATGGCCAAAATCAAAGTATTTTCCAAATATGAAGCTACCTAATTGGCATATTCACAAATTTAAAATTTATCACATTATCACAAATTTATCAGATTAGGACAGTTTGGTCTTCACCCAGCCTAAAATTGTAAAAATCCCACCTTTTTCCTTTCAAGAGAAGAAAAATAACAGAAATTATCAAATTCAAATATTCACAGCTTGTACTTATATGCCACAAATTAAGAGTTACTAATTATACAGTAGCTGCCAAACTGTTATGCTCTTGTGATTTTTGTAATGTTAGATCTGAAGATCCAACAGTACAGACTGCATCATAATATCTGCAAATGAAATACCAATGAATGTACAAAAAAAAATATAATTACACAGAAAATATTTATTTCATTACTTACCTGTTAACTACACACAAAGGTGCATCACAAAATGGATATTTATAAAATATTGATGAACTTGCTGGTTATAATCTTCTTTATAACAATCCTAATTTGAGGAAGCTAATTTAACATTTTTGGGAAAGCTTCTGTATCTTACCCAGTATTTTAAAGTTTAGTTATCAGCCTCGAATTGATACTCAATTTAACTTCTGGCTACTGTTCTGAGAGGTGTTATATCCTGGTTACCTATTTCTAGACAAAACATTTTATCAATTACAAGTCTCCTAGGTCTATTAGCAATGTCTGTCCTTTAAAATACAATACTCAGAAATACATATTGATAAGGTACAGCACTGTGACTCAGGAGACCAGAGTTTCAGTTCTGTTTTTTTAACCTGTTTTGAAGGCATCCATGGACAAACTATTTCACCTGTCTTTGCCAACTTGCCCCCAACATTAAAAACAAGCTGGCCACCTTTATTAAGCACTCTGGATCTTGTTCAACTCTGCTACCCATTGAAGCTTGTCCAAGACACTGCAACTACTTTTCCCTGGCAGGCAGCTAGAACAACATCAATGCCACAATTTATTTTTCTCGTAACAAGATTAGAAGGGTGATTTCAATCTGAGGCCTAATTATTCTGCCAATACCTCTATCTCATGCTCTCCTCCCAAACTGCCTGGGACTATAGAACTCAAATGGGGATGGTTTTTTTTAGGTTCTACTGTGAACTCAGCCCATGTTCATCCAGGCATGACAGTAAATCTGAAGGCTGACTGAGAGATCAGACAGGATTATCCTTTGAGATCTACAGAAGAAAAAAATATAGAAAATTTGGTACTATCTATGGTGTTATCCATCTAACAGCACTGGAACAAATGGTATGTTTCTGACTCCCAGAGGGAACAGAATGGTGCTCGGCTGAAATTTTTCTCCCTTTCTCACAAGAAAAAAGAAAGGACATAAATGGCAATTTTTGTTCCTTAATTATTAAGTATCAAAGAGTACTTGTAGCAGAACTCTGAGACTTCCTCGTAACTCTCTGGCTCATTGTGTATATCCAGAAACCTGAATACTCAAGAAACAACTGAAGCAATTTCAGCCACAAAGGCTTTCGATACTCAAAAAAAAAAAAAAATTCTGGATTTTAGTCATTCAGTCATTAAGCCTTTTCATTACTTTCAAATTCAGCTGAAGCCAGGATAAAAGTCTGGAGCTCAAGCCAGAAAAATGAAAACAAAAACAAAAACAAAAAACCCCAACCAAAAACCAACCAAACAAAAAACCAACCCCCCCCAAAAACTTATCAGTGATGCATCAGAAAGAATTCAGCCTCTATCATTTGAAGGTACCTCCCTACCTGTCCTGAAATGAAAATTTACAGCTGCAGGCTCCTGTTGGACCTTTGTCTGCTCAATAAATGTGAAATAACCACAATGTTCTGACAGAGTAACCACATATTTTCCATTTGGATGTGGATCTTACCACAGCTACCTATGCTCTTGCCATGTTTCCTGCTTTTGTGTTCTAAACTCATTTTCTCATGGGGATGGCACAACACATTGAAGCTGTCAGAGAACATATTCTCCTGGTAATTTTTGCAGTGTTTTGCACAGAACACAAATTACACCTGTATTGCCAAATCTGCCTGTCTCTCAATAATTTTTCTGGTTGCTCTGACTTACACAGTTTGGATCAAGATTGCCACAGATACATGATACTTTTTTCCCATCTTCTCCTTAGTAACAAGATAATTATCAGAGTAATTCTGGATGAAAAAAAAAGAATTTTTTTTCCATGGGAATTACTACTAAAATTAGAAGGGATTTTATGCTCTAAAATGAATTGAAAAGAAAAGAGAAATTAGTCATCACATTTGCATACTGGTGATAATCAACAGTTGACTCCTTATAAAACATTGTATTAAAGGTATTTAAATCCTGGGATCCCAGGCAACGTAAAAATATATCATAACTGCAAAGCAAATAACACAGTTTCTCTTTTTGGCATGTGCTCTACTTGAGTAAAATACTGATTGCACTTGATGTCTTTTCAGCACAGACATGAACTATCTCTTCCATTCATTTAAAAAACATTTTAAAAAGGATACTGAAATGGATTTTACCAGTAGGACAGACCTATCTCATTAAAGCCACTGTAGCCCAGCTCTTGCCTGCTTAGTCCCAGATCTTCAAGGTCCATACATTTAAATCCAGGTGGGCACTGGTAACCTTCTTCTAGCTCTCTGGAACAGTGGGTGTCTGGGATAGCTAAATTATTCCAGGTTACATTTCTGTGAAAAATACAAAATTAAGTTGTTACATAAACTCAGTCCATAGCAAAACTAAATATTTGAAAGTCAGAGGACTAAAGTGAGAAGTTCATCAGCTGTTATTTTTACTATCTCATGTTTTTTGGTATACACTATTCTCATTAAGCACTTATTGTAAAGGGCAAGCTAACACACTCCTAAAACTTCATCCTTATGTAATGACAGTACAAATACTACCAGTAGAAATCTCATATTTATGCCTAGAGACCCCATAAAAATAAAGACTCTCCAAGAAATGGAAGAGTTAACATTCAGCTGCTCCAACTGCTCTTTAATGAATTTGAAGACAGTGTTTCAGGCTCCTTTGCAGATCCTGAGTGTGTTCAACTGGAGTCAATCCTATGACTTTGACTTACAAAGGCATTGCCTGTGCTTGCTTTGACACTCCTTAAAAGAATCCCTGTGGATGACTTGTCAGTCACCAGGGTATGTATTCAGCTTCTTGTAACTTAGGAAGGGCAGGTTTCCACTACAGATGAAGAGTCACAAGAAAGAAGTCAAACCACTATATTCGTAGTGCAATTAGTAACTAGGCACAGCTGTGACTGAAACAGATCTGACTTACTTTTAGGTCAGTCTTGTAATGACTTGGTAGAAGAGGTGAAATAATTTGAACTGGTTGGAATTGGTTCAAGCTGATTTATATAAGTGACTAACATTTTTAAATAGAAATATCATGAAACAAGGGCCAGTGCTCCACACTATGTCACAGCATCGGCCATTTTTTACTGTTGTCAGAGGCTGAGCATCGTGTGTTTCCCAGTTTCTCTGGCAGCTGTGGTAGAGCTGCTGGAGGTTTTGTCACAGTGGACCACAATGAGAATTTAGGTAGGCCCAGTTCTAAGGGCCATAGAGGCTAAATGAAGAGAGAGGACAAGTTTGTTGCTCTCTGTTCTATTAAATATATGCCTGTGGCATGGACACATAAATATGGGTTATCTAAGTACTCCTAAACTTTGGGAAGGGGAAACTCAGGTTGTTGATTCCCCCTAATCACTTACAGTGCCCAGTTAAGAACCACAATACACAGTCCTTTGCCACAGATTGATCACCACATTTTCCCAGAAGTAGTTTAGTGAAGAGGTAACCTTAGCAAACCACCCCCTCCACCCTGAGCAGGTCCCTGCCAGGGTCCGCAAAACAGCACAGTACGGAAGTGGAGATTCATGTTACTTGTGCTATGGGGCTGCTGAGCAAACCAAAGAGAAGAAAGGTCCAGATAAGGCTCAAATTCTGCTGAATGAGCATGCAGCTAAGCAAAAACTGTTTCTCTCCCTGCGTGCATTCTCTCATCCAGCATATGAAAATCCTGATTTTTGGGTCAGTCCCAGGGCAATTTCAAATCAGACGTGAAAAGCTAATCACAGTGAGTTCTGGTCTGAGGAAAAAAAAACAGTAAATGGCATTTTACATTCATGTTCAGGTTGATTTTGACTTCCTGGTTACAGCACAGACTTTTGATATAAAAACACCCAAAATGAATTGCTGATGGTTACGAAAAAAAAAAAAAAAAAAAAGTATTCACTCTGTTATCCTGAGGCATCAACCAGTGTCTTAAAATTCATAATTTTAAATCATCTTGCTTGTCCACAGAAAAGGTGAACATTTTCAGCCCTTTAATATATTTTGTATCATACTGTTCTTCTGAAAGTCCATTTCCTTTAATCTAACTGACAGATGCATTCTGACAACTAAAAAGGATGAACAGAAGCTTTAATTACTTTACTTTTTATTGCTTTTATGCACTGCATGGAATAGCATTACATTATTTGAAATCTGTCAGTGTGAAACTAAAACATCCCACAAAAATTTTCCTAGGCAATTATAAATGCATATAAATAACAATTGTGGCATCTATCCTGCAGTCATTTCATTATGATACCAGAGAGACATATATATCTGCATGGAATCACACATAGACATATACAGTTCCAGATGGAGTTTTGAAGAACACCCTGAAATTTAGCAATGTGCATAACTAAAAGCACAGACAGATACACAAGCATATGTGTATTTGTTCCACATCTGTAAACACGCTCAACACATGTCATTCAAGTATCTCAAAATTAATCTGTTCACCCTAATTTCGTTAAACTAGAAGTTGTTAATTCATATCCAATCGCATGCTTCATGTTAGATTTATAATACTTTCATCCAAAAACCATTACCATATATAGGATTAACATAAAACAATATTTTACATATATTTTTAGAAATTAAAATTAATACATTGGCTCAGGCAGATTCAGAACCCCAGCTGCTGGTAGCTAATGAATTACACATTATGGCTTGCATTAGAAAATCCTTCAAACCCCAAGAGGCCACCAGTGTGAGGGCATATTATTAAAAGCATTGCTGGCTCTCAATCACTGCAACGCAAAGCATTCATTTAAGTGCTTCATTTAAACATAAATAATTTTTTTAATTTAACCTTCTTTTGAAGGAAAAAAAAAGCTGTCTCTGTGCACTGAGTATGATTTAGGCTAAAAATAAAGAGTCTCTGCTTATAGTACCTGTACAGATGCAGGCCTTTTTGGATCACTGTCACTTGGCAAGTTGTGTTCTGCTTCAAGACAGTAAATAAGCATAGACTAGTACACTTGGACTAGAGAATATTAGATATTTACAAGTGGCTAGAATATCACCACATGTTTCCAATATAAGATAATTTAAATTTTCTTCCTTCATAGACCATACTCAATATCAATTAAGTACTGAGATACCAATTCAGCACATAACTAGTTTTAAGCATCTCAAAAGTTCAGTTAGTCAATATGCTTAAATGTCTTCCTGAACAGGGTTCCTGGATAAATTTATGAACAATAAATAATTCATCCCAATAGACCAACAATATTCCTATGCAGTGCAGTCAATGTCTGTGGAACGCAGCATCAACCCAACAGCTGAGCTGAGAAATTAGTTCTCCACAGGTAACAAGAGTGCAGAAGAAGATAATTGACTCCACTACACTTGATAGGCATCCTTCAATAACAAGATTGTTGCAAAAGACATAGGAGTGTTACTCCGACATGTTTTTAAATGCCTGAAGAATGTTATGATTACATACACATGTACACCACAGGAAGGACCTGACTTGGTCTCTTAGGAGTACAGTGACTGTTTTCCATGGTATCTGTTACAAAACTAGTCTTTCAACCATCATGTGCTCATGTGAGAACAATCCCTCTTTTAGCACCTTCTCCTTATTAGGGCAGTTCTTCAAAGAGGGTTTTTCACACCTTAAGAGACAAATTACCATGGTAGCTTCTAGCTTCCTGTTTTCTGCTAGCCTGACTTTCTCTACTGAAAATAGAGGTGGGGGGGAAAAAAGGGATTTTTTAAATTCTGGTATTCTATTAATTTTCTAACATATCACCAGAAAGCCATTCAAAATTAGAAAGCTTCTTGTGTAGTTTCCAGACCCAGAAAATATATTAAAAAAACCCCAAACAAGTATAACAAGTATACTTATGGATAAAGTAATAAAAAATAATTTCAAATGGTTGATAAGGTAAAGAAGTTAAGTAAAAATGACTTAACTGGATCTGAAGGATTTTCTGTATTCATTAAAAGGAACCCTGTGTCTGTCCCTGTACAAAACCAGACACTACCCAGCTGCTGACTGGAGAGCTACTGCATGTTAAACTACCATAGCAGACATAAAAAATGGCTGGTGGATCATGAAGCAAGTAAGCAACCCTGCAGCTTCCAAAGAGAGAGCAATACATTAACTGGGGCTCAGAAGAATTGGCACTGTGTTCTGTGCTGTCCATTTTCATTAGTGACCTGGGGGATCCTATGAACCCAGCTTCATCAAAATCACACCAAGCATATGATGAAGGAAAACAAAAACTTTTGAGAACAGAGAAAGATTATCTAGTTCTGAAGACTTTAAAGGTTACTCTCAATAACTGCGATTTAATGCCAAGCAAGGAATTCAGAAAGTGATAGAACCGAAACACAAAATGGACACTGCTGTATAGAAAGTACTAATACAAAAATAAGCTTACATCAGATGACTGATAGACGATTTTTCTTTCAGATATCAAGAGTTATGGTTGTTTCTTCTGCTAGACATCTAACTCTGAACATGCAGTTCTGAAAAAAACCTAATTTGTTCCTATGCTTTTAAGAAGAGATGCTTCTGCTTTGCCATATTGCCAGAACACAAGGGAAAAGCACCAAGATAGTGATACTGTAGCAATGAACTTTAAATAAATCCAGAGAACTCCATGGTACACCAAAGTTGTTCCTGAAGCTCAGATTACATGGATGCGGTGCTAGACTCTCTCAATAAATGCATTCTGATGAAGTAAAACTGTGTTTCTACCTTGACTTTAGACAAGTAATCTGATGAATATTAATACACTGCTCTCTTACATATATAGGTCAATGATATCTAATTAATTTGCCTTTATTCTGAAAATCAGGGTGCTCTACTACCGTGAAACAACTTCTCTGCACCGTTCAACATAATTATTATAGTCCATGAACCTATTTTTTAAATCTTTAAATTTTATCTTATATCAATATTTTATGAAATGAGATGTCATTTACAAGCTGAATTCATAGCGGGAAAGTAAGGTCAGCTGTGTCATGAGCATTCTGTTTTTAACAATGTTTTGGATCCTTTTTTAAACAAGAAAATATAAAAGCAAAATATGTACAGATGTACATTAATGGTAGCAGAACCTCTCAGGTCACAAATCTGATATTGCAAATGCTAATTGCTAGGGTAGCAATAAAAACTTTTTACAAATATATTTCTAGTTCATTGAATCATACAAAAGAACAGATTTTCACACCAAATGCAGAATAAGTTGTTGTCACCAACACTTCACATTCTAGATTTAAAGCTCCCTCCCACAACTGAGTCCATGCAAATAGCCAAAACTTGTAGCAATTTCATTTTCCTCACACTGATTACTGGTGCCCTGGGGATGCCTCATGGTAGCCTTCAACATTTAGATGCTGGTCTGGGAGGCTGCAGCTCTCTGAGAGCCCTGTGTCCTACTTGAGCATCTTGGATACATCAGTAATACCAAATGCCTGCCCATGGGTAAGTGCATCAAGTTAAAAACCCTTCGAGTTAAAAAAATCTAACACTTCCTGTGATCAGCCAAGTCATCAGCCTTAGTCTGTCTTCCCCCTGTACCTCCAGCCAGTTATAGACCATATAACCTTGTTCTTCAGCCAAAAGACTTTCCTTAAGGAGGAGAATTTACAGAGATAAAAAGAAAAAGTACTCATGGCATAACTATAATTAGTGGCTGTAATTTTATACCAATAAACATCAGACAATCTGCAATTAAGAGTCTTATGACAAAATTATACAGAAACGCTGTGCAGAATGGAAGCTTTAAATTACTTTTCTAATAAGAATTTATCCTCTTAAAAGCTCAGGTAGTTCATGGCAATTACTAAACACCTGATGATACCATTGGGTAGTAAAAAAATATTAGAATTTTTATTTAGCATTCCAAGTTACATTTGTTTTCAGAAACTTTGAGAACTTGAAAGTTAGGAAGCCGAGATGGAAAATTGCTTGCTTTTTACCTGATTCCTTGCAAAAAGTAAAATGGAGAAAGGTTAAAGTTTATTTGTTGCATAGTGACCATGAAAACAGTCTAAGCATCTAGGCAAATTTCCTTTACTTTTTCCTTTTAAATGTGTCTTTTATTCCCAAAGCCATCTCTTATTTCTTAATGTGCTCATCCAATCAAGTCCTTTTCTCTTTCTCCTTTTCCTTCTCTAAGTGGGAAACTCTGAACATACAACTGCTGTTGACAGATGACTCCTAGACTACTTCCTTACACCAGTGCTCTTTTTACAGGCCTAACAATACTAACAGCTGCTCCTGCACAATTGTTAGAATAATAATAATAATATTGTACTATAATAATTGTAACAGCTTTCTAATGAAGTTTTCTATTTACCATTTTCATAATTACTACCCCATTATGACCTCAGCTTTGCAAGGACAATATTAATGAATAAATCACTGATATTTATATTTCTAAAATTTGCAGTAGTGGTTAATCATTATGATTGGGGATAATTTTTTCAACTTGCACTCGGTGTGAGTGAACTCCCCTGTCACTGTAGTCAGACACATACGTAATTGTTAACTTCAGTGAAATGGCACCATACTGCAATTGAGTTCTATTGATACATCTTCTAATTTGTGCAGAAAGAAATTGCAGTTTAGAACCATGCTGCTGCTGCAGTCATTTACAGGTTCCAGAGAATCCAATAGCTGTCATCCAAAATTACTGGTGAAAGAAATTTCAGGTAGTACCTCTTTGTTTTCAGGACTACAGATTTGTTTAGGCACAATTCTTCCTCTGACATCTTATAATCTTACCATCCCTGAGGGTCATTTTTAAATATTATGTTTTACTTTTGGTCAAATTTAAATCTAAAGTCTCATGTACCCTACTTTCAGAGCCAGTTTCCTGGTTTTAATCCAACAACAAAATCTGTGTTATCTTTTAAACTGTAAGTGTGAAAACCTCATCCATATTTACTGTTTCTCATAATTATATATGTAATTATAACTATAAAGCTTTCAACTCTTTCTGGTAACAGATTGTCTCCCATATCTATTCATTACTTTTATCACATTAAAAGATAAGATAGGGTATGCTTAAGGACTCATGGTTTTATGCACAACATAAACACAAAGCTTAAGCTTTGGCAACATTCCACATTTTACATTTTAGCTTGGCAAACACAGATTCTATTAATCAAGAATTAGTAACTGAGGAGAATATCAGACAGCATCTGCTAGGGATAATTATATTCAAATCAACAAGCCCAAATAACTGACGGAATCCCTCCTATTAATTTTTAATAAATCTTGAAATAGCAGGGAAATTCCAGAAGAATGCTAATGGGCCATTAATTTTTAAAGAACAAGCAGCCCAACTGCTTAGCCTGACATCAAGCAAGACAAAAGAAAGAGCAAGCTGATAAAAAGTCTAATTGGTAAAGAGTAAAGAACATTAATGTAATAAATGGCAGCCAGAATGGATCTAAAGAAAATAATTCTCACCATAGTAACACGATTTTTATAAGATTACAGATTTGTCAAATAAAATTGCCTAGCTTGGACTTTTTAAAGCAATTCATTCAGTAACACATGACTGATTAAATAGTTGACATTATATAATATCCATAAAGCACCAGCGAAATGGGCTGAAAATTGATTAACTGACATGTCAAAAAAAAACACCCCCAAAAACGTGCCAGTGAAATGATCACCCTGATCTATCAGAATCAATGAGGAAGAAACATATAAAATTAAGAATAAGGATAGAAATATAAATAACAATAAGAACAAGGCATTATGACAAGTTATCAGAATTATTTGGTTGGCTTGATCAAGCAACACAAAATGTGCTTTAATACAGCCAAATGCAAAGTTATAATGGCAGGATCACAGAAAGTAAATTTTATGGGCTATGGCCTATGGATTAAAATGGGTAACAGGATGGAAATACTGTGTTATAGAATATAGGTGCCACATTAAAGTTTGAGATAAGGGGGTATAACAAGGCATCCTCTCATATTGGTCCCAGTGACATCATGGCAAGAAAAAAACTGCTTCCCTAGACTATGCACACAAAAGCAATAGTGAATTAATGTTCCTCTCTGTATGACACTCATACAAATTAGAATTAATACCACACACATTTTTTTGATCACAGCTTAATATTTGAAAATATTTCTATGATGAAGTAATAGAAAAAATGAAAATGACAACACTGAACAACATGGTTTGCAGTAAAGACCTAAAGAGCAAAATAATGTTAGTTTATTAAAAAGCATATTGGTGCTTCAATTGCTGTAAGTGGATTCACACAGAAAAAATACTAGGAATTAAGGTTCTGTGTAATCTGGCATAAGGAAGTATAGTAAGAATAGAAAAGCTAACAGTTGAAGCCAGACAAATTAAAATGATGAATCAGGAACATTTTTTAACAGTGAAATGTTTTTTGTAAGAAACAAAACCAGTTCCCTTGCTTATGACTGTTCTACAAACTAGTCAAGAATAGATACACACGTAGGAGAAACACTGGAGTCAGACACAAACTATAAGGTTTCATAGAAGGGAAACAAATTGAAGTCTGTACCGATGATCCAATAGTTACTTTTAATTTTAAATTCAATATATAGATACTGTAATATTTTACTGCTGCTAATGTATTTTCTTTCAGTAACTTTTCCCAAGATAAATGATTTTTTTAATATCTTGCAATTCAGTTTAGATCTTTTATTCACTATTTATCTGTTAATTTTTAGGCTTCAGTATTGGGGGAATTTTGCCAGTTTTCACAATCTCGTAGTGTCTAAGTTGGAGTCTGTGGATGGAACTTAGATATTTTTACTTTTTTCTTTTTTTTGCCAATTTTACAAGAAGAAAATTATTTACATGTTTATTCAACAAATTAAGAAAAGTCTTACTTTCTTCTCCTGCCCGTATTCATAATAAGGCATCATTACATCTGACTGCCTTTTACGTGAGGCGCAAAACTGAGTAAAGTTGGGTTTGATTTTGATTGTAGTATTTTTTCACTTCACATGTGACCTGTTCGGATCTAAAAATGTACGTTTGATGTTCCTTCTATTGTTACTCATTGCACAGGAATGTTGAACAGATTAAATCATCGACCTTATCTCACACTTCAGGGTGCAAAAGTTCAAAGACCCAACACCTCTTCCCTGAAGCCCTAGAAGGAGCTGCACAAGAAAAGACTGAAGCTCTGATGTCCTGACTTACCCTATCTCATTTTAGACAATGAAGACAGAGAGAGAGAAATACATCTCTAGAGGTTCAAGGTCAGTGGGTTCATCCACACTCCTGAGGCACCTCTCTCTCTCTGATAGCCAGAGAGGAAATTCATGGCAGTTTGGTTCCTAGCACAGGTGCTAACATCGAAGTCAGATGATTCTGTCCTCATGGCAGAGTACTTACATTACACAAAGGCAATAGTGTCATTGCCCAAATGAAAACAGAATGGTTGCAGCTACTCAACAAATTTGACAAGCTATTGGTTTGATCACTTGTTGCATTAGAGGAAATTAAATTCTGCTTAGCCATTACCCTTCAAAGTAACTTAGGCACTGAAGTTCACCACAGAAAAATGAGTAAAAGAAGAAATATGTCCTATGGATAGTGCTGAAATGTACATGCAGGCACTAGGAAACAAAGCTCAAAAAAGAAAATTTCAGAAGTTTCAATATGCATTGGTTTATAAAGCAGCATACACAAACAGTACTATTTTGAGATTTCATCAAATTCCTCTATGACACCCCATTTTTGTGACTGCAACAATCAGTCACAACGGAGCTGAATTCAAATGGCAATTGCATGATATGTAGGCTAATATAAAATCTGTTTCAGAGGAATCAAAACCACATGAATTAATGGCATTTACACAATGAAGGAGGCTGTCACTCTAAGTGCTTAATATACAGGAAATAAACAGGAAGAGTTAAAAACAGATCTAGCTAGCTTGCATGAATCTGCATGTCCCTGAGGTATATTAAATTACACTTATTTACAAGTTAAAGTGATCTTGTACATATAGTACTGTTATAATCCAATACAGTATTTATTTATAGAATTTAAAAGAAAGAGTAAAAAGAAAACCACCTCTTGTTTAAATTGCAAAGTCAAAAACTGAAATGTATGAAACAGTCTTCAGCTTAAAGACTGTACCCAAGTTGATTTTAAAGTATGTTCAGGAGCACTTCAAAAAACCCCTAAGGTTATGCATCAGACTTCTCTGGATGAAATACAGAAAAATATCTTCTAAGGTGCTGTCTACCCACTATGGGGAAAACACAGGGCCAATAATCTGCACTGTTGATTTAAAAATCCCAAGATTGAAGTTCATCTGGAAATTACTTCCATCAAAGCTTACAAGCACTTTTGGACACCTCACCCACAAAGCAGAGTTAGCTACAACCAGTGAGTGGTGAAGGTTTTCGTGACTCTTTCTTTGGACCACTGCACCATGCAGTTTTATCTCACTAGACTTTTTCCTTAGGCACCAGACAGAGTGATCTTCAGCATGATAAAAAAATACTGCCCTGAATCCAAATCTGAACTACATGCAAAACCAATTCCTTCCTAAAGGAAGTGTTGCAAAGTGTCAAGACCACACACAGGATGCCTTCATCAAATGCTTTTACACACACCATTCACAAACATCTGTATTGGCAGGAGATGTGACTAAACTCAGCAGAAGGGGCTCTACCTACCACTGAGCACCTAAGAAAAAATTTCAACATAATCCAGCTAGCTCGAAAAGGAAACTATTTAGCATTTGGTGACTGGCCATCCGACGGGGCCTATCTGCCAAAGCTCTCACTTTACCTGGGAGAAAGCAGCTTGATATACCCATTTGATAGCATGGCTGGTACTCAAAGTAGGCAGGAAGACTTACTGACGAAACAGGATTGTTGTTTTATCTGGTTAAAGGGCTTCTCTGTCAGGGCATTACAGACAGAAGTATCATTAAAATATGAAGGCGCAGACCTACAGTAAAGTCAAATAACTTTTTCAGGGATCTAAAATATTGCTGGGTTTCTGAGAGACCCAAATGTAAAATCTCAAGTTGGTCTAGCCTTCAAGCCTACAGCCTACCTCCTGCCCTAAAGAAAAAAATTAAAGAAAAATTAAATGCTGGATTGACAGTCTGTAACCAAAGCTTTGTCCTCAAATAGCAGCTGAAAAGGCCTTGTCAGGTAGAACATGTACGTTAAATTGGTTTGGATTGTAGTTTTAATACTTCTGCTGGGCAATGGCCATGACAATCAAGAGAAGAGGCAAACAGAATAGAAGGCTAAACTGTACCATGTAAGGACTCTTGCTCCTGCTGCCTTGGCAGGTGCCCCTAATAAGGAGAAGGCATGAGGATGCTAAGCCTTTATTTGAAGTAAACTGGAGATGAAGACAAGGAGCTGAAAGGAAGAAGGTGGCAGTGAGGTACGAATTTGTGAAGAAAACTGGTCAAATCACACATCAATGAACCCAGTAAAGCCTGCTACAAGAGGGTCAAAAGGGTGGCAAGTATTTTAGGCACCGGAAAAGAGCAAATGTGGTATGCATTTGTGTCAAGTACAAACAGTGCAGTTCACTGAGTATAAAGGCAGGTCTTTTACACTAAGGAGTGATGCTGGATTTGGGGTTTCTTCTTGGAATTTATTAAAAACTCTTCTATCTTACATAAGAGAGAGGGAGCAGGGAGTGAGGGACCAACTACATAAGCAGATGAAAAAGCACTGATAGGGATGGAAGATGTATGTAAAGATTGAGTAGAAACATATTTTACGTAACTGGAACACAAAAATTAGTAACAGAACCTCTGATAGTAAAAAGCACATTCTGGTGGGAGGTTCGGACATTCCACATGGGGTAGGATGAAAAATGAAGTTGGAACATTCATTAATAGGGTCTCAACTAAGTTGGTACATGAAAGGAGAGAAAACAATAAAAGCTTCAGGAAGCCACTCTCTCACTTTTGTCCTAATGTACAATAGTTCTGCAACCAATCCTCACTTCCAACGTCTCCCTTTAAATAAGATGTAGCAAAGGCAAATAGCTCTTCAGATGCCCAAGATAACAATACCTGACCTTTTGTTATGTCAAGAGGGACCACATAAAATCACAGAAAATTAAGGTTGGATATGAACACTCAACAGGACATTAAATATAATTCTCTGTCCCAGTATATTTCTACTTTTCCCAAGAGAAGTTCCCACAGCCTGTTTTAAAGATCCTCAGGAATGAAACTGGGAGTCTCTCTAGAAATAGACAGGCATGACTTTATCTCTACCACTGCAAACTTTTTTCCTAATATCCTATCTAACATGAAAATTTCATCCTGAAATTTCATACAGGTACTTCTTATTTTAGTGCATTACAGAGAGACCAGATTCCTCTACTCTGTGTAAAAGCGCTTACCCATGCAAAACCTGTGATATGTCCATTACTTTTTTAAAGTTAAAAAACTGCTGAACACTCTTTATTAGCTCTGCTCTCTCTCTACATATATTTGTCTCCTTTAGACTCTCTCCAGACAATGCCATAGATCGTAAGATATTACAATTTTACATTTTTTACAAGAGCACAGTACTGTTGATCTCTGTTCCTCCTCTATGCTTCCAAATCACTTTATGAAGAACTACCTTTTCCACATCGCTCACTAGGCTGTATTTGTACAGCTGTTTTTTCCTAAGTGCAGTATATTGTCCCTGCTGCCTTTCATCCAGCTTTTCAGAGCATGCCTTCAATTTTTCAAGACCATTTTCATTCTAATCTTGCTTTCCGAAACATGTCCTTCCCAACCTCACATCATCCTCAGTGCAATAAGAGTATTCTATGTGGCACCACGCAGGATGCTAATGAAACTCCAGAAAGCACATGGTAAACTTAAGTGAAACCGCATACTTTCCATTCTGACATTAATAGCATCTCACTGAGCATGTTTTTAAAGCAGTTTTGAACCTATTCCATGATTATTTTCACCTTAACCATGTTTCTCCTGCCAGTTTACAAAAATGTCCTGTGACACTGCTACAAAGCCTTTCTAAACTAAAGAAATATGACATCCAATTCACATGGCTGTTATGCTGTCATTGGTAATTATATTTGTTTGACATGGTTTATGCTTTAAAAATCCATATTAGCTCCTATTCCCTTCCTTGTTTTCTTCCAACTGCTTACAAAATTTTTCTTTGTTTATTCACCACAGAATTATTTCAGGAAAAGAAGTTTACAATATTCCTAACATAATTCCCTGGCTTTTCTTGTCCTGTCTCATTCCTCCTTTTCTAAACTTCTACTGTTTTACTGCTTCCCACCCATCCTGCACAAGTTCTCAGAACTCATAAAATAGCTGAGTTGATAGCTTCAGTCTGCTCACAAATATCCCAGGATGGATGAATATTCCAGCATTTCCCAGGCCTTATTGGACTGCATTAATCCAAAGGATTGGGAGAGAAATCAAATTTAGGCATTACATTCAGCTTCCAGAAAACAATATGAAACTGAAAGCAGTCATCTGGCTTTCAAAAAATAGTGTATGAAATAGATTGCCCATGGAAAGAGATCTGAAACATCACAGAAACAGCTCTCTTTTAAAATTCTTTCTCAGTATTCCTTATACATGCTTGCACATCTAGAATTGACTTTTTCACAGCATTTCAAGGTTAAATTAGATTTACTGCTCAGTGATAACTGCTATTTAACCTGTGAATGTCGAGACATCCACAGCCTTCTCTATTAGTTGCCTGGCTTTCTCTTGCAATATAAAGAACAGAACTTTCTTAGCTTCCTTTATATTTAAGAAATCAAACACTACTCCATCACTCATCAGGCAGATTCAGTGGAGATCACTTTTGGGATTCTGTTTTTATCGGGATCTGGTTTTTCCCTCAATTTTGTGATACACTGGAGGATATTCTGACTTCTGGCAGCCTGGACTCCTGCAGGTTTCCCTGGAAAGCTCAGTACACAGCAGGCCTTTTTTCTGTACAGCGATAATCAGGTAAAAATCTTGTAGCTCAGTATAAAACTTTCCCTACAGCAAAGAGGAGATTAGGTAGTTATTTAAATTCTTGTATTTGTAGTGAGCCAATTTTGCCATTAATCTTTAAAATCCACTCCAGTTTGCTCAAAAGGACCTTTTCTCAAAAAAAATCTCATCAAGATTGACAGGCTGAGAAGAAATTCAATCATCTCATCTCCGTCTGCACTGAGACAGAGAATTGTGTAAACTTAAATGGCTCCAAATCTTAATACAGACAAGTACATGTCACTACTGAGCTACCAGGAACTGAAGTAATTGGGTTTTCATCATTCTGTCCTAGACCATCACTAAAAGGTCACCTTATTTTTTAAAACAGCTGGATAACCAAAACCAGTATGAAATCTGTGTTAAATGAATCAGCAGTGTAATTACTTTGGGTAACTATCTGCATAACGATTCTAATAAAAACCTAGGATTTGTGCTCAGAAATCACATGCCCCCTGAAAGTGATGAGAGCCCAACTCCTGAAGGCTCTTTCCCCTGGGCACCAATACTGGTCACCACATCAGCACTCTCATCCATTCTTCTGACATGATTCCATTTAAACTGAATGTCCTAGGGTGAATTTATGAGGCTTGTATCCCCAGTTGTCTGTTCTGTTTGTGCTGTGTATTGAGTTCTGTGCCTTTAATACTGGTTCTAAGAGCAAGGAGAAGCGCAGAGTTTGTTTTGAGAGAACCTCCTGACTCCTACACATTCTTCTCCTGACGGGGTGTTTGGCGGAGGCTTGGAGAGACGGCAGGACAGAGATCTTTTTACTTTCAGTTAGTTTCAGCTAGCTACGGCAGAGAAGTTCTCTGCACTGTTTTTTTTCCTTTTTTGGGGACTATTTAAACCTGCTCTGGACTGAAAAACCCAGGGGAGCACTGGGGGCTGCACCTGTGACCCACCGGGGCCTGGACCTCGGCATTTTCCAGCAGCGCCGGAGGGACTGGGACTGAGGAGAGACTGAGAGAGAGCCGAGCTACACCCACGGCAAGGACTTTCTCAACTTGCCATCTCACTCCAGAACAAGAGGTTTTATTGTTTCATATTATTCATTCTTTGTACTTGTGGGCACTTTGTTTGTTAAGTAAAATAGTTTTTTCTACTTTTCTCCGAGGAAGTTCTTTCCCAGACTGGTTGGGGGGAAGGGTTTGGTTTTTCTCCCCAGAGGGACCCCATTCAGGGTTTTTCTCCCAAATTTGCACTAAACGACACTGAATTACTTCCCTTTTTGACTGATGCTGTATTTTAATTGGTTTCGGTTGGAGTTTAAACAACATCAGGCCTGGAAAAATAATTTTTTTACCATTTATCTTGTCCCTGAGGGGTTTATACTAAAGACATGCTATCAGTAAGAGAGGTTGTGAATAAATCCCAAAGACAATATTAAAGCAGATCTGGTTGTTCACTAAAAATCAATAAATTAATGTGCTCTGTCAAAGAAGTCTGGTTAGATTGATTTTTCAGGCTTGGACTTTGATTTCTTCAGTTTTTCAGAAACCTGATTACTCATTCTTACTTTCCCGCTGCTGATGGAAGACAGTATCTCAAATTTCCTTTGTTCTTCTTAATTGTATTTATTTCCTCTATTAGATATAGTGGTGCACTTTCAACTTCAGAGTCTTTGAACCTGTTTTCTGACATTTTCATGGCCTATCCATAGACAGATGGATGGATGACCAGGAGCCTCTTAGATCTTTCCATTATTCAGTAATTATTTTTCTTATCTTTTCCTGGGCATCTTCTGCTCTAAACAAGAAACTTTGCAAGGAAGGATTTTAAATTGACTGCCATGGTGACAAGGCAGATGGGTCTACAGAAATATTCAGCCTATACCTTATCAAAAGTGTTAAAAAAGGAAGGCACCTTAAAGAATTACTTTGGGAAAATAAATAATTAAGTACTACAATTTATGGCAGTTAGCCATATTAGCTTTTTCTTTTTTGATGAGGCTTTCTTTCCCTTAGCTGCAGTGCAGATTGAGATTTACAAAAGGAAAATTTACTGTTGTGGAACACATATAAACCAATCATGCACTTCAGAATCATTCTTGTGTAGTCAAACGTACCTTGGGAGTAAAAATAAAGAAAAGACTAAGTAGCTACAGAAATGATTTGGAAAAAAATTCTCCTGTACTGTGTGAAAGTGCCTTTTGTATACTGGGTGTTACCAAGAGAAAATTACAGTTGATCTGGGAACACAACAATTTTCACCTTATATTGTACATATCTGAAATTAATCTCGGATATAATAAACCCCCCCCCCCCCCATCAAACTGTATATAATATATAGATATATCAAGGTAATTTGATTATATACAGATTATTTCAAACATACCATCTTTTAAGCAACTAAAGAAGATCCATTCTATGAATATCCTCATAATACACCAATTCTTGACAGAAAAAGATATACTGGTTGGCGATATCAACAGGAAAAAGTTTTTACAGCATAGTTGAAAAAAGATAAGTCATAATCACAAGGAAATAGAGTAATAAAATTGTCTAAGAAGAAGACAATGTTCTCTATAGGGAAGATGATGAACAAAGGAAAAAAGAACTTATCAAACAAGAACAATAAACTTTTCAGCCTTTGTAAGCAAGTCAGATTTTGCTGATTTCTCAGACAGAATGAAAACTCAGACTATGGTTATCTCACTTCATTATTTTTGTTTGTTAGAGTTAACATCAGAAAATGACTGAGGAGGTGAAGAGACAGGAGGTCAGGCAGTGTGGGCATTGAGAAGGATGGAAAGATAAAAGAACTTGCAGCAGTCAAAGAGGCAATAAGTGTCTGATGAGGATACCATGTCCTTTCAAATAAAAAGGAATAGAGAGATTTTAAGATACTATTTTCAAAAGAAACTTGACTCCCTCATAATAATAATTCATAAGGCAGTAGACTTAAGAGTGATTTCTAAAATGTCAGAAATAGATGAAGTCTTGACCACAAAAGCAAGATTTACCCTTCCTGCTTGCCATGGAGTTCTGCATAAATCACTTAAAGTTCTCACAGGTGGTCGCTAATTGGATGCTTTTAATTTTTTTAATCTTGACTCGGGAGCCTGGGATCTGGTTTGAAAAAAATACTAAAATTTACAGCTGTGGCTCATTAAAGACTGAAGTTATTTAAGGACAAGTGCAGCCAACTTTGGCCACTCTCCATTGCTTGGAACAGGGCCACCTGAAACAGAGAGACAGACAGACACACTCAACCTCTGAGAGGAATGTTTAACCCTCAGTATAAAATTGAGAAACAGAACCTCAAAGACAAAAGTAAAATTTGTCAAGGCAATTTTCATATTTTTGTGCTCTATTATATACAGCTAATAAACTTTCCTGGATTCAGAAGTGACGTCTACTTATTTCTAACTATATTTTGGACCAGTATCTGTCCATATTGTCCTCTTTTTGTACCAGAAGTGTTATTTCTTTCTCTATATTTATTTTCCTAGCCCATGGTGGGAATGATAAATTCTGAAGCTAATACTAGGAAGGTCAGCCCTGACCTACATGAAGAAGGCACACCCTAATTCCAACCTGAGCTTCTGCACTGCATTCCTCAAAACTTAAAAAAGTAAGAAAGAGGTGTAAGTCTTCACAATATATAATGATGAGTATTACAGTCAAGAAGAGGAAATTAGTATTTTTAGACTAGGAATGAGCAGTATGCCAAAACTGAGATATACATCCACGTGTCAACAACAAAGAAAAAGGTATGTTCTTTGTAGGAGCACCATTCATCAGAACAATTGGAGAAACACTTTCAGGGAAAAAAGTGGTGTCCAGTGTAATTGTAGTCATCATACACAATCATGGGAGCCATTTAAAATTATAAGTCTGATCTGGATACACCAAAAGTGATTAACTGCTTGCTGAAGGTGCCTGTCCAGGTACCTTAAAAGTAACTTAGATTTCTAATATTTATACAGGTTAAAACATATACTTGATGATATTGAAAGAAAAAGGAGTTAAGGCTAGATGTTCAACCTCAAGTCTAAAATTCCCTTAGTTCAGCATACTTGACTTTTCCAACTTTAACCCTATATAGGCAGGTTTTTAATTTTGTTTTTACGCTGGATATTTGTGCCTTTTAAGGTTTTCCTGTAATCCAGGCTTTCAAAAACCTAAAATTAAAGGGTTTCTGTATACCATTTTAAAAAAATAATAATGCCTTATTCAGAGAGCAACCAAACACATGTAGAAAAAATTAGGCAAAATATTTATGGGCAGCCTTAAAGTTACAAACTTAAATTTCCATATGGCAAACATTATTTTGTCACATTTCATCTTTTTCTGCTGATTTCAAGGAAAAGTTATATTCAGTGACACAAGCAATTACATGATGCCCAATCTTTCCTGCTTTATGTATTCCACTCATTTTTTCAAACAACATTCTTTAACTCACAGAATTGCAGACCTTCTCATTACCACATGCAATTTTTTAACAAAGAATTTTTTTCCCCATGTCTACCAAAAAAATCTGCTCTATAAAGTTTTTCTCTTAAAAAAGGGAGGAACAGTTAGAATGAAAGAATTTATATGCATGAAGTATATGAAGATCAGCTCCATATTTTACTACATTATTGATTAAATAATTAGAAAAATGTCCTAAAGGATTTTTTTTTTTTTTTAATTTAACAAAATATCATATTTTGGCATTTGGTCTAGCATATTCTCAAATAATTTTTTAATTAACCTTTCTTGTATCTGCCGCTTCTGATTTTATATTTGATAGTTTCTAGGTTCTAGTTTAGAAAAAGCTTTAACACAGAGTTTTGCAATCATCAGACATTTTATTCCGCTCACTAGCAGATTAAGTGGTGTTTTGCTTTCTTACAATGCTTACTCTATTAATTTTATGTTCTGACAAATTCAGTACAGAAATAAAAGGATCCAATTTTGACTAAAACAAAGGCCACGACTCCAGAGCGAACATCTCCCTATCCAGAGGAACAGGATCCAAAAGAATAAGGACCAAACAAAGAAACAGGTGTAATAGTCTCACAATGTAATGGTACTCAAGGACACAGTCAAATCCTCAATTCTACAGGACAGGTAAGCACATTACCTGTGATTTTATGAGCCATCTCAGTGACTCAAGAGGCTACATGGTACTTTGAGGTAATCTTGTGGTTAATGTTGATGTTGAATCAAGAATGTGATGTCTATTACCAGCGTAAAATATTTATCATCAGTATTTTGCAAAGGCTGGGGAAAAAAGGGTCTTTGAATCTGAACATTAGGTCCCAGAGAACTCTTAATTCAGAAAGGGCCTGAGATACTGGAAGAGGTTGCCAAGAGAGGTGGTGGATGCCCCACCCCTGGAAACATGCAAGGTCAGGCTGGACAGGGCTCTGAGCAACCTGATCTAATTGAAGAAGATCATTGCAGGGAGGTTGGACTAGATGACTATTAAAGGTCCCTTCCAGCCTAAACTATTCTGTGATTCTATGATTCCAGGGCTTCTTTAGGTCTGGCCTCATAAAGAGACATTCTAGGAAAAGACAGAAGAGTGCAAAAGCAGACTAACAATCAGTCACCCAGCTCAGCCACAAGTGGCAATGCTCTTCTTAAAAGTCTCCTCTGCTTTCCTGCTCTGTCACCTCCCTGCCCCACCCAACATACACAGTCACTCAGCCCCCTAAGTCAGACTGTAGCCTAATGCCACAAATTGTAATCTATCACAGTTAAAATTTGTATTTTTCATAATTCTTACTATTTTTGTTTCCTCAATTTGCCTTAGTGTATATTGCTGGACTGCCTTTAATCTATTAAGTCCATTTTACATCTACTGATGCCAACTAACATAAAACACATGCAATGAAAGAACAGGCCCACATCATGCCTGCACAGGAAAACTCACCCTGGCTGCGTGTCGTCTGTCACACAATGGTACGTAAAAGTTCCAAACATCTGTACTCCCAGGATCCCATACAGCAGAAGAAAGAACAGAAGGAAAATTGAAACGCTCCATATTTGCTCTCCAGAACGCCTGGCAAAAAGATAAACAGGTCACTGAAAGCACAGGCAATATGACGCCTCCCCTGAAGAGCTCTAGAAGAGAAAATATGCTCATGCAAAGAGAGCAGTATTTCATCCTGCAGAAAATTTGTCCTTAAAACTGTTCTCTCACTCTGTGCACAAATATAAAAAGGGGTTGTGATTTTTTTCTAAACCCCTAAGTTGGGATTAATTAAACCATCTGAAAACTGTAATGGGTGGAACAAAAACATTCAAGTAAAATCTGGCTTTTGTCAAACAGTATTTAATGACTCATATGGACAAGATACAGTGATGAAATAAACTTGATACTGAATAAAGACCAAAAAACTCTTTCACATTACCATGACATGTTTTTTGCCATTACATGCTGTACCAAGCACGCTTACATGTGTTTGTTTGCTTCTCTGTATATGCAGCAATACATACACACTCCTAACTGGAATGGTCAGGGCATGTGTTCATGTACTGTTATTTATAAATACTACCCAACCTTGATTATTAAATGGCCATATTAATGGAACAGAATTTACTGCCATTGGTTGAAAATTGTTGGCTACAGTTATTAGCAAAATACTTTAAAATTTATTTAAACATTTGAAAGTTCTGATTGTTTTTTATAAGACTTTATGATTCCTTAAATATGGAAAATAGCAAATTTTTTTGGCCAGAACTAAAACTCAGGAGGAAAATATCCATTAGGCATGAAGTGTCATTGATTGACTATACAGTCAGTCTACTATATCAAAACTGAAATAAGCTCTGTTATTTTTCAGACAACAGCCTTACTTACTTCAAGATATTTGTTATCCTAGTTCTTGGCAGTTCAAAACGAAAATATATTCGGAATGCTCGAATCATAATGAGTGGTCGTGGAATCCGTAACATGCCCCAAGGTGACATTTGGTCAACTATTTCGGCTATTTCAAACACCTACAAAGAAAAGAACCATTAGTTTGTCTTGATAACCTATCCTGCACCTGTGTTCACTTCCAGAAGTTTTGAAAGTATTAATATTATACACATTTTTTTTTTTAAATTTGTTTTCAGTCTTGGCTTATTTAACAGTTTATTTCTACCACAATTTTTTAAAAGAAAAGTCTTTGTAAATACTTGAATTCACTTCTAAATTACCCTAATGAAATTCACAAAATATACTCTACCCATGTTCATAATGTTTGAGCCTCAAACAATTCAAGAAGACTGCAAGCTTGTGTCAGCTGCCTATTTCTGTGCTAGTCCTACCCCACACATTTCCCACAATATTGTTAGTGATTATTACATATTTCAAAACATGAAAATCAGTATCTCTTAATCTTGCACAGCACTAAGGTTTTTGCTATGATATAAAAGTACATGTACTCAGACTGCCTAATGAGTAACATGATTATAAATTCTCCATTTAATTCCAAGTGCATGACAAGACTGTACATAATTTTCTCCTAGACTCCACTCACAATATAAATTTCAGCCAAGGCACAGAACAGGGAACCATTTCCTCAATACACTCACAGGTTATGCACTACAATAAAGAGTATTTATCTGAATGATTTGCTCTTGTTTTAATCCTTGTCTCTCACTCTGGGAGAGTACCTGCTTGATTTAATATTTGCTCAAAGTACTAAGAAAATGGAGGGGGAACCAGGCAATGCATAAACTGGGTTATGTAGAGCTCTTATCTGTAATGATCAACCTTCATTCTGCATGCATACAAGGTGTACCAAAGTCTCTCCTGTGTAAAAAGCAGAAAATTACGTGTCTTAAGTGTGTCAGAAATTTATCAGTGCCTAACAACAATCCCTACAGTACTTTTACAATCCTTATGCTACTGTAAGCTCAATGTCAGAGTTTTCAACCTGTTCTTACCCAGAAAACCTGCTACAGTTAAAGACTGATTGATTTGCAGGACAAAATTTCACCTGTACCTTAACACTGTAATTTTTTGCAATATGTCCAAGTTCCGTTCTCTGTAAAAACTTATCAAACTGTTTCCAAATGTTTTGGGTTTTTTTCCTTGTGCTTTAACATGAATTTTGGATAATATTTTGTTAGGTATTAGTGATACTGTATGAAACTACTCCACTCACTATATCATTACAATTACAGAATGGCAAGCATCTACCACTGGAATAATTCTCCCTTTAGGTGCCTGAGCTAGTCACCATGGTACCCTACTAGACTCTCTGGAAGGAAATGAACACAACTGTCATGTGGAGTAAGAGAGAAATGCCTCTCTGAAGATCCTCCTTCTCCTTCTGACTGCACAGGGTTTATATTAACAAACTTCAGTTTAAGTAAGAAAAAATAACCAAACTAAATTCTACTACTAATGTAGATATGCTGCAATGTACAATTATAAATCTGTTGAATTCAGCATGGTTAAAATTTGATCTGTGTACAACTCTGCTTCCACAGCTGACATTTATTTGATTGGGCCATGTATTTTTCACAATTAAGGAACTACTCATTGTAAAAGGAAGTGAAATGATTACCTGTAAAACCAGTGACACCCAAAGACAAAAGACCATGAATCCATCAAACACACACCAACGATCCTTTACATAGGAGCTATCACCCTACAAGAAAGGAAAGCTAAGAGGTTAATTTTTGTTTATTGTGAGAATTTACAAATATCATTAGAAAGAGTTCTTGGAAGGAGAAGTCCTTCCTGTGCACTTTTAAAAGGCCACTTTTTGAAAGACTCCAAAAGCCTAGTATCTGGATTAGAATATGCTAGAAGCATATATACACACATCGTGTGGGTGAATAAATACTAACTTCATTCTTGTGCGATATTTCTAATTTTGTGTCAAAAAGAACTTACAAAGACTTTGCTGTAAATAAAAAACCACACAAAAAATGATCACTGGGCTTTTCCACTGTATTTCCCCTTACAAAATACTTACACAGAAAGATCAGTGTAAAACACTAGCAATCTAGTATTGTGGTAGTCAATTATTTCAGTACTGTTTAACAGCTTCAATTAAATCATTATGATTTTACATTAATTTCTTCATAAGTTTTCAATCATTTTCTATGCTCCGGAGAAGCTTTGCTATTCCAAAAACATTTGATAGTAATCACTGTAACAACATCAGAGCATGGTTTTGGTGACAGTGCAATCCAGAGATCACTCCTAAAAGGCAGCATGGAGAATTCTGCATCCAAGCTTTTATACTGCACTATTCTAAACCTCTGTTCCAGTTTGCACGTTTCAATATCCTCATGTTTCACATCACTCCTGACAACATGTGACCTCTACTGCAAGCTATAAAAACACTTCTTTGTTGGACTGCTAGTGCCTGACAGTTCACTTTTAATGCTGCCTGTTAGATAGCTTTGTGTACCATATGGAGCACAGAGGAACTTGGGGAACAAATGCATGTAGAGAGATGAAGCTTGTTGAAAGGGAGACTAGACAAAAATACACCTAAGGAAAATGGATATCCCATTCATGTAGAAACATAGGCAGAGATAATGACAGTGCATCTCAGGGCACGAAATCACACCTTTTAAAATGAAGTTTCTCACAACAGATTTAATACAGCCCTCCCTGCCTCATACACTCTTTGGGTCCTCCTAAATGATCTTCCACGCACAAATTACAAAGTTTGATATCCACTTTTCAGAGGTATAACTGGGCAAAAAAATTACTGTCATACCTTGAGAGTCGTGAAGCCATTACTAGACTTTGGCCTCATATGTGATTCCTGGATTTATAAACATTCTTCTATCTCTCAGTTATAAATTATTAAACATTAAAACAGTTATTAAAACAGTTTTATATATATATATATATATATATATATATATATATTTAAGTCTCAGCATTATCATTGATTCTAAAAGCACAGACAAGATGTTTTGGTTTAATCTAATATTTTCAGTGACATGTACTATACTAAAACTGATTTATCATTCCTTGCAGTAGGTGACAGCACAATATATTGTGTAAATAGAAAGAAAAAAAGTTTTAAAAATTTATTTCAGTTGCAAAAATTCCTCAGGGTGGATGTGAACTGTTAGGAAATTAGGAAAATACAGTAAGTGATTTTCTAATCAGAAATAGAGAACAGAAAATTTGGCACCATTTTCAGACAAGAATTTCCTAACAAATCAGGATCTTAAAGTTCTCAATTCAAGAACTATGAAGAGGAAGACTGCAAATCAGGGATGCAAAACAGAACAGGAATTTTTGCATCCTATTTTTAGCCTGTCCTTCCTGAAGAAAGCAGACTCAGTTTCCCAAGTAAATTCTGAGTTATTTAGTAGTTTCACTCAGGGCTGAGAGAACTCAGCTATTTAGTGGTTATGTTCAGTATCTGTGAAACAGAAACATGTTACTTCTCCACAGAGATCAGCTACTCATACTATAAATCTCTTACACTGGAACAAACCTCCAATGAGATTTGTATCAACATGCAACTTTAGTCCTTCAATTGTGTCTCTGAACAAAAATGCTGATTGGTCTTTCTCTTGCTGAAGAACTCCTGGAAGATTACTTTTCTTCTCTTAAGCACCCTTTGTCTAAACAGAGACTTCCCTGAGTTATGCTGTGCAAATCTGAGCATGAACTTGGGCAGGAGTTCCTGCATGCACCCTCCTCTGAATAACCTACTAAGTTCTCATTGAAAGCAAAATCTTTTTTTAGAAACTGTTTTTTCTCTCCACAATAGATGTGGTATGATTGAAGCAGCTTTGCTGTTTTCTCCTTACAAAGGATGATGTCATGACCCTTTCCAGTCTTCTCACCCCTTAGGCTGCTGCACCACCTCACTGCTCTCACTGTCACACCAGGCCTGCTTCCATCACTACACCCTCTCAGCCTAGGGCGGCTTTCAGTGGATCACCCACAGAAACTCAGCACACCTAAATTACATCTGAAAAAATGACTCCTTTTAGGGGAGCTCCTGGCCCTTTCCACTTCATATGTAAAGAGGCTTTGGCTAAATGCTATTAGTGTTTACCATTTGCCTGAAAGTGGATGTGGGGGGAATCTTTAATGATTTTCTCATGTGTATTGACTTGTTGGATGTTGCTGTTGGAAGCATTTTTAAGGCAGGACCCCATTCTGCTTAATGCAAAAATCAGAATATATGTGCTACTTCCATGAAAAATCTAATTCTGGCTAAACACAGGCTAGAACTTATATATTAATAGCAATGAACAGTGACTTTCATTCATATTTGAAAAAAATCTTTGGGCTGAAATACCACACTCATGGTCAATGGCAGCTCTTTAACTTGGAAAGGAATACAGATAAATTATATTTAAATACCTCTGGTGACATGTTACCTAAAATAGCTGAAGTATTGAAATGTGTTAACTCCACAATCTTTTTTCATTGTGTCTACTGAAATCTAAGAATTATTGATGAAGTTTCATTTAGTGTTTTTTTCTGAATGTACTATTCCAGAACATGAAATATTAGTACTGTAGACAAGAAGCCTTGTGCAGAGACTAATCCAAACCTCTTAAAGTCATTAAGACTGCCTACAGTGGATAGTGGATTCTTGATGTGCACAGCAAGCCCTGAAAGCTTCTCCAGCAACATGATTTACAGCCTACCTAGACAACAAAATCATTTGCCACTCCTCCCAAATAAAGCACCACATGGTGCTGAAAGTTTCATTTTCTCAGTTGTGCTGAGCACATGAAAAATAAAATGCCTATTGCCAATATTAGGTGCCTTGAATAATCATTATACAAGTTCACTGGAAAAAAAAAAAAAAATTAAGACCTAACGCCTTGAAAACGTGAGTCAGTACAAAATACAGAGAGAACCACAGACAGAACTAATAACATTTGGGGCAGTCCATGAGAGCCATTACAGTTTAACTCATATGAGAAGGGAAGACTAGAGAGACTCCAATTCTTTAATAAATGCTTATTTCATTATCAACCTTGCTGAAAACAAAATACTCTATGAAATTAACACCCAAATCGCATAAAACAATCCGCTTGAAGATTGATTCTGTCTGCTAATTTTTTCAAGCAATTTCAGTATCTCAGTGGTAAGGTAGACAGCTTAGCTAGATGATAGCACAGACATCCCCGAGGTCATGTCTGTCCTGCTTGTCTCTTGACATCTCAGAACACCTTGGGATGAATCTCTGCAAATCAACAGGCTCCTTTGCCTCATTGCTTGCCTTCAGGAATTTTTGTTTCTCTTTCATCCCTGACTACAACCTGTCCTCTCAACCCTTCCCTCCTGCCTTTTTCCAGCTGACTCTGAAAGCTAAATAAAAGAACGAATATGATATTTGCCCTGAATAATCAGGTTTATCATCATTTGGAAAGGAGTCCTGCAGTGTTGGATCTCTCATTAGAACCTTAGTCTCCCACTTTTCCTCACAGTCTCTGACAAACAGGATAGCTGAAAGAATGCAGAGAGACCAGCAAGCTCAGTAACAACAAGCTACTGTGACATTCTGTCATGATCACTGGATCCTGCACATGCTGGTAGTGGTAAACAAAGCACATCATCACCTCTGGTACACCCTTCAGATCATCCTGTGGGCTACTTTGTAAAGCACTACAAACAAGCATTAAGGTCTAGAGGCTGACATTTACGGAGATCTTAGGAGCAGAAAAAAAAGCACAGGATGAAATGGAAGGAATAGAGGGATAAGAATTTGGGAGTGTATTTTTTTTTTTTTTTCCTCTAGACACCGTGCTCATTATAACACAGGAAAAGCAAGCTAGAAGAGAGAGCACAGCTGAGTTAGGGAAACCAATCTTCCCTCTCTGACTCCACACAAACCCTGCTGGGCACATAGGTGTAAGTGGGACACAAAATTATATCAGATCTCAAGGAAGTACCTTGCCTAACCTCTCTCTCTCTCCTTGCATATGCAGATACATAAATACACATGATATGTATCTCCTACCTGGTCACAGACTATGCATGCATTCCTTATATTTGTGGCTCAGCTTCAAACTTTCCCTATTTACTTAAAAACCTGCAGTTTACAGTCTTCTTAGTAGCAGAATGATATGGACAATCCAGTCAAGCCCCCAACCTGAAAAACACTTTCAATATTTTACTCACACAGTAAAAACAATAAAGAAATATGGCCTAATCAAAAAGGAAAACTGCATCTGACTTCTGTTCTCAGCTCTCCTTTTCCATCCCTCAAAATAAAATGATTTCACTAATGTCCTTGTGTCAAACAAAGGTTGGGAACAAAGGGCAGGAAACAAAGGAAATTGTGAATTACTTAATTAGGACCATCTTAATAACTGAAGGAAAACTGACACATTTTAAAATGGGTGGCTCACCTCTGAATTAGTCCCCTACAGTAGTGATTGGATCACTTGAAAATAACCCAAAATATATTACTTTAAAATTCTGGGGAAGAAACAAAGTATGTGTGTGGGAATGACACAGTTTCTAATTTTCTTCATGTCTTCTTTATGATAAAGTACCTTCATAAAGAAGGAACTTATTTAAAATATACTCATATAACAGCAACTGTTTTGAAACAGCCAATGGAATTAAAGTTTCTGTGTAAAACTTAACTCTGAATGGCTACAATGATATTATCATCACTGAATTATATAAGTTCAATTTGTAACTATTCATGCATTGTACTGAACTGCTGCACCATCAAATGCTTTAAGTTATACATCACATAGTACATAATTTATCTTTTTTCTAACAGATAATGTAATACTGAGATTAATCTTGTATTCTATGCTAGAAAAACATTGAAAAAATCATTAGATGTTACAGCACACATCCAAAAATTACTCTATATTTAATTAATAAAATGAAACACAGCTCTTGCTGATCCTTTGGGTAAGACATTGATGTCGCATATACTACAGACACACAACATAGTTTCAATTGATCATTAAAAAAACTCCTATGATCACTGAAGAAAAATTACTTCATCCTTTGCAATCATTACAATAATTGATTTTGAACTGAATTTGTTGAGATTTTCAGATTATTTTAGGAAACACAGATGAAGATACAAGGCTAAAGAACTATTCACTAAAGAACAGTTTCAAACCTCTTTTTAAGGCAGAATAGATTTTTGTTAATATATGTAATTAACTACACCAAATTTAGTATATCATGTTTCATATCATACTGGGTGGATATTAAATTATAGTGTTCACATTTCATACTCTGTTTTTAACAGAACCCCCCCCCCCCCCCCCCCCCCCCCCAAATAATTGAACACCAGAAAACAACTATAAAGGAAGAAACAATTCTGGCACTGAAGCACTACAAGACTTTCAGACAGACAAATAATGACCATTTTACTTGCTAATGATCCTATAACAGAGTTTTCTGTTTAAAAAAAAAAAATGGAGTGGGAGAATTAGTAATAGTTAAAAACCAGTGTTATAAACCAAAACTTTTAAGTCAAATAAACAACCCCCACAAAACAAACAAACAAACAAACAAAAAAAACCACCAAAAACCCCACCCAAACCAGGGGCAAGCATCCAAGTGTTACAGAACTCACTTCATCAAGTACAAAAGGATCGAAGGGAATAACTGTTTCCACAAAACAATGGAAAGGAATTCCACAACACACCACCTGTGTCACCCACAACATTGCAGAGCATCTTAGTTCAACCGAGTATCAAGTATTTTGGATTGACCACTATTCAGAGCCTTGAGGCACATTCTTCATATATAGCCCATAGCAAAGAGATGCTAATGCCCAACAGAAATATGGGGAATAAACCCTTGGGGAAGGGAGCTTTGCTGGTGTATTATATTGCTGCTCTCTTGATACATCTGGATCCTTTGCAGCTGGGTGCCAACATGCCCTGCAGAGATTTTATGGGTTACTGCACTGAAAGCCTGAATTTCATTTCCCTCTCCATCTGCTCATTAGCCATCTGTATTCAGTGCCACAGGTATTGCCTTACTAGCTGACTCAGCTTCCCTGGATATCTTAAGGGTTCTGCAACTGTAAAACTGGCTGATCAGGAGGATTAATTGGACTCCCCTACAAGTAACAGCACTCAATGTTTCCAGGAAGTGCACAGAAAAAAAACCTCCACTATGAGAACAGTTAAACATCTAATCACATTGCCCAGAGAAATGCTAGCGTGTCTTCTGCCATAAATATTTCAGACTCAGTTTCACAGGACTATGACTAACCAACTCTAGCCCTGCTTTGAGCAAGAGGTTGGTCCAGACCATCTCTTCAGGCTCCTTCCAACCTAGACTGTTCCCTAGTTGTGGGCGTCTAAGCCAATCTCCTCCAAGTGCCAGTTTTTTGGGGTTAACTCCAGTTCTACATCTAGTTCCACTTGCATGTACATCTGCTCATGCTTGGAAGTACTTGGCAGTCTCACAGAGGTGATGTGAAATAAACAGTGCTGCGCTTCATTCAGCAGTATTCTGCCCTCCCCTAGTTCCAGTGTTTATGGTGGATGCAACAGGGAATTGGGATCCAAATGTTTCAAGGTGAAAGCTTTTACTTTGAACAATCAAACATTGCTGGGAGGTTGAACAGGGAGATTTGATAGACAAACAGTCACATCTAACATGACAAAACTCAGATTTATGATTGATATTCAAAGCTCTCATTCAACAGAAAAAAAACCAGAATGATGAGGGTTGGAATACATAAGAAGGAGGCACTTTACAGAAAGAGGATTGTATTATTTGGTAACTGGCATTATAAAAAGCTGGAGAATACATTCTTTACTACAGAGACCAGGAAAAGTTTATTGAAACAAAAGTCCTAGTATAGCTGTAAGAAAGCCATGTTTATATTAATGGTGGAGAACCCAATACTGTGAAATCAAATTTTACATTCAGCTTACTCCCTTAAAAATCCCAAACAAATGTCATCATTTTCATGAAAATACAGCTGCGCAGCCATGTTTTTATTCCCTTCAATGGGGATTTGGATGTCATTAAGATATGTTTATCTTCATGTCTTATTTGATCCTCTTAAATTAAGAGAGACAACATGGGAATAAAATAAAATAGAATTTTTTGGTTATATCAGACTTCCTTGAAGATAAAAATTTGAACACAGAAAGGCACATTAGGAATGAACTTCCCTTTCTTCTACCTGAAAACATGTTATGCAATATGTTGGTTTCACTGGTTCCCCAATATTTGTATCATTTTTCTCTGATATGAAGTAATACATTAAAAATATCTCTCAATAATAGCTGTTTTCATGAAGAATAGCAAAAAAAGTAGTCCTTGAAAGTGATATTAGAGAGGAAAAAAAATAACATTACCAAAAAAGTAAAGTTTTGTTTATCCAAGTGGCTGGTATATTGAAAAAGCAATTTCTAGCTACATTATGCAAGTCAGTGTGCAGTATAGTTTCTCTTAGTAACTTTTAAGTTAAATTTTGATCACCATGGTAAATCACTAAGTATTTTATTATATGGACACATACTTCAAACCATGCCCCAGCATAATTTCTGACTAAAAACTTCCATGACCCCTTGATCAGTTAGAATAAATACCATTTTTATTTTAGAAATACTGCTTATGTACTTTCACCAAGTAATTTAAAGGCATTTTATTTTCTAATGTGTTAATGCAAAAATGGTGCAAAAATCCCCACTGTGTAATATGAGTCATTACTTTCCTGTAATAAACACTCCAATAAAACCAGACACAAGTAACCATAGAAACAGGTGCGTATATTCCAGTGCCATGGTCTCTAACCTTCCCTGGCCCACAGGACGTAACTCCCAACCAGCAGCATGCTGCAGGCAACTTCGAATTTCTTTTCCTCATGATAATCAGTTTTAATTTCTTTAATTTCCTTTGACTGGAAACAGCATCCAAGCATTTTACAAGCAACACAATCCCAGTAGCCTGGGAACAGATGTCTTTACGATGGTCGTAGACGTTTAGTAAAGCAGCAACCAACACAGGAAAAAGGTGAGAGAAGAATCAACTTTTGTAGACTGTTGTAATCAAATAATGGATATAATTATATTAAACAATATTTAGAACTAACAATCACAGCTCCAATACCAAAAAAAATCCAGTATTAAGTTTTAAAACAATTTGAAATAACATGTTCCTTGCCAACACAGGATAGTATAGGATCTGCACTACACATTGAGGTTTCCAACAACATTATACACAGTACAAAAATCCTTTTTTAATATACATATATATATGTCTTTTAATATATATCTATGCTTGTAAAATAATTTCTCACTAGGATAAGTAGTTTTCATCTTAAAATCACAAGGCATAGGGAAACTCAAATCTTATAACAAATGGTCTTGTGTTTACTCTTTGAACTTTTTGCAACTACAGGTAAGTAATTTTCTCTTTCTACTTCTCCCCCTTCACTCTGTTTAGTCAAAGCATCTCAGAATTTTCTTATCCTTGCCACTGATTTCACTGGTTATGTGCCTGCTGTCAAGGTTCTCACTTTTGTTTGTGACTTGCACATTCCGAGATTGAGCTTTCAGCAGAGATATCATAAGCACATCAGAGCATGTTATTGCTGGACAACAGGAGCCACATATTCTGTTTTACTATCCAACCTTTGAAAAGAACATAACTTCCTGATCCTTAACTCATTTATAAACTGTGTATACAGCACTTCTAAAGTCATGGAGTAAAATTAATTTCAAAATTTCAATCTTCTATTTTCTGTCTGTAATGCAAGAGAAACAACCTTAACATAGTTACCAAAAGCTGGTAAGCCAGTTGACAGTGCTTCATCATAATCCTATTAATATTTCCATCGCTTATCAGAAAGATTAAACTAATTTTGTAATTTTTCCATTCTTGTAGGATAAAAATGTCATGTTAAATAATATTAAAACTACTGAAAAGGATGCAATACAAACTTGTAATAAAGTGCAGTAAACATCAGTTCTGTAATCGATAGCAATTACAAGACAAACTTATGAATTAGGATGATTATGGATGAAATTAATTTAAGCATAAATGAGTTAATGCCATAAATATGAAAGAAAAAAAAAATAGTATCACATTGTGTGTATACTTTCTGTAGTCCCCACCTGTCCACTGACAATAAATGTATGAGTTAGAGAAATTGCTGACCGTGAGATACCTACAGCTGAGGTGCTAGCCTGTGTACTTTAAGCTACCCTTTCTGTCAATGGAAAAAGAAAAAAAAACAGATGAATTATACTTTGAAAGAGCCTACTTTAGACACAAACAACTAATTGCAGACCACTGCAGTCCCTCAAATTAGTGCTGATGAATATTATTTTTCTTTTCCTATTTTAAGTAAAAAAAAAATCTATTTTTTGTAAGCTCCATCCTCTATTCTCCCCTCTTGAGCAGACAGTCAGCAACTACAGCAACCAAAGTATCTATCAGAAAAATGATGAGGAAATGATGAGAAAAATGTTCTCTTTGAAAAGGAAAAATGCTGCCTGGAAAAACCTGACATGCTGGAAGCCGCTGATTTCAGTGAACTAAGTAATTTGTTGTCTTAAGTACGAGACAGAGGCAAGCAAAACTGCTCCCATTTATTTGTGACATTTTTGGTAGCAGATGAAACTTAGTTTCAGTTCCTGCCTGAAATCACCAAGAATGTGGAAAGCTAACACTGTAAACATTCACTTTTGCCCCTTGCACGAGTCAAGTGAAGAGCACACAGTGCTACTGAAATATAAGACTGACAAATCCACTCACAACTACTTCAGTTAGTACAAAAGTTTTGCTATAAATGTAATCGATTTAACAATGGGGGAAATGTTAAGGACCATTACGTATGACTTTTTGCAATCTCCTTTGTTAGCTGACATGTGTCACAACTGCACAGTAAAAAAAAAAAAAGGTATTTCAATTAAATTTAGTGCAGTGCTTGCATTGTATAAAAACATTTTCATTTTCAGCATTAAGTGTCAGAGGCTTTTTTAACAGACAGGAAAAGGAGCTTGCTTTCTTTTTTACAATATAACTCTCTTGTATTGGTAGGGTAAACCATGCCTCCTTTTCACAACATGATTTCAGTGTAGGTTCTCTCATACCATCATGACAGTGATTAGAAGCTGCAAGGAGGATGCAGTCTAATGAAGAAAATTTCCTATACCCTAACAGCATCTATGGAATGAAACCCTATCCACTCATCTTTCATTCCCTAAAGGCTGCATTATCATCTGAGATAACTGTTACTTGTTTCCTTTATCCTTACAGTTTTCCTCTTGGTTATTTTATTATATATAATGCCACAAGGGCAACTGTGTCTAATAAAATTTACCTGGAATATTTCTCTGTCTCTATTTCTCATATGCAAGCTGAAACTAAATACTTCTAATAAAGGTCATACCCATGTGAGACTACTTTTAGAAGGCACATTACTAGAAAGCATATGGTAATTTTTTCATTCCACTCATTAAAAGAAATAAAGACCTTCTGTCACAGGTTAGGATGCCCTCTGTCTTTGACAAGTCCAATGCCCATCTAACACATCTGTTTTAGACTTGAGAGTTATCCTTCATTTCTTCAATTTCAACCCGGCACCTTTTGCAAGGAGGGGATAATTTTGGAAACTTTCCTTGAATCAGAGAACAGACTTGTGTCAAGCACACACAGTCATGCTCTTAAGTGACATATGAGTGGGCATATCAATGTGAGCCTTGATTCTGAGGGACTGTAAGGCTTGTCAGTTAAGTTCCAGGTTGACTCATGAACTATTTTGACAGACCCAAAGAGTAGTTCCTTCACAGCGCTCTCAGAAGTCTGCCAATCAATCAGTAAGTTATGCAGTAGACACAAAACGCATGTAATTTGGAAAGCACTTTAAATTTTATTGATGATAAAGTGAAGGAGATTGATCTGCTTTCATTTGACAGACAGCACTTCCTTAACACAGCTGAATCTTGCAAAGCTTTTTTCTGACCAAGGAGCATGAAACAGGAATTAGACAGGAATTAGAACCAAAGAGTCACTGAACCCTGTTAACATTCTGGGAACTAAAGAGCATCTAGGATCAATTGAAGGAGGTAGAATTCTGAACTGAAAAGATCATGAAAATATCAATATAAAATTGAATTCAGTAAGCTTAAACTGTGCACTATCACATTTTTAAATTACATTTACTATCCCAAGCCATCATTCTTCAATACAGAATGTTTTTTTAATTCAATATAGAAGATTATTGTTTAGAATGCAAGAATATGTCCCAAGAAACAAACTGACTTGCTGTAATTCTGTCTCCACCTCATATAAAACTTCACAAACCACTGCAAATTCTTAGTGCTTGTACATATATTTTATACAATGCAACATTGCAGAAAACATTAGGCAGACTGTCCTAGAATGTTGTTTTTAATGATATTTCAATCAGTAAGTAATTACAACCTGAATTAATTTTTCAGATACAAGTTTCAAATGTATAGATATATCTATAGCATTAGTTCACTTGTTCATGACATATGACAATAGCTGCATGGGCAGGCCAAAGTTTTGATAGATTTTACTAGCAAAGCAACAACAATCCAGAAGGAAACATGAGTAATAAAAGATATAATACCACTGCAATGTATCACTTTCCTTCTGGGATAACAAAACTCTTGGGTGGAAGCATTGGTTTCTTTTGTCACTTACTTTACACAGAGAAAAGGGAAACATTTTACAGACAAAAGGCAAACAGTTTCAGAAACAACTTTTCTGCTCTAAAATGCCCTAGAAACCAATGTATATTTTTTGTTTCTCCTCAGAAGCTGTTAATTAGACATTTTCAAAATCTTCCTAGCTCAGCTATACTTACATTGTGATTAATTGGGACTTAAGTGGATCGTGCCTAACTTCTTCATAAATTAGGTTTCTTGCTGGACTATAATTTTGTATTAATCATGGTTCAAAGGTTTTTTTAGCATTTCAATTCCTAAAGCATTTACAGAAATACTGATTCATGGTAGAGTTCAGTAGACCCATATGGCAATGCATTTATCGATACTATGCTCATTAAAAGACTTGAATGCATTTAAATTAGGACATTGCAGTAACAAATTGCCTTATATAAAGATGTTCCATATACAAACATCTTTAATAAATGTGAATAGATTTCTACCCAGTGCTTATTTACTTCATTTGCCACTATCTTTGGCAGTCCATAGATCAATATGCTCTTGGCAAAACTATAATATTAAACAAATATTTTCTCTAGAAACAATAATCCAAAGAATAAATCAAATACTTCACTAAAAAGGATTATTCCTTGAACAGCATTGAAATAAAAATGGAAAATTTTGATTAAGCATTACCAGAAATACTTTTTGCATTACGTTGGTCACACACTGGAACAGGCTGTTTAAAGAGCTTGTGGAATCTTCATCCTTGGAGTAGTCTGAGATTCATCTGGACAACCCAAACCATGGGCAATGTTATCTAACTGGACCTGCTTTGGGCAGCAGGTCACACCAGATGATCTCTGGAGGTCCCTTACATCTAACTTATTCTACAGTTCCCCAAATGACACCAAAGAAGGCACTTAACTTCAGTGCAATTATATTTATTGATGAATGCTAAAAGACATTAGGTTTTAAGCAAATCTTCAATTGTAGAATAATAAATGCAGCCATTTTCTACTTAAACTGTCTTTGCATAAGATCTATAATAATCTATTTTACTGTGTTTTTATCTAATAAATTAAGAGCAAAATGTCAATGTGCAAAATAAATAATCTGTATATGTTATCTATATATTTATAACATGAATTGAGGTAATGGGACTAACTCCAGGCAGCTATTAATTCTGTGTGCTCAGACTCATCAGACACGCTTCAAAGACAAGCCCATCATATGACAATCAGAGAAAGTTCATCTTGTGCAGAGCAGCTAAGGACTCCAGGTCTGTCTAGTTCAGAGAACAGGAGGCTGAGGTGTAACCTTGTTGCTATCTAGAGCTTCCTGAAGGGAGGAAGTGGAGAATGAGGTGCTGACTTCCCTCGTGCCTTGTGACAGGATGCATGGGAATGGTTCGAAGCTGTGTCACAGAAGGTTCAAACTGGTAATTAGGAAGCATTTCAAAAAGAGGGTGGTTAAACTGGAATAGACTTCCTACAGAGATGATTGATGCCCAAACCCTGTGTTTAAGAGTCATTTGGACAATGCACTTAGTAAAATACTTTAAGTTTTGGTCAACCCTGAATTGGTCAGGCAGTTGGACTAGATTATGACTGTAGTTCCCTTCCAATGGCCCCTTCAAACTCTTCTATTCTCTTCTCACATAATAGGCTGAGTTGGAAGGGAACCATAAGGATCCAGTTTCCAGCCCTGTCCCTCCCAGGACAGCCCTGAGAGTGACACCATGTGCCTGAGCACATTGTTCACATGCTTCTTGAGCTCTGTCAGGCTGGTGCTTGTGACTACTTCACTGGGGAGTCTGTTCCAGCGCCCAAACAACCTCTGGGTGATAATATCCAACCTTAGTCATCCCTGACACAAGTTTAGGCCATTCCCTCGGGTCCTGTCACTGGCCACCAGAGAGAAGAAATCAGTGCCTGCCCCTTCTCCTCCCATCATGAAGAAGTTATAGACTGCAGTGAGGTCTTCCCTCAGTCTCCTCTTCTCCAGGCTGAACAAACCAAGTGACCTCAGCTGCTCCTCATAAGTCTTCCCCTCAAGGCCTTTCACCATCTTTGTTGCCCTCCTTTGGACACTCTCCGGTAGTTTAAGGTCTTTCTTATATTGTGGCACTCAAAACTGCTGACTCATATTCAGCTTTATGTAGACCAGGATCCCCAAGTCCCTTTCCATGGCACTGCCTTCCAGCATCTCAGTCCCCTCTCTGTACCATACATCCAGGGTCGGCCCATCCCAGGCACAGAATCCAGCACTTTCCCTTGTTGAACTTCATACGGGCTGTGATTGCCCAGCCCCCTGTTTTGTTGAGGCCTCTCTGCAGGGCCTCCCTGCCCTCAAGGGAGACAACAGCTCCTCCCAGTTTAGTCTTGTCTGCAGACTTGCTCAGTATCCCTTCCAGTCCTGTGTTCAAGCCATTAATGAAGATGCTGAAGAGCACAGGGCTGAGGATGGAGTCGCCCTGTGGAGCCCCAGTAGTCACAGGTCACCTGCCTGAAGTCACCCCTTTCAGTGTAACCCCTTGTGCATGACTCATGAGCCAGATGCTCACCCATCACATGATCTGTTTGTCCAGAAGGATCCTGTGAGAGACAGTATTGAAAGCTTTACTGAAATCCAAAAAGATTACATCCACTAGCTTCCCTTGATCAACTAGGTGGGTTACCTTCTCATAAAAGGAAATCAGATTTCATAAGCAGGACTTTCCCCTCACAAAGCCATGCTGGCAATGTCTTTCAGGTGTTTTTCAATACCTCCCAGTATAATCTCCATAACTACCACTCAAGGGAGCCTGAAAGGCCTGCAGTTTCTGGGATGCTCCTTCTTGGTCCTTGTTGAAAATCAGGACAATGTTCACCAGCTTACAGTCAGCTGGGACATCTCCAAATTCCCAAAACCACTCAGAAATCATTCTGAGAGGTTTTGTGGTGACATTAGCATCTCTTTGAGGATTCCTTGATATATCCCAGCAGGCTCCATAGATTTGTAGGGATCCAGCTGGAGCAGCAGATCCTGAACATTTTCAAGGACACCTGGGAGATGATCATTCTCGCAGTCATGGTCCTCCAGTTAGGAGGCTGAGATCCCCTTGGTCCATCCATGTTGAACACAGAGGCAAAGAATGTGTTAAACACCTCTGCCTTGTCCATGTCCATGTTTGGGAGGTGACTATTATTATTACACCTCCTATTGCCACTAATGCACTTGAAAAAACTCTTTTTCTTGTCCCCCACAGTTCTGGCAGGTTTAACTCTAGTTGATCTTTGGCCAATGAATTTTCTCACTACAGTGACAAGCAGCATCTTCCCATTTCCCCTGACCTTGCTTCCACTGGTCATACATCTTTCTCTTTTGCCTTATTTCCAAGAGAAGAATTTTTACAGCCAAGCTGGCCTTTTGTCTTGTCTGCTTGACTTCTGACATTTGGGAATTGCCTGGTCCTGTGTCATTAGGAGATGATGTTTAAAAAGTGACCAGAACTGATGGACCCCAGCATCTACAAAAACATTTTCCCAAGGGACCTCACTTACTAATTCCCTGAACAGCCTGAACTCAGCTCTTGTCGAGAGCTGAGGTTTTGCTGTATTTTTTCCTCCTGTCAATGTAAACTCCTGCCAAGATGGCTGCCGATTTCCACTCATGAGATCGACTCTGTTGACAAGCAGCAGATAAAGGCATCTTTCTGAGTCACCTCCCTTAGGACCTGCTCCACAAAGTTTTCATCCAGCATTTTTAAGAATCATCTGGCCCAGGTTGTACCAGCTATGTGATGCTCCCAGGTAATTTCTGGCAAGGCGAAATCCCCCATAAGGACAATGGCAATCTTTAATATTCTTTTCTCACAACCCCACAAATTTAAACAGCCTAGTAAAGAAAACAGGCTATGCAGCAGCCTATCTTTCATAGCCCCTAGGTGTTGACTGTGAGTGAAGCAGGTGTTTGCATATTCAAAAGCTCAGAAATCAAGCCTTGTACAAAAGTCACACTGTTGGCCACCCCTCCCTCTCTCTCTGCATTAATATCTACATTTCCTTTTCTCTGAAAAGGCTGTACTGGTTGTAACAGTAACTTTTTATTTCCACACTGTTCAAATGTTTATGATGGTCACTAATTCCTCACGCATAATCCTGTGTCCACATCTTCACTTTCTTCATGGACAACTCTAAATAAGAGAGCTTGGAAAACAGCCAGAAACAGCACTTCAAAAAAAAAAAAAAAAAAGGATTACTCTGGATTTACACAACCCATTAAGATTTTCTTGGAATCATCTCATTTCAGTAACTTTCTAAATACTAATATTAATGACAATTAAACTTTTACTATTAATATTTATTAAGTATGAGGACACAATAGCTCAGTTTTTCTGAGTCTGCTATCTGAAAACTTAGAAAAAAATTAAGATGTTAAGTACAGCATCAGATGTCTCTGGAGTCAACAGACCTTTAAGGACTTCAGGGACCTTTAACTCCTTTAAGAAGTTAAAAGCAAGGATAACATAACACACATTATCTATTATGTGCAGTAGTGCCATAATTGCATTGTCAGTAAGGTCTGCAAATGGATTTCATACATGAAAGCCGAATTTGTATCTTTTTGCAGAAGACTAGAAACAATCAATAAAATAATGATACCAAAAAATGATTACTAAAATATCCTGCAGTTTTGCAGCCTCCAATCCACTTACACAAATTAGCCCAGCAACAACAGCAGACACATGATAAGAGATGCATTTTGTTTACCAACATGGACTAAATCAAGGTAAAAAGATTTCAAAGCAAGATTACTTTCTCTACTAGCTCACAGTAGGAATGAGCTCATGTTCTTATTTAAGTAAAGTAACCATACAACAACACATCCAACCGCATGAAATGCAAATCAAAATTCTAAGTCCATATATGGACCAAGAGACCTTTATGAAATATTCTTCCTAATGTGTACATAGCTTATTTTTCCTTTCATTCTTTATACTAATAAAATGAAATTATCTGTTTTCTTAATAGGAAACCTTTATTATTAATGCTTGCATTGTATTTTGGGTGGATGAAATATGCAGTAAAGCTACATCTTTATCCATCTGTCTTTTCAGTTTATACACCATGGTGTTGCCTGTAGTTAAAAACAATCATAGCAAGAAGAGCTGGCAAGTTAAAAAACAAATACCAAATGTCATTAGCATAAATTCAGTTCACTGGAAGCACACAGAGAATACTGTTTAAATGCTTACCTTAACTATCCCACGGATATGCATTTTTGCTATCATCTCTGCAGTGTAAAGAAACATCAACAGAGTATCAAGAGCAAATGTCACATACTGGAGAGGCGGATAATGCTCGAAGGTTTTTGGAGTGTTCATACACACAGAAATAACACTGATGATGGCACAAATTCGTAGTAGAGAGTGCACCCACTGAAAAGAAAAACAAAACAAAAAACCAAACCCAGACATAAGATCTTGCAAGATTGCTTTGATATTCAAAAAAACTTAAAATATTTAGCTTCCATAACTTATCCTGGCACTCTTTCATAAATACAAGTCTGTGTCCTTTTACATCACAATCCATAATTTTTGGTCTTCAACCAAAAATATGCACTCCTAAATTACTTATACATATATAGACATGTATATACTTTTATTAGTTAATTTGTGAGGTTGTATAATCCAGAAAACATGAATTAAAAGCCATGAAACTGAGATTCTGAGAATCCTAGTTTCTCAGCCATAAAAACTGAGAAACTAGGATTTCATAATTTCTATTCTGTGGTACTTGTAATTCAATTCTTTTCAAATGACAACTCATCACATTTAAGCGCAGACAATAAGTAGACTTAGTTGTAAGTTATAAATTGGGTGGATAGATTAAATAATATATTTGTGGAACATTTTAGTTCAACACTTAAGAAGAAATTATTTGTAAATCAGTTTGCAACCCACAAACTTAAGTGAGAGTCATAGGATTAAAAGCATCCTCCAGTTATAATAAGAATAAATGAAAAGAGAATAAATGTAAAAGAGACTATGTCACAGACATCTACTACTTTCAGGATTCACTTTTGTTCCAACCAAGTTTTGTTGCTATAGAAGAACAGTTAATTTCTATTACTAATAAGGACTCAATCCCATTCCTCATTGTCAGTCAGAGAGGGAGGTATAACAAAAACAAAAACATATCAACACAGAGGTTTAGGGTTGGATTTTTTTATTTTAAATCAAAACATGATTGAAACATCTTGAAGCCAGGCAAGTTAATGAACCATAGTTGGTAAGGTCATACATATGGTAACAAAAATGAAAAGATACTTCAGCAAGAAAAAAATCTTTAAACAAAAAACACTGAAGTACATTTATCACCTGGGTAAAAATTCTGCGCTAATTTACAGCATACCTCAGACCTTTCAATATCCAAAAGACTCAAGAACAGCCACTTAATTTAATACTCATTGTCCACTCACTTAAATGTAATGATACCTGACCTGAATTGAATAGCTCTATCATTTGCATACTCTGAGCCCAGATTAATAATTTGGAAGCAGAAAGCACCTGCTGAACGATCTCCAACATCCCTTTAACATCCACTTTCTTTTGAACCTTGTATCAACTGAAACAAAATAAGTATTAAAGTGTGGCTCATACAAAACTTGTTCTCTGCCACAGTAAAGTGTCAGTACTACAGACACTAAGCAATATACAGTGAGTCCGTCAGCATGACAAGAAAAAATATTCCATGAAAACCTCATGCATTGTGTGATGAGAGATGTAAGCAAATACCCACCATATATTTCTGCAATGAAATTTTGAGTTTATTACAGCAGCCAATATAAACATTCTACTTAAATAACTGACAAGACAACATCCATATATTAATTAATGCTAAATAGTTTTAGGTGTTAAGACTCAGCAGCAAAGCTGAGGGGATCTGGCATCCTTACTACAAATGAGATGTGCTAATAGCAGATATTATTTCAGAATATTTTACTTCCCGCTTTTAAAAAGTAAAAAATTACACACTAAGAGAAATGTGAAAATGCCTTCTCTGCAAAAACAGAAATCATTCACAATATTGGAATCCCAGATCCATGCTCACTGCTGAACAAATAATCATCATAACTACATTTATGTGGTAAAGACATTTTCTTAGTACTGTACAGTCTATTAATAATTCCACTTCTAATGAGATTTTCTATTAATGAAAATTTGGCAGTTTAAAGCTGCCAGACACTTTTACACCTCTTTTTTTCTCAAGGCAGGTTTTAGGTTAAATGGTACCAGAAAAACAAGAGCTGTACTTTAAATAAACAACCAAAATAACAACAATTTTATATTCATAAATGTTTTAAAAGGAGAGATTTGAAAGTCAAAAGTGCTTGTTGCTGGCTTCCACTTGAGTAATGATATCCTCCTTTTAACATCCTTTTCAAAAGCTCATTTTATTAACTTGTAATTTCAATGAACATGTTAGGAACCACAGACCTTGAAAGGATGGCTGTTTTAAAAGAATCAGTCAGATGAACTGGTTGGAAAATACTGCTTGATCATCCCATAATTTTGCAACAGCCAAAAGAAACAATTTTATTTAGTCTTTGATGTTTTTCAAAAAATTAACTGGTACACTAGCAACTATAGTTCAAAATCTTTTCTGATTGATATCTAATTCAAAAATTTTTGTGGAAGTCATATTTCAACAATTCAAGTTACATTTAACTTAAAATTAGTAATTACATACAGGGATACCTACTGGTTTATTAATCCATAGAATATCTGCGTTGTCTGACAAAGATTCATCAGGACCAAAATCTGTAACTGGCTGGGCTTCCACCCTTGAACTCTGCTTCCTTTTTAGCATCCTGAAGTTAACTTCTCTTATCTATAATCATGAAACCTCCTTGGTGAGAGAAAAAAACAGAAAACATTAATTCACTTAAGCAATTTTATAATGCATTTTGAGCTGTTTTATAAATAACCTAAAGCATTTTGTTTTCATGCATGCTTCTTCTGTATTTACTGATTAATAGGATTTTGATTTTAGTTAATATAAATCACTGACATGACTCTCATTAGTTTACAAAAAAAACCACACAAAGGTATGCAACACAATTACCAGAAACTTAGCAACACTGACAGAAAATTTGTTCTAATATGCAAAGAATGCTATTGCTGTGAACTTCAACACAGAGTAATCATTGGAAAGATTTGACCTGGAGCCATTTAATTAAATGGTGACATTTTCATTTATTACACTAGGCAAGAGAAATCCCAGCAAGACAAAAGGAAACAGGCAATGTTAAGCAGCCAATAGTTTTTAATGTTATTTACTGAAATCAGAAGAGCCTTTTTGCTAGATACTACTATTAATGTGTATTTTTCTAATACTTTTTTTAATGTTAACAATTGTTTATCCAACAGCCAGACAGCTGGCTGGCTGTGGAGCATGTGTTGGCACATGGAAGGACTAAGGAAAATGTGTTACTTCCACAAGGTCAGGCCGAGTCTGGACATTCCTGCATGGGTGGCACTGACTGAGCCTTCCGTATGCTCAGCCATCTGAGCCACAACTAAGGGACACACCCTGTGAGCAGTAAGGTGAGTTAAGAGTCTTAGTATTGACTCTCCGACAGACATAGCTCATGGATCCCAAGGTCTAAACAAACCCAAACAGATGAAGATACACTCTCCTGAGAAGTAACTGTCTGCCCATGAAATACAATTCTATTGTTCATGAAATACAACCCCTTAGAGATTTTTTTTCCCAGCAAAGTGAATGGGAGGAAGAAAGCAAGATCTTGGGACCTTGTTCTGGACATTTACGCTGGACCAGGTGTTTGCAGGTGACACTGCCCTGTGACAACCAAAAGTTTGTCAAAACTAGTATAAGATAGAATCATAGAATGGTCTGAGTTCAAAGAAACCTTTAAAGATAACCTAACCCGACTTCCCTGCCATAGGCAGGGACATCTTTCACTAGATCAGGTTGTTGAAAGCCTTGTCCACTTTTCAATGATAGGGCTATCACAACTTCTCTGAACACCCAGTTTGTATGTCTCACCACTCTCATTTCTTCCTTATGAAGAATTTCTTCCTTATGTCCAACCTAAATCTTCCCTTTTCCAGTTTAGCTCTGTTGCTCCGCTGTTCTGTCACTACAGGCTCTGCTAATTACAGCCCCAAGTATCACAATGACACCTGTAACATGAATGCAGGAAACACTGTCCTCAACTAGCTGGAGGCTCAGGACTGCAGAAGTGTCCATGTGCTTGGTTTCAGCTGGCCTTTTCAATCCCACGGGCTGCTGCTTCATGTCCAAACACTGTGCTTGCATCCTTGTCTATCTCTTCTTTTTAGCTATTATGGCAAATGTAAAACCTTAATCTTATTCCAAGTCCCTCAAAGTCTACCCCTGCTCTGTTTTCTCTTTCAGATTCAAAAGGTCAGTTCCTGTCTCTGTAAAACCAAGTCTGAACCATTGGTCTTTGTACAAACCACACAGTAACAGGGCTGAGGTCTAGTACTAATGTTCCCAGCTGGAGGAGCTGACATTATGTAACAACTAATTTTTTAAAACAAGGAGAAATAATATAAAGACACAAAATAAGGGATAACTTTTGAAAGCTATATTCATTTTAAATGGTCATTCACAGCAACCTTAGCACAAATAAAACTGGTAAGCTGTCACTAAAAACATGCAAATACTGTAAAATGAATACATTAATAACCCTTCTCTAACAAATGAAGAATGAAATAATATTCACAGAGGTTGCATGCTTTCTCCATGTTCATGCTCAAGCTTCATGCTCCCACTTCAGTTTTGTAACTGAATTCACTACTTCCTCCTCTTTAGATTTTTTTTCCATTTTCTCGTATTTATTTCCCAGTGTAATAGATTGACCTTTTTTCTGTACTTAGACCAAAGCACAACCAGAAATGCTTCAAGTCTCAGAGCTGCTGGTGTGCTTTTTGAGGTCATGAAACCTTAAAATGGCTACATTTAGCACAGTGATAAGAAGTTACTGCAGTGCCTTGGGAGCTGCATTTCCCAAAGTCATAGGGAAAAAAAAACCCCACTGCCTAAAACGTTTCTTACATGTATGTTCTTTCAGAAATTGTTACTCAAAAGCTAATCAGTGAAATAACAAAAGAATAATTTTATGTTTACTGTTTCTGGTAGTGGCTACTACTGTGCTCTAGCAAGCTTTTAAGAAAAGATGTAGCAACAAACAGAGAATTAATAAGAAAAGTGTAATCAATAATTATGATAAAAGGTTCAGGATATGAAAAACTGATTTTTGTTTAACAACTTACTGGGGTTTTTTTTGTTTCTTTGTTTTTGTTTTTATTTTTATTTTTTTAAGTGATGGTCTAAATAACAAGCTATGTCCATTCGGGTAAGAAAGCAAATAATTATCAACAGTCTATTAGAAAGACTACATTGTTTTAATGCTTTTTTCAGTATTGCTTATTTATATGTTTGATTTATAGGAAGATTAGCCATACCCTTCTATTAAAATTCCCACTTATCCTTTTACCCAGTACCTCTTTGTTCAAGTAAGTTTTAATTGGTCCAGGCACAGAAAATAACATGAACTTTAGATGTTCATAATAAACGTCCATAATGGATTCAGTTCATGTACTTAAATCACAGAAATCACAGAATATTCTGAGCTGGAAGGGACCCAGAAGGATCATCAAGTCTAGCTCTTAAGTAAATGGCACATATAAATATCAAACCCACAGCATTACTAGCACAATGCTCTGACCAACTGAACTAATCAGTGTTGTGACTAAAGAGATTAGAATTTTTATTTTTCTTTATTTTTAAAAATCTTATTTTTATGAGACCTTGAATAAAAAAAATCTTCATGTATATAAAACGAAATGGAAGGGAGGAAATGCTATGGAGTATAAGAATCAGCTTGTTTACTTCTCTATTGAAATGACCAGAAATGCAGACAAAAAATTCAGAATGAAGATGACAAACCAATAATATTTTGTAAATGGCCTTTAGCAATAATATTCAAAATATAGCATAGCTGCTTTCAAGCTTTTACGCTGCTTTTTTGCTGTTCTCACTACTTTTAGTTTACCAGGGAATGCAGGCTTTTCCATGTGCTACAGTTTCAGGACTCTGCCAGGTATGTAAAGAACTTTAACCCTTGGAGTACTAATCCCTTTTGCACTTGTTTCTTCAGGGAGGAACCAGCTAAAGGATGAAGAGAAGGAGAGCTGTGCACAAGCTCCTTCCAGCATGTGACACGCAGCGAGCAGAGCACCAAGCTGTGCTAAGGGGGAGGATGTAGTCCTCCCTAACCCTGATACAAATCCACCCCTGCAGTTCCTGCATTGATTCCGACACACGTCATTAGGTCTTTCTTTGATCACAACCTGTTATTAATGTGAAAGACTTAATACATTCCCTAGGATGTATTTCTAGCTGCAGTGTTTTTTAGACATACTGGGTGCAGGGCAAAGACAGACTTTAAGACAGGAAAATATCATGGAGCTTTGGGGCTACAGCCACTTCACATTTCTTTGGAGTACTTTCTTTATAGTAGCAATGAAAATTCACATTGCAGGTGTCAACCTTTTCAGGAAGCAACACAGTGTCTTTTAAATTTCTCCTCTATTTTTAGAAGCAAAGGCAAATTAAAAGGAATAAAACTAAACAGAAAATTCCTTCAGATGCACTAGGGCAGCCTTGTTGTCTTCCCTTCTATCTCTGAAATGGCAGGCATGTTCTGCAACCTCTACACTTTCTAAACCACCCCCACCCGCTAAATTTGCAACTTCTGCTGAAATGAAAGTATGCCAGGACAGTGGATGGGGTGAACATAAGACGCACTGCTCACTTTAGGGGGGAAAAAAACCAAACAAAACACCCCCCCCGCCCCAAACCCAAAAAACCAAAAAACAAAACAAAACAAAACAAAACAAACAACAAAAAAACAACAACTATAACCCAGTTTGCAAAAAAGAGCCAGAAGCCAGTTTGCAATATTCCCACTAAGTGCAAGACACTCCTTCGGATGGAAATACGCAGTTCCTAAAAAAAAAAAATCAAAAGTAGCTGATCCTCCACAGCATAAGAAGCTGAGAAATCTGAGTCTCATTTATAAAGCAAGCTCACTGTATACAGCATAATCTGCTCAAAAGATCTCTATCACAAATCAGGAAAACATGCTTATAAAAGCATGTCTCTGGCTGACAAAGAAGGCAGCTGAGAAATGATTTCACAAAAATATAAACAGGAAAACAAAGCAGATATTCCTAGCTACAACTTCTGGAGATAGAGTTCAAAAATCATACAAACCTTGGAATCAGCAATGCCTGGCTTCCAACATACTTTCTTTCTCACTGCCTATTGACTTTGTCACCTGAGAACATGTGAGCACTGCCTGAAGGTCCTCCCAAGGCAGGCCACCTACAAACACTCTCTTCAACTCCCTCCTCTTTGAAAATGTCAACTCCGCTTCCAACTTGTCCCAGAGCAGGGACACAGAAAGTGGCACACACACTTCAAGACAATAATTACCAATGTGAGATCTAAAATGGATGACAGAAAGATGATGTGAACACCCATACACATAGTGTGATGACAAAACCTTATTTCCATACTATACATTAAAAAAGCCCCAAAGTACAGCCTACCTTAAAGAAATTGATTACTCTTAACTTCAGCACGCATTACATGGTTATAGGAAAAATGTAAGTTCCCACTGTTTCATCAGTAGCTTTTTCCTTTCCTTCTTTGCAAATTGACATTCCTTCTCTACTGCCTGCTACCTGCCTCCACTGGTTATACCATACCTGACCTTGGGTAGAGGTACAGTTAAATGGCATTTCAGTATTTGTTTTCATGTCTCAGTAGCAAAAATCTGAAGTGAGCAAGTTGTATACACGACAGTATAAAATGCTAATATAAATATATTTATAAATAAATAAATATATTTATTTTAGAAGGGTAAAGACAGAATTCCCGTGGATAAAATCACATGGCACATACCATCACAGATGCTATTAACTCATAAATAAGTTCAAGTAATTATTTCAATATTTTTTCTTATTTCAATACTTTTTCTCTGTGTAGTATCATTATTGCATCTGATGAAATGTTCTGAAAGGTCTCTTTGTTATTTAAGCATGATACACTGCTAATATCTGACCAAACCTTAGTATTTATTAAAAATAATGCTGTTTCATCACAAAGAAGGTACACTGATGGAAATATTCTAAAAATCAATTACATTCACATTTGCAAATCATTTTGCTACAGGTAGGAAAGAATGACTGATGGTATCTTGTACTTGCTAACAGGATTGCACACCAAAAGCACCAGGACTGGGGTTCATAACTGAGAAAGGTTTAAAAATTGCTTGAGGCTGTCAGTATATGAACATTTAGTCTTAAGACAGGTGTTCAGACTTCAGCTCTTTGCTCCCAACTCCTTTCCTGTGTTTTGCCTTATTATTAACTAAGGACAATGTTCTTACAATATTTATTTCTTACATATAAATTCTTCCTCTCAGATCTTGCCAAAATAATCCTCAGCAAGCAGAATCAAATATCTCATTGCATACAAAGGCAGATCTCTTGTGAATCAGATACGCAGTCCACCGCTACTGTCACATACTGCTGTTTTTTTTACTTTAACTTTCTAACATCTGCAATATACAATTCTGAAGAAACTACACATACATGTACATGGTGCAGTAATGCAGTCACAAATTAAACGTTTTAATTTTAATTGCTTAGCTTCCCCAGATTTTTTTTTTTTTTTTAATTAAAGGATTTGGTTGAGTTAAAAAAAAAAAAAAGCGCCAGAACAACTGAAGATGATTTTTCAAAAGATGCTTATGTCACATTCCACTACACTTCTTTTACATACAAAATAGAGATCCAAGTCACTCCAAAGTGACCTTTGTATTAAGAGCAGGTACACTCTCATATTCCAAAGTCCCAGCTCACCATGCATCACAAAGGTAGAACACATCTAAGCATGAAGCAGCTATTTCCCTGTAGAAGTAGCCAGCTTCTGCTTTTCAGTGGAAACCAAGACACAAGACTGGTGAGCACCCTCCCCCTAACAGGCTGGTTGTTGGCATGACCGGTCAGCATGATAGCTTTCCAAGTCCTACAATTATACTGCCAGAATGGCTGATAAAATGCTAAAATGTAATGATGGCCTCTGAATGCACAGTAATTATACACCAGTGGCAGTGTATTTCCTGCACAAATACATTTGCACAGTTTAACAGCTGGTTTGCTTCAAAAGTTCACTTTGACTGTGGGGCCACCTACCCACCATTTGCGGATCTAGGATTGGTCAACTGCAATGTAGTCGATATAAATATATGTCAGAGCTCATGCTGACAAAAAGACATGTAGCAACATCCTTAGTAAGAATCATGCTGGAAAAAACAGAGAGCAGTACTCTGGAATTTGCATTTGCAGCATAACCTATGTCCCTGTGGAAACTGTGTTTAGTCTTTTGTGAAAGTAAGGGGATATGCAGTACCGGGTCACTGTTTAAGGGGATTCAGGGAGCAACCCACCTGCTCTATATAATACCCCACATTAGTAACATGCTGTGAGTACTGGGGATCAACTTTTCAGGGTTTTAAAAGAAGAATGAGGGCATCCTTCCAAGAATGATACAGGGGTGGATAGGAGCTTCTCTGTAGGCAGACAGCTGGCAACATGCCTTCTTAAGTGGTGATTTTAATGTTTCTGGGATTTTGTTGTGTTGCAGCAGCCCTCTTATTAGAGAGTAGAAGTGAGCCAAGACACAGACTTCTTGTTTATCACAGCACAAAAAGAGTGCTGGTTTATTCTTCCTTACAGTTTGGCCATCCTGACTCCAACCGTTCACTGATCCTGGCTGCAGCAAGCTCCTGCTGTAGGTTTCCCTTGCAGCCTCTGACTGCTGGTTATTTCCTGCTAAACTATGATTTCATGTATTAGTTTGCTCTGACTGCAGGCTTTTACCTAGCTAGACTGTGACTGCAGGTTCCAACAACAGGCTCTAACTGCAAACCCAAACTGACCTCACAGCAGAGATCCTCTTGCCTCAGGACCCTTCTTCTTAACACTCTCATTCCCTCTTCCTCAAATTCTCTCTTCCTCAAATTCCCTCCTCCTTTATGATCCTCCTCTCACTAGCCAACCCACACCCTTTTATCACACTTATCTTCATTGGATATAACTGTGACTCATTGGGCAGAGGCTGAATTGTGCAATTAACACAGCTGTTACTTATCAGGGGAGAGGTCACCTGTATTCCTTTCTATCATTGTTGTATCATTAATTAGATGCTAGTGTGCCTAGAACCTTGTATATCCATCTTTTCACTATTTAAAAACATAAAAATTAAAATAAATGGTGCTTATATTCTTTTAGATTTATTACACTTTTTGCTAAAATAGTTATTCCAGATCATCTTTCCTTCCCAAATTCTTCCTTTTCTATCCTTCTAGAAATTGCCATCAAAAAAGTTAATGCCTATAAACAGAAATCAGAATTAGGACTTTTTCTTTTTTTATCCTCCTATCTACCCTTTGAAACAAAGTCATTGATATGCCCTTGCTGCAGAGCAGTTCCTAGAAGTTGCACCATAGCCACCTCTGGTACTTTAGGTACTGTACATAAAGGGGTATTTTTGGAGGGAAGGAAAAAAAAAAAAAAACACAACAAAAAACACCGCCCCCCCCCCAAAAAAAAACCCAAAAAAAACCCAAAAAAAAAACCAAAAAAAAAAAAAAAAAAAAAAAAAAAAAGATGAAAAGTGAATTCATAGAACCATAAGCCAGTTCAAGTTGGAAGGACCTCAATTCTGCTCTTGTGAGACCCCACGTAGGTTCTCCAGCAGCCCAGCTCCAGGGCCTTCAATGCAAGATGTTGATCTACTGGAATGAGTCCAATGAGTCCAGAGGAGGCCACAAAGATGGGCTGGAGCACCTTTCCTATGAAGACAGGCTGAGAGAGCTGTAGCTGTTCAGCCTGGAGAAAGCTCCAGAGAGACCTCAGTGCAGTTTTCCAGTACCTAAAGGGGGTTACAGTGCCTGGGGAGGGACTTTTCACAAGGATATGTAGTGATAGGATAAGGGCAAATGACCTTAAGATAAAGGAGGTTAAATTTAGATTAGATATTAGAAAGAAAGTCTTCACTGTGAGGGTGATGAGGCACAGGAACAGGTTTCCCAGAGAAGTTGTGAATGTCTCATCCCCGACAGTATTCAACGCCAGGCTGGATAGGGCTTTGAGCAATCTTGTCTAGTGAAAGGTGCTGCCCACAGCAATGGGGGTGGAACTAGACGATCTTTAAGGTTCCTTACAACTCAAACCATTATTTGGTTCTATGACCTCAGAAGGTCTCCAGTTGTACCTGCTCAAGAAGTATCAGCTCTGGTGACAGCCCAGGCTATTGCAGTTTACTCAGGTTACTCCAGTCTGGTCTTGAAAACCTCCAACAAAGGAGGTATTTTGAGCAATGTTTCACTACTTGATTGTCTTCACCATGAACAGAGAAAAAAAAAAAATCACAGAAAATAAAGAAAGGAAAAAGAAATTACCTAGTAGAAGCAATACAATTTGCAGCTGTAGTTTAGGATTGGTATTTTGCAAATAAAGGTATTTTTCAGTATTTAATCAATCCAGAAAACTTCAGTTGAAATAAAAGATGCTATGGTTATGAGGGTAATGAAAGGGAGAAAAGAGAAAGGTTGAAAGGGAAAGAAAATATGATTCAACCTGTAACACCCACATTAGGCTGACTTTACTCTTTATCCCCAAAAGACTTTGTGTTCAAAACCCACAGGAGATCCAACCATGGAAGCTTTCTCTTAATAACACAGTAAAAATTATTTTTGAATGCAACAACTCCAGTTTATTCATAAGCACACCAGAAACCTTATTTGTAAGAGACTGAACTCCTAAGTACCTAGGCAGATGGGGAGGAAGCCCAACTCCCCAGAAGCCAGTACGAGTTCCATCTCAATCATGACACGGAACTTCTGGTCTTCTAGGGCCAGGTCCAGCCCATTAGTCTCTACAACACAGTGTGAAAGTTTTCATCTTCTCCTGTGAAGATTTAAGACACAGAATGTCTTTGACTCAATACTCAGGTTTGGATGAATGCCATACAGATCTACATAGTGTTCATGGTATCAGCAGTATCCTGTAGCCGGAAATAAATCAAATCAGAGTAAGTTATATTTCCAGGCGGTATAGCTTAAATGGCAATGAACTGTGATAGACCACATTTCAGATTAAAATAAAACAAATGCACCAAACAAGAAGACTAAAGCACAAATGATACGCCAATTGTTACATTTTTGAAAGATACCAAGCTAAAATAGTAAACAAACAAACAAAACCCAAAACAACCTCACCAAATGACAACAAACCCAACTATTCCTAAAAGTCTCCAAAGTTTTATGTATATACTTGAAGAGAGCTGGAGACTTCTAGCATCCAGTGAAAACAAGTCAAAAACCGTGATTTCTCACCCCCTTCCCAAAGTTTAGAAACTTCAGCTTCTGTGATTCATGCAGCAGAGCACAGTACATTGTTAAAATGTATCATTTCTCTGTTGATCACTCAGAGGGTAGGTAGAATGGGGCTGCTGGGGAAGGAAAGTGAAAAGGAAGAATGAAATGAACCAGGAAATTGATAATGCTTAAGACAACACAAAAGACTCAAAGAACATTTAGTTAGTGTTTTCTCGGTGTAAGTATATACCTGGATGCAACAACACACAACCTACCAAATCATAGCTGACTTAAAAGCTACGTTTGCATGTTAAGGCCATCAGAAACCTTGATCCTTTCTAGAAATATGTCTCTGATTTTACTGAGAGCAGTAAAATAAAAAGACGTCAATAACAAATAAAAACATTAAGCATCTCTCTCTCTCTCTCTATTCGGTGTACGACCCCCTGACACTGCACGTTAAATAGATTTAGCCCAGGCCTGGGTACATCGCTCGCTCCAGCCACGCCAAGCCCGCAACCCTTGCGAAACAGCCGAACGCTCCCCTCGGGGATGGAGCTCTCCGCGGGCACCCCGTCCCCATCCACAACCATGCCATGAAATGAGCGCCCCTCGAAGAGGCCTGTTGGCCGCACGGCCCCGCTGTGCCTCAGCGACGAGGCCGCGGAGGGCCCGGGGCGCGGGCAAAGGCCGGCGGCGGCCGGCCCGGAGCGCCCCCTCCCACCGCGGGGAAGGAGGGCCGGGGCGGCCGCCACCGCCTCTTCCCCCTGCCGCGGAGCCAGGCGGGCCTCTGGCCGCGCCCGTCCCTTCCCTGGGAGCCGCCAGCGTTCCCGGCACGGCCGCGGCGACCGCCGGCACCGAGGGGCCGGGGAGGGGGGCGGGGAGGCGCGGGGCCCCACCGCGCTCCGAGAGCGAGCCGCGCCCGCCGCCTCCGACCTACCGCCAGCATCTCCCTTCATGGCGCGGTCGGGAGCGGCCCCCGCGGGTGTGCGGGTGTTGCGGTGCCGCGCCAGCCTCGCACGCCGCCCTCCCCGCGATGGATCGGGGCGGCGGGGCCCGCCCGGCGGCGGCCGCGCTCAGTCTCTCGGCAACGGCGGCGGGGGCGGGCGGGGAGGGAGCAGGTGCGGAGGAGACCGTGCCGACCGCGCACGGGCGCCTCGGAACCGACAGACCCCCGCCTTGCTCAAGAATCCGCCTGGGAAGAGAGGTGGCTTAGCGGCCCCGCCGCCGGGGGTGATCCCCACGGCGGCTTGGAACTGTGCTCGCTGCGCCCCGAAACACACGAGTGGTGCCCGGCGCGGGACGGAGCTCGCCGGGCGGTCCATCGGGCTGAGCCCGAACTGCCCCTCCGCCGACAGCAGCGCGGGCCGAGGCGCCTCTTGCTGCGGCAGTTTTGTTGGGCTTCAGCTTTTTTGTTTCTTGGATTGTTTGGGGTTTGTTTTTCTTTTTTTCGTGATGCCCTTAAAGTGCTAGAACAGGTTACTTATTTTGGTAAGAAACCCTATTTGTGCATCTTAGGGCTTTTTTTTTAGTACTGGTGCACTTCTTTGCCCCTACTTCACTGGGTGGTCTTGTTAATTTTCAAATTAACCAGAAGAGCCATGTAAAACCCCAGTCTCGAGCTCCACAGTGAAATAAATTCATAAAAATATCTTCACCTGTTGGGGTAGATAGTTTTAGGGGTCTTTTCCAGCCTAAATGATTCTATGAAAGAGATACCACAAATAAACAGATGAGGAAATACTTGGAAAATTGTTTCTGTAAATCAGGTTGATGTGTTCAAATCTGTTTATCTCCTTCAACAAATAAAAAACAAATTTGTGCAAAATTTATGTTTAAATTAAACTGGATTATGGGGAATAATACGAGCTTGTAACTTTCTGGAGATGGTAAAGATGTGGAATAGGGTTCAAAAGACAAAGCCTTTAGCAAAATATCCCAGAAAGCTGAAGGAAAGTCTATGGCATAAATTGTATTAGGTTCCTTTAAATTATATCTATTTGATGCTGGCAACAAAAACTAATAAGCCAGTTAGGGAGCTGGCCTCAGCATTACAGATGCAGTCCTGCCAGCACTACTTACATGTATTACCAGCATTAGCAATTCCAGTAAATTTAAGCACCTAATTTTAGTGTTTGCTGTTTTTGATGGCAGTCAGCTGATGTTTCACAAGAAAAAGAAAATTGGAAAGCAAAACAATTTAAGAATAAATGTGCTGACAAATAATACTCTTCCCATTTTGTCTCTTCCTCCCCACTTAACGTTTCATTACTTGGAATAAGTTGCTAGGCAGCATTAAGCTGTTGGTGATAGCATCTCATAAATGAAAACTGACAGTTGCAAACAGTGAAACATTGCAGCTATATCTAAACAAAAGAAGTCAACATTTGCCAGCAGATGTGGCTTTGTGTAACATTTTTTTCTATGAATATACTGGCCTCTGAAAAATAATTCTCGATAGAATAATTTTTCAGTTGGAAGGGACCTCAGGAGGCCATCTGGTATGACTGATCTGCTGAAACCAGGCTCAGAGATGAGATCACACCAGCTTACTCAAGGCTTTATCCGGTTGGATCTTGAAAACCTCCCAAGATAGAGACTGCACAGCCTCCCTGGTAAGCCTGTTTCAGTACTGGACTTTCCTTAAGATTTTTTCCTGAAATGCACTTTGACCCTCCCTTGTCAGCTGTCTCTCCTCCTGCAATGCACCCTTTGGAATAGCCCAGCTTTATCCTCTTGACAGCTTCCTCACAGAATCTGGCAGACTGTGCCTAGGTGTCCCCAAACCCATCCTTCTTGCAGGCTGAAATAACCAAGCTCCTTCAGCCTCTCCTCATGGAGCAAGTGCTCCAGTTCCAACTGCCTTGGTGGCCTGCCACTGAATTCACATATTAGCATCTGTCATGTGTTGGAGGGGGGTTCAAAATATGCTGCAGTAATTTAGATAGTGTTTAATTAGTTCCCAAAAAGAGGGGATTAATTTCCTTCCATGTGGTTGTATTATATAGATTACGTCTCCTTACATATTTGGCACATCTCCTTTTACCTGGTGTTGTATTCAGTAACATATTACTACTACCTGCCCTTACTCTGTGAAGCACAAGCTGCTAATGGGGACCCACACTTGCAGCAGAAGACTGAATTCTCTTTGACAGCTTGTCTGTGAGCACAACTTGCATCAGATGATGCTAATGCTGGAAGAAGGGTTTAACCCGTAATACCTTGATGTAGATGCCTGTGTGCTAAGGCGAAACAGTAGTCTTTCATTCATAGAATTGTGCAGACAGTGAAGGTCTCCTGTTTGCAAGAAAAATCCCTTTCTCGCCTTGCTATTTATTTAACCACAAATTGACTTTCAGATCTGGCACAGGAAAAGCAATTATGAACATTTTAGAACTTGAGTGGCATATATGTCATATATGCATATATATATATGTGAGGATAGACTAGAAAACAGGTATCTATGAAATTGCTGATATAATTTTGCAAATAACCTATTAATCTTTTAAAGTCTGAAACAATGTCTAATATTTCGGACTGAAGTCTGTTTTAATTCTGATTTAGAAAATTCACACTGACCTACAAAGCAAGCCATAAACATATAGAAAAGAATTTGGGAGTTAATCTTACAATGTTACTTTATGGTAATGTTAAAGAGGTCAAAAGAAAAGATATTTCTTAGTAAAGATTTACCTCTCATCTCTACAAATCAAGACCAGATAAAGGAATTTTCTTATTCATCCTTCAAACTTCAACACATGCTTGAAATTGGCCATGGCAAAATGTCCATTTAAAAGAAAATTTTGGAAAATTCCAGAAGATTTGTACTGAGAATTCAAGGGGAGAATTCTCAACCTTACCTGGGACTTTAATTTATGTAACATAATCTTCAAACACAGTAGTATCTTCCTTGATTAAAGGTAATTAACAAACCAAAGTTTCCTAGACCTGCTCACTCCCCCTAAAAAAGGGGGAATTCAAAGCATCTATTTATTCTACGTTTCCTTATAGAATTTGGATAGCCTTGGTTTTACTTCTGAATTTATTTGAACTTTATTTGCTTTATTGTCCTTACTTTCCCTAAGTATCTGTTAAGTAGTTGAAGAGTAATGTAAACAAATTTTAAAAACATCCCAAGGAGATGATCTTTTTGAGATTGCCATTGTTGAAATTTGATTTACCGCTTATGAAAGAACACAGTGCTTGATCAGGTTTCAGACTGTCTATAATGACTAAAAGAATTCATGAAATATTCATTTTGAAATTACGCTTGAGCTTTTAAAAAAGGTCACAAAATATCATTTAGCAATTTAGATTTAAATTTCAGACCCAAAGTAAGATTTAATCATTTTGGCATAGAATACAAGTCAAAAACTGCTAAATTCCTGCCTGTTGCTCTTTAGCCTCAGGGTGTCCAAGTCCTCAGTCATCTTAATGGTGCTTACCACAAAGTCCTCCCATAGTCTGAAGTCCTGCTCTGCTCATGCTGAGCAGCACCCTGGTATTATTGAGACCCCATGTGAATCAGATGAGTTGAGCAGCCCAGTTTGCTTTCACCTGTCTGCCCTTTATGCCTCTGGCTAGTGGTGGCTTCACTGAGAAGTGTGCAACCATAACAGAAATGGTCACAGAGTAACAACAGACAAATGACAGCAAGGGACACTCAGTTAACGTTCATGAGTAACTTTGGGATGGGTTAAAAACTGTCATTCTTGAGTGTCTGTGACCTGTGTCAACATAATAAAGGATAGGGAGCATGGTTTTCTGAATTTCATACTTTAAGGAGAGTCCCAAGTCTGCTACTAACTTCGATGTAGTTTGCTTTCAGTAGGTACGGAGTTCTTAGAAGAAGCGAAATAGTGGTGTTTTTCCACACTTCCTTTTTCTTAATTTCTTCTCTCCATCATTTTTGGTTTAACAGCAAGCAGTGCAAGACAGTGCATTGAAACCATATAAGATGGTTGCTGTTGCCCCGGAGAATCTGGTGTGCATGTGTTCAGTTTAGGCACTCAACCTGAGTTATTACAGTTCTGCCCTGAAAAAGTCAGCAACATCTTTTGTTTTAATTTGCTATCCTTACGAACAGCTCTTTGGTCAAAATGATGAGACTGATCCTTCATTGCTACTTATTCAGGTAACTAATTAAAAAGTTAAAAAGATCACAAATAAAATAGTATTTCCCACTAGTTTTGATTTTTCAAGATTCCCAGCATCAAGAAACCTTGTCCCTTTGAGAAATAAGGCACAAATTGACCATAAGGTAATAATTTATGGTGAAAAATTATATGCTTTTTATTTCCTTTCTTCGGCTCTTCAATGATACTGTTAGGTCAGTTTATAACAGAGCTTTACTTGCTTCCTGAAAGAAATGCTAAACAGTTAAGAATGCAGTAGACGGGGTTTTAAAATGCACTATTGTTGCTGGAATTTTGAGCTTCCTTGCAAGATTATGCTTAAATATCTTCTGCTTCCTTAAAGCCTCTGCAAAAGCAGGGTATTATTGCTGTGTAGTGGAATTCACCAGCAAACACTGAACAAACAAAAGACCTACCACCTATTTAAAGTTTCAACTGAGGCATGAAGGAGTAAGCTAAGATTTTACCCTAGAGTATAACAAAATAACATCTTGATTAATGTTGGCCTATGAACTGTTTGGGTAGCTTATATTCTGTACTATTCAGGCCCGCTGCATTCAGACCAGCTCAGCTTTTATCTTGTTCTAACCTTGATCCTGTAACTCCAAAAGCTATTTGTATTCCCTGTGTGATACCATCAGCTGTCCCAGATTCCATGTCATGTCAGCAAAATTAACACAAGGTTTTCAGGTCTGTGAAGCTCTGGTGTATTCTGTCTCCTGCTCCCTTCCATGGATGACATTCACCAGCACAGTGAGCTGTTAAATTTAGACAGATTTTAGTTAACTCCACCAAGTATTTTGCTTCATGGCTGTTAAAGTGGTTTGTCATAGATCTTTACAGCCATCTAGTTTAGTGATTGTATATTCTTGACAGAAGAATCAGTGGACACTTACAATTCTCCTTGTTCCAAGTTTTGTGGAGGAACAACAACTTGTTTGATATGTGGGATTTTCAACTTCAGGTTAATTTTAGTAAATTTTGATGTACCTGGATGCCTCTGCATTTGAATGCCTCAGTCTTCATTCTTACAAACCCATGCTGTTACTAAAATGGCTTCAATGGAAACCCAGGGGAAATATTTGACAGATTTTGATGGTTTCCTTTTTTTTTTTCTTTTTTAAGCTTAGACTGTTTACTTTATGTGCACTTTGATTTATTAAGAAGAAAATATTTAAGAATGGCATGGAATGTGTTTTGCAAAGCTGATGGCTTTATTAAAATGACAACAAAATTAAAATGTTCACTAGGAGGCTGTAATGAAGGAGTAGACAGAGTCCATCTGCCTCTCCAAACCAAATCAAACCTTTTTCAATAGCACATTATGGCATCAAAGTCATAGAATTATGGAATATTTGAGGTTGAAAAGGATCTCTGGAGATGGTCTAGTCTGACCTGCCTGCCCAGAGCAGGATAGCTTAAAGTATGTTGCCCCAAACCCTGTTCAAATGGCTTTTGACTATGTTCAATGGTGAAGATTCTACAACATTGCTGGGCATTCTGCTCCAGCATGAGACCACTCTTACAGTAAAAAAGCTTTTTTTTTTTTTTTTTTTTTTATATTATTCTTATTTGATTTATTATGAAAACAATTCTGGCAAGAATTGGCAAAAGTTGAAGTAAAGATATTGTTTGCCCAAAAAAAAGAAAAAAAAAAAGAAAAAAAAAAATCACTGTCTATGAATTATCTTGTCTACCCCCTGGCTTGCAGCTTAGTTTTTATCCAGTTCAGAAGACTATGAAATCACAAAAATAACTTTCACTAGTTTGGATAGGAAATTACCTCGTTCCTCTACTGATCATTAAAATTGCAGGGAAAAGGTTTATCCCACTCTCTCTACCTAATCCTGCAAACTTTTATCAAGAACAGTAACAGGGATACACTCAAAAAATGAAGTTCAAGTGTAAGTGTGCTTAACAGCACCTATTTTTTTTTTTTATTCCATATCTTTATTTGAAGTAATGTTGAGTCTGACAAGTATTATTTAAACCTATTGCCTATTTTGAAAAGGCTGTTTAGTATTATCAGGTGTGTTCCAGCTTCTCCTACTCACCAGCAATATAACTTTCTCTTTTCTACTTTTACAGTGCAAGCAGTGGCAATACCACTGTCAAACTGTACATTTACCAAGCACCTACAGGTCTAGAGCCTTAGTCTGAAACTCCAATATATAGGAAAAGCAGCATTTTACGAGTGCTGTGCTTTGTGTAGGTGTACGTTATCCGGTAGAGAGCAAAGTTCCTTAGGGTTGTGTACAGGAGTGGCTGAAAGGAAGTGAGCAGATCTCAAGGCAGCATGTCAGGTTCCCATTTAGAAAGAGATTGACTCCTTTTAAATTGAATTTAAGAGTCTGTCTGGAAGCCAGTTAGCTCCTGAATACATACATATCATGTGTTTATTTATTTATTTATTTATTGTTTGTTTGTTTGTTTTAAAGACATATAGATACATGCATGCAGAAAAATATTCTAGGCTTAAATGATTAAATAATAACCTGAGAAATGGTTAAAATCCATTAAGGGAGAACCAAGATATTGTATTAGAGACTGGTACGCATGAAAACATTTATTAAATTTGAGCTCTGGGTGCACATTTCAAACACTGCACCTTTCAACTGTGTAAGTATACCTTCTCCAATTCCAAAAGGTCCACAGCCAAAAGGTGTGTATTTCTTCAAAACATGACTGATGTAAATAAATAAGACAGTGATAAGTTCATCATATCATGGTGAATATCTTCTCCTCATACATTTGAAGTTATAGTTTGTAGTCTGCTTGAAAGTATTAGGAATACCTGTCAGCAACAGTCTGCTCAGGGAAAAAGGAAGAAGATGAACAGATGGCAGCCTTTAAATTTATGAATTAAAGAGAAATATAGTGCTAAAAGGGAATTACTATTGTTTAAAATGCAAAGCTTTCTATTTATTCCTCTCTAAATTGAGACTTCAGGCAGTACAATTTCTGACAACCACATTGTTCTTAAAAGTGCTCCTTCCTGTAATGTAAAAGGTTTTAATTTATAAATATTTTTTTACTGCAGCATTATAAATACATTTCAAAAACTGTCACCCTGATAGAACACATCATGCTGCATTAAGCATGGATTTCAAATTTCAAGGATTGTCAGAAATAAATGCCTGCCAATATGACTTCCCTTTACACCAGATCCATCAAAGTAAGTCAAATGCATGGGGTTAGCAGGACTGTAAACATTCACAGGACTGAAGCCAACAGATCACTCAATAGAGGATTTTTATGATCTGTGTTGCTCAAGAAAGCATTTTAACACATTTGCAATATGAACTATACTATAAAGGGCATCAAAACTGGTAAAAAAATAGATTCGCTATGCAACAGCTGTATATGGGGCTTTCAGATTTTTTTACATCCTAATTCTGCTTGCTTGTATTTTAGGGTAAAATTATATGTCATAAAGAAGTTAGTACGCTTTGAGTAGACAGTGAAGTTTTGCACTTCACAACTTCAAGATAACTTACTAAAATATGCAAAAGTCTTGTGTTTTAATAGTCCATTGGAATAGTGTTTGGGTTTAACTTGTATATCTTCAGGGAATAAGAATGTATGTTTACAAATGTACTAGAGCAGATTTTGTCCCGTCTCTTCTTTTGTGTTCCCATTTAGTTTTATCCTCCAATGGAGTGGATACTTGACTGAAAACAGGCCCCAGATTAGACTTTAAAGGTTCTTTTACCATCTCTAAGGACAGCAGAACAAAGTCAGATACTTGATGCTTTTTTTTTTTTTTTTTTTTTTTTTTTTTTTTTTTTTTTTTTTTTTCCCTTCCCCTCTCTTCTCCAGGAAGATAACTAGAAGAACTAGTTATGTTAGCAGGAATGCTGGAAATTGTAGCCTTGAGTTCACTATGTAAAATGTACGACGCCTACTTAAACTCATAGGAAAGGAAGCCTCTAAGAATTTTAAGTAAAACTTAAATGTTTTCTGGAGCAGTATAATTGGTGATATATTAAATATTTAATATGAAATTAAAGCAAGAGATTTGCATTATGAGAAAGCTACTGAGGGCTTCAATCTCCAATACAGTCTTCAGAAACCGTGAAATCTTCTGTCAGCTGCCTGCTTTAAAAATACATATGTGTGTGTGTATGGACTGGGACACCTCTGACTTACCATCTTTTGTGGTCAAAGTTTGTTTCTTTAAGAGCTTTCCATCCCAGGGAGCTATCAGGCAATCAGCAACTTCCCAGGACAACCAGAGGGATCAAAAACTTTTCCACAGCATAAAGAAGCATGTGGCCGTATCTGCCAAAGTTGATTCATTTGGAGAGACTAGCCTTCCTTTTAGCTTAGTTTTAAAGCAATTCAAAAATCTCCCACTGCTGAGATGAAGTATTGGACTGTGTTTTAATAAGGCATTAGGCAACGGCTAACTAATAATACTTTGAATGTGCAGTCACTCATGCTGGCGTAGGTCGGCAGCCCGCAGTGTCGCACGGCGCTGTGACGTGCGCAGGTGACCTTAGGGGAAGGAGGGAAGGGCCGGACCTGGGGAGGCAGGCGCCAGGGAGTGCTCCAGCAGGCAGGCAGGGATGCTGCAGCTGGGGAGCGCCGGTCCTGTCTCCTCGCCGGTACAAGTTTCACGGATTATCCCAAGCAGCCGTCTGTCAAAGGACAGGGGGATACACATACCTCAAATATCTACGGTGCCTGTACTTGGAGAACGAGACAGTTCGTTCACATCTGTGAACGGGCCACTTTTAAAACATCAAAATAAACCATCTGGCTGCGCAACTGTTTCTAATTACTTCCCTGCCTAGACTGTAAACTTCGGGGTTTGGCACCGGCCTCCTTCCCAGAGTGCTGCCCAAATCCCGCTCCCAGGCAGCTAATCAGAGCCACTGCAGCACGGGGGGAGCAGCGCTGGAGCCGGGCTTGTCCAGCCCGCAGCTCTCCGCGTGCCGGCCGGGTCTGTCCGGCTGTCTGTCCCGTCTGTCTGTCTGTCCGTCCGCCCGTGCGCAGGAGCGCTCCAGGTGCGGCGCGGCGCAGCTCGCACCATGCTGGGGCTGCTGGGGCTGGGGCTGCTGCTGCTGCTGGGCCCCGCGCTGCCGGCCGGGCCCCCCGCCCTGCGGTAAGTGCGCCTCTCACGTCTCACGGGGGGGTGCGACTGACTGCGAGGAGCCAGGAGCGTGGAAGCTGGGGTTGCGGAAGGAGCTGTGGAGCAGTTTCTTGGCTTTTCCTCTGCCGGCTTAAAGGTGGCACTGGGCAGAGCTCTGGGTCACTGGGAGCCTCAGTAAGTAGGTGCCTGTGCAGACTGCAGTTATTTGCAACAATGCGTTTGATACCCAAGATGCACACTCTGACAAGCAGTGAAGGGGGAAGAGCCGCCTCGTGATGACTCTTTGCACCCAAACCTCTAAATTCTGCTGCCTGACTGGAGCAGACAGCACCTGCTCGTTGCTGCACTTTGGTGCCCAGGCACAGCAAGGTGCACTGCCCTTCACTCTCTACCACTGCCAGCACATGCTGGCTCCTAGGGCCAGCAGCTCCTCTGCTCCAGAGCCTTGCAAAATCTGCTATCTGAGAAGGGCAGGTTCTATTCATCTACATCTTCAGTATTCCTTAACTTTGTGAAGACCTGTTTTTGGCCTGAGCAGTCCTTTGTTCTTTTTTCCTATGATTCAGCTCCTGATGAGACAGTGTGATTTTCCCTGAGTATGTCCTGAAAGTCCTGATCTCCATGTGCTCCAGTGCATGGCAAAATTGCATAGCAGAGCTGCAAATCCACAAATCCAGAGTTGGATTCTGCTGCCTTTACCGAAACCGCAGCCACAACCTATAGTGTTGTGCGGAAAGCCATGATTACTTTGGTTTCCTTTTCCATTGAAAGCATGGATCATATGTGTTTGACAACCAGAAGGATTAGTTTGGCAAACATGTTTTATTAGAATCAACCTTAAATGTGCTGTATGATATATATTCCTGTTATGCAACCCAGATGTTGGGATGTATATGATGTCTCTAAACTTTTTGAAATAATTAAGATCAAAATGTTTCATGATGGATAATCAAACCATACGTGTTTATGCATATATACCAGATATGTCTGATGGGAAAGTAGATGAGGCCAATGTAGTTGAAAAGGTAAGTAAAATAAAGTATAAACATTCTTGCGGGTAGCAATGAGATTTCTGAAGGAAACGAAGAAAATTGGGTGATTTGAGGCAAGTAATAATTTGGAACCATAGGTGAAGAAGTGGTAAGAACAATATTCTGGGTATTGGCTGAAGCCAGTGACAAGAGGGTGGTTTCAAATGAGCCAAGCTCTCATCGGCTCTCAGCTGCAGCCCCTGGCTTTGACCGCAGCTTGTCCTGTTTGCTGTCCCCCACAGGAGCGGTTTGGGTATTCCTGCTCCCTGCCGGCTGTCCCGGGCTGAGTCAGAGCTCAGGTGCCGCGTCCCAGGGGAAAAGCTGTGCAATGGCAGAGGCAGGTGTGAGTGTGGAGTCTGCATCTGCCAAGTGACCGAGTCTGGCAAATACTATGGTCCGCTCTGCGAGTGCCACGACTGGGTGTGTGAGACCTATGATGGGAAAATCTGCACAGGTAAGGAAGCACTGATGATGACAGAAGCTGGGAAAATTAGGAGCATATAATAAAACCAGGAACACAATACACTGATACAGTAGAGACGTGATTACATATGGGTCCCTGAAACACGACTCTAAATGGAATTGTGGGCGCATCCAGGGATTTTGCCAGATTAAAGGATACAAGTTACTGGCACTGTGTCTGCCATAAAATGGCACTTGGCCTAGAGCAAGATTCATCTGCATCAGGGGCAAAAGCAGAAGTTGCTTTGGGTTGGAGGCTCTGCAAACTGTGTTTTAAATCTAATACAGTATGCAATATTGCTCACATTATTATATTGTCTTCATTTGAATTGCTTGCCTAATGATGGCTTATGGTATGTACCCTGGCTTTAAACAATCTCCAAACAATCAATTTTGTCCTGTGATTATTATTTTTTACTTCTACTGCTATAAGAAAAAAGACTTGCTGTAAGATGTGCCATGCTTGTATTTACTATATAAACATGAAAACTGTTTTTCTTGAAGTAATGATAATACTTTCCAAATAAAGTCTTAAAACAATGTAATTGTATTGTGGTTTCAGGGATTTCCCCACTGACACTGTATTCTTTAATAACATACATTTCTGGGACAAAATTTAGTCCCTGCCAGTTGTTGGAACATGGTGCTTAGTTTACATCTAAACATTATCACTCTTTCATCTTTCCAGCTGTCTTTACTTAAGTTTCTGGGTTATTTCGGTCAGATTTTTTTTTTTTTTTTTTTTTTTTTTAAGCAGTTTAGAATAGGATTTTAGAAAAAAGCAGGGAGAAGAAATGCCATCACATTCCTAAGGGGATTCAGCCTGGAGCTTGATGAAAGAAGGGGCCAGAAGGGTACTTCATTTCTAGTATCCCTGTTTCAACAGCTTTACCATATTCACAGAAACGTGTCATCTTTTCAGGCCAAAACCTGCAATTAGGTCAACTGGAGTCTTACAGAAATTCTTCTAGTAAGAGGACAATACAAATGCATTCCAGCAGTTGGTTTGGCAAATTTTGTAGGAAAAAAGACCAAACTTATTTTAGCAACAATTTATCCAGGAAGTCCAGTAATAACATGAAAGGACCAAGAATTGGATTATGAGGAAAAGATTTGTATTTGGCACCTATGGCTTTAAAGTTCTGTAGAGAAACTGTTATAGCAGTTAGCAGTGTTAAATCCCACTATGTAAGAAATATCGTAGCATTTCAGTTCTTTACTGTCCCAACATGAAGTGTGATTTCAAAGTGCTTGCTGTTGTTGCTGGGTTAATTGCATAAAGAGAAACTGAAAGCTCCTTTAATATTCAGCTATAAATTCCACCATCATGTTCCTGTTAACATCATGAACAGTGGCTGCAAGTTTTGTCAGGACTTTGGTGGTAAAGTGTGCTGACAGAATAAACAGGGTCAAGAGATCTTTTAACAATGTTTAGCTTTTGGGTAGCACTTCATGCAGCAGTTCAAAGATGTGAATGCTAAGTGATTAAATGTTTTTTTAAAACCAATTTTCTGTACTTGTCACTTTGTCACTCCTAGCTGGGATATTGAAGCTGTGTTACCACGTTACCACTGAGATGTGAAATAATTTGAATTCTCTCTTCTGAAAAAAAAAAAAAAAAAAAAAAAAAAGTAGTAAAAAAATTCAGTACAAAGTCCTGGGGAGGGAAACAACTGTGAAGGGGGCAGGAGTTTTGCTTTTCAACAATTTTGCTAAAAATCCAGCTGACTTTGTTGCACTGCAGGGCTGCCCAGCGCTGCAGGAGAGCGGCCCCAGGTAACTCTTTCGGAGCTGGGATCCAGCTGGTGAAACACCGCCTTTCAGGCTGTGCTTGTTGCCCTCTTCATTTTTCCCCCATGATTTTAGTGACTGAAATTGTTTGTGTATGGGAGGAAGGGAGCATAGAAAGGAAGGTCAGATCTAGGGTAACTGGCAGTAGACTGGACCTTATGTTTTATGAATAATATTTTCCCCTACCCAACTATTCAGTGAGCTGCATCCAGTGATGTTTCTTAATATTACATCACCAGGCCAATTTCCAGTGTAGTTCTTCGCATTTTTGCGCCATTTTTTGACTTAATAATGAAGCTGTGTTTTCTCCAAGTGAATAGTCATAATGTCTTACTGCAGTTCTGTTTCTGTTTCCTGCTTTAATTTTCTTTTCCATGTTTTTATTTTGACATTTGCTGTCCCTTTTAATTGTGGATCTCTCCTGACAGAGGCAACAACAGTAACTGATGGTACCACATGGAGAACTTCTAGACACTCTTTCAATATCCCTCTAGAAAGCCATGGTATTTGAGGCTAATGCTGTTTAAAACAAGCTACTTTTCAAGCTGCCAGAGTGATTCCTTTTTCAAGTGACTGATGTCTTATCACCAGTGATGTTCATATTCAGAAATGGACAGGCAGAGTTGTTTGAGTCACAAATGCCAAAGACAGCTGTGTCTCCCTGCCAGTCAAGTCAGACATACCTCCGCTTCCCTTGCCTGTCCCAAGATAAACAAAATATTTAGTTGCTCAATATGCAACTCATTATCTTAAAGACACTTTCTGTGTCAGATCCACTTTCTGGACCAGTTGTCAAACAATCATATTCTGGAAAGAGAGGGCCTGAAGGTAAAGCAGATGTCAGATGTCCATCTGATTGATTTGCATTTTTTCATAAACCTTTTTTAAAAATGGGAAAGAGATTATGCCATGAGTAGTAAAGAAGAGCAGATTTAAATGTTTCTGTTCTTTTATTTTCCCTTGAGAATTCTTTGCTGTATTTCTCTCCCGTTATGTTTCTCAGTGCTTTAGAAGGAGTTCCAATAATTTTCTTGCCTTTTATCCCACTGGGACTGATAAAGTAACAGGTGATCCCTCATGGAGTCAGATACAAAGAAGAGAGAAACCAAGTACTGTGGTCTGTGTCACTGAGTGTCCTGTCCTCCTCTGCGGCCTTTTTACTTGCTTAATGTATCATGGGGTGTAGAGGAAATTGAGTAGATACTGTCCTGTCAATCTCTTTTCAGTGTCAGGGACATACTTATTTTATCTTTCGTTGCTGATCTTCAAGGAGATGAGCTGAGAGAAGGAAGACTGAATCAAAAGCAATCAATTCTGCAAAGGATTTATGCTTCATTCAGAGCAGACAATATACTTGTTTCTGTTTATTTGCAGATAGTAGTTCTGACCTCAGACAGCTGCATATTGCCTCAGGCTTTCTTAGCATAAGTGAAGCCCATATTGTGTGTGAGAGAAAGTGGAGTACAGGACTAATTCCTGTCACATCACCGCTCACTAGATATTTCTTTGTGGGGTTTTTGCAGTATAGTGGAAAATCAGTTTTTCTGATTTTTTTTTTTTTTTTTTTTTTTGGGGGGGGGGGTGTTTTGTTTGTTGATTTGTTTGCTGGTGTTTCTGTTTGGTTTTCGATTTTTTGTTTGGTTGGTTTGGTTTTTTTATTTAATCTTTTTTACTGTGTCTGTGGTTAATGAAGATAGAAAAACAAAACTAAGCGTAGACTTCCTTGGCCAGCTGAAGTGGGAACACTTCAGATGTTCTTAGAGAGAACTGCCAGCAGGGACATGGGACAGTATGATTGCACTGCTTGTAGTTGGTGAGATCAAAAGACAGATACACTTTGGTGATGACATAAGACAGCAACATATGAAGAAGGTTTGTCTTTGCTCAGAACTGTATTAGTTTTGTTTTTTTTTTGTCGTTATTAAGATTTTTTTAACCACTTTTCTTCCAAACTGAAGTACCTTTTATACCTACTGAAAAATGGCGTCACACTGTGATATTCCATAAGCAGTTGCCATGGAACTTGCTGCTTTTCAGGCCAATGAAAGATTTTTCTGTTTCTTTCTCCAAAGCTGTGGTTACTGTGGGTGCTGTACCTATTTTAAGACTAGTTCAGCAATATAATGCCAGTGTTAGTCGTAGGTTTTGGCAGCCAGAGGTGTTATCATATATAACATGAAGGACAAAAGGATAAAAGTGCCATTATTTTCTGATCTGCAAGGTTTTAAACTATGTGGAGAACACAAGGACAAGGATTATTGTAGAAATAACAAGATAGATCCAAATTAAAGCATTAATGCAATACATGTGCATCCATGGGAATTCATTGGATGTATGGTACTACATACAAGTTTGAGAGAGTTAGGAATTTGAAGAATTAGGATGACATTTTGGGCTGAGGACTGCTCTTTGCACAGAAGCTGAATAATGTCTTTACGCAGAGCTATCGAAGTTGTGCTGGAAAGGCTCTAACTACTGTGCTTTTGTATTCATACTGAAGGGGTGTCTGACACGCTGATTGTTCGTTGAGCAGCATTTCTTGCTAAAAGTGTGAAGAAAAGTCAGCCTGTGACCTGCATTGATTGCGATTTGATCCAAAGGGAAATTCAAAGCCCTAGATTATAACGGGCATAAGACTCTTCTCTGTCAGAGGCCACGTTTGCAAAGATTCAGCTGTGGCACATGTGGCCACTGGAGCCTCCTTAAAAGACCAAGTTAAAAACAGGGCAGGAGGCTACTGATGAAAATGGAGATTGCAGTTCTGCTCTGACCTAGTTTGCTTTAGTCCAGACTTCAGAACTTGGCATTTTGTGACATTTCCTCCCAGAGCAGGGGTGTGTAGGTGTGATAATAGCATCCATATTCATCCTAAAACAGGTTCCTCAGGTTCTCGTAGAAGTGAAATCGTGATAGCATAGACCTCATTGCAGGTGCATTGCTTTGCTAAGTGCTTGAGGTCCCAGCAGACATAGAAAGCAGAAGGTAAAGCCTGTATTATTCTCAGCTTTGTGCTGTTGGTACCTGATTTAGGTGAAATCAAGCAGCCTTTGATACATTGACAACTGCTGTAGTTCCAAATGCAGTGTGTGGGTTCATAGCAGTGGTGAGTGAGGCAGGAGGAAGCTTAGACACAAAAACTGCAGGGGATATTAATGGAAGGGAATCATTTTAAAAATAACTTATTAAATGATACGTACCTAATTGCTTAGCCCTAATTTTGAGCACCTTTATCTGTACATGCTACTGATGGAAAATAGGTGTTAGTTTAAAAAGTAAAAGTGAGGGTATTGGGCACATGGAGGGGAAAGGCTTTTACAGCACCTAGGAGAGCTGGAATGTTTCCTCTCAGGCTGGCACCAACAGCAAAACAAGGTGGGGAACAGCATCTCCTTCACCTTTTGTCTTTCTGTAGTCTGGGGTAACATGCTTATCCATTGCAGAGAAAAAAAACAAAACACCTTTGTGTGACTTTTCTCAATGTAAATAAGTGTTCTGAAGTGTGTTTGAACTTTTATTCTCCTCACAGGCTGATAATGAACTGAAGTATATTTTTATTTATTTGAAAGAATGCTCTTTATAAAAAAAAGGCTTACACAGACTGTGTTCTTCTATTAACATTTGCATTTCAGTATCATTATTATGAAAAAGATATGGTGAATAGAAAGTAGATGTGTATTTAATGTTACAGAAGTGTTTATTAATTAATTATTTTACCTGCTTTATCAGTGGATATGTTTCAGTATGTGTTCTTATGACTGCTTTTTTGGACAAACTGACTGTCTTGGTATAATTTTCTATGCTTATAAAAAATTTTATTGTTGGTAGCTGATCCTGTCAAGGAATTCAAACAATCATCACTTATGGCACTGTACTGTAGACCTTTCAGTGTTAGTGTTCCCAAGTAGTTTGTCTTGAAAAAGAACATGTCACTGATTTTAAAAAAAGTTCCCATGAGTTTTTCTGAGAGGAGAGGACACATTGCTAGTGCTGTCCAGGAAAAAGTGCAATTTGTGCCTAAAAAGTACTGGAGTTTGACTTTGGCCATGCAGAGAGGGACCCCATAGTATATATGTGGCACCAGAACTTACCAGTATTTTAACTGGAGGGTGTGGTGGTCGAGGCCATCTTATGGTGTGTTTATGGTGTAGCTCAGTTGTATTCTTGGATTCAAATTTCCTTTGGAGATGGAAGGATGAAGAGAAAAAATCCTGTTCTTCTTTCAAACACTATTTTTAAAGGTTATTTAAAAGCTTCATTTCTTAGCAATGGAGGGAGTAATTTTTGCAGATAGGTGTTTGTGTACATTTTGTATGTTCTGAGTGGGCTGGGACAACAACTTGAGCAATTGCATGACCATATTCTTACATGTAGAAGAATAAAGATCCAAGAGACTTTAACTGGAGTTGCACCTGTCCCCTTTCTTGAAAGAGCTGCTTTGCCCTTCTGCCTGTCCACCTGAGTAGCATCAGTGATATAATCTGGGACACCCAGTGACCTAAAGAGTAGCAGTCAGAGCTCTTGGAGTCATATTTGGGTCATTTTTATGGGAAAGGTTGCTGGGAGTGCCAGCTCTGACACTGTCAGGAGTGAGCTGAGTGCTAACTTTGTGATTAGGAAAACATCACAGCCGGATGCTGTTGCCTTGGCAGCTCCATGCAGCAGATGTCCTTACTAGACCACCTAGTCACAGTGTTTTGTTCCTGGGGGCAATTTTGGGCTGGGGAGATTGTGAGTGGACTGTGAGAGAACGCTCCTGTGCCCCAAAGAGATTGCCAAAATCTACCTTTCTCAGGTATGCTTTTTCCAGTTGTCTGCCTCCAGCAGGTCCTGTTCAGTCTTTTCAACCAGGTGGTGTCTGTAATTTTAAATATTAGGGATGTTGGTTTTTGTGATCCACAGTTAGAGGCTACTGAATGTAAGAATAGCTCATTTAAGTATTTTTCCTGTTTTGCATATAATTTCCTAGTTAATTAAAAGGCTGTATTAAAGTTATTTAAATCTTGAAGCACTGTGGTTGACAGCTAAGAAATGCTTAATCTATCTACCTTTATTGAAGAGTCCTGTGCATTTACACTATTACGCATCTTTTAATTTTATATTCATTATGGTTTTCTCCAGTGAACTTATGCAGCAACAACAAGAGGAAATGGTTGCTTCCTGGTATTTGAAATGGTTTAGTTTTTGAACTTGGTAACACGTTTAAAGCAAGATAAAATGTTAATCATTTACCTTAGTCCAATCATTTGCCTGACGTGTTGGGAACACACATGGCAAACAGTTTGGTAACACAGCAGTGTCAGGTAACAGAGGTTTCTTGGCACGCTATTTCTTTACTCCAAGTGTTTTAAACAATATTTTGCAGAAAGTAACTGGATACTTGTGAAACTCAATGGTACAAGCTCATTGAGTCTCAGAAGCCAAAAGCCCCTCTTCAGAAAGTGCTGTTCCTCTCCACTTCCTGAAACATCCAGACTCATTTCTTGTCTATCCTTACCCCTTTGGAAATTATTGGATACAAGTAGAGTTGGTATATAATGTGAATGTCTTTTCAGCAGATGAAGATACAGGCATTTTTTAAGAGATGAATAATGAATGGTATTCTGTGAACAAGAGCTAAATTTACATAATCCAAACCATTTCTATGTCTGTATTTCCTGTGAGTAATGTGGTTCTTCCCAAAAATGCAAGCCCCACTTCGGATGGGGGGAGCATGCCTGGTATATGCTGTGATGGTCACAGCATCTAGCTCTCATATCTACCTTTGTTTGCAGTTCTTGAAACAAATTACTAGAAGGAATGAATGTGTTCTTTCTTCTGATATTGAAGAGAGGGGAAGTTGAGGATATACATCCTGGCCATCTGAGGCTGACAATGAGACTCAGAAGAGAACCCAAATATCTGAGTCCTTCCTAGGGACTCTCAAACCACCAAGTTCCTATGAGGTATAAGAATATAATGTATTAAAACTATTGGTTAAGGTTGTGGCAAAACCACATTTTATGTTTTATATTTCAGTCCTAAAAATACTATTTCCTACAAAAAATAGTCATGTGTTCTTTTTCCTAAGAGCTACCTGTGCATTAGGTGTGTAATAATTGTTGATTTCTATGTCTATTATCCAAGTTGTAGCAACTTGGTTTTGTGGAAACACTCAGTGTGTTTCCAGCTTAAAAGTGTTCCACATATAAATAGGGAAGTGAATTTGTAGCAGGTCAATCCTGCAGAGAGCTGTAGGTGCAGCAACATGGCTGGTGGGTTGTGTTCCAGATCACAGTTCTCAAAAGAGTGTTTTTTAAAGTCATGATTCGAAGGATTACTGGAGAAGTTCAGACCTCTCACTTTAGGAACAGGAAGAACTGAAATGGAGGAGGAAAACCAATTTCATCTCGTGAGCATACTTGTGGAAGGACCAAATCATGCTGGATGGTGGTGATGCCATGACAAAAAGTCATATAAGGACATATTGCATGGTGGTTCTTCTGAATACTTTTGCAGAACTGTGCCTTTAATCACTATATACTTTACATGAAAACAACACTTATACTGTCTTGGGGAATATACCATACTTTTACCCTAATTGTCTTGACAGATTCAGTCCTTTCTCAAACAGTTTTTAAACTGGAAAGAATAGTGGCAGTGAATAAATTGTACATCTGTAGTCTAACATGCAGAGGTAAGGCCGAGACCTTCTGTTACAGAATCACAGAAGTATTACAAATTTATTTAGTTTTTTTTTTTCTGGTGCCTTTGTAGTCAGGTAAATTCTGTGGGAAGCAGATGACCAGTAAGAAATATATTTAAAATCAGAAAATTGTCTTGAAGCACTTAATTGAAGTACTGTTGTTGCACTGGTACTTCTAACGACTGTCTTTTGAAATAATTTTGTTTCATTCTCACTTTTGTTTCAAGCCACAGCTAATCCTCATCAAAGACACAGCAAGTATAATGAAGCACAATTCACAGGCTGTGCTTAGGAAGAGATCAAGGTGCCAGCTGTCATTGAAGGAAAATTGCCCATCACCTACATCCAGTTTCTCTGGATGGGAATGGAGAACATAGGAGCTATTGCAGCGGATACAACTACTTTCCATTTATGTGAGCTTGCCTGCAGTTGGCATTTGTGGAAATACTTCTGTCCAGAAAACCCAGATATAGTGAACTTTTTTCTCTTTCAAGAGTATATTTGTTTCTCATTCAAAGGGCTTTAGGGCATCATCCTACAGTGAGAAGTACTGGAACATTTCTAACTGCCTTTTTTTCCCCCAAGGCTTCTTAATTAATTGAAGCAGAGCAGAGAAGTGTTAGAGCATATCACTGGCATTGGTAATAAACAGACTTAAATGTGGCATAGATTTGTGTATCACAATAAAAAATAATTGTCTCATCAAGATTTATAACGTTCCACTTCTTATAAACTTTGTGTATACGATACAGAAATACAACAAAAAAATTGATTTGGAGATGGGATTGGCAAAATTACCAAAGCCCAGTCATGTACTGTTAGATTTAGGAGTGGATCCTGTCACTCATCTCTACTCTTCAGGTTAAAAATATGTTTTAATAAAAGCAGATGGTGTGGCTGCTTTATTTTTTTTCAAAGCTAAACAGAAGCCAATGTTTTCTGCTGACAGAAGTCTAATGAAATCAATAAAGTTATGCCAACAGAGAATTGGTCTCACAGCAATTCTGGCCTTTGTTTCGCCAAAATGTCTAGGTAATAGCCGATGAAATTACAACAGCAAAATATAGACGTTGTCATTTACCAGCAAGTGGTAATAGTAAAACAATAATAACAGTGACATCTCCAAAGTTTTGAATGCTTTTAATCTTGACACCATTTTACATGATTTTCTGTTTTGATTTTCTTCTGTGTATTGTGTTACTTTAGAGTTATATGTTACTTAGTGGTAATTTGACAGGACATTGACCAAAATAATTTTTCTCCAGAGTGTCAGAATTGGACTTAGCAGGAATTAGAGTTCTGTGAGAAAACATTCTGATAAATGAAAACCCATCTTTCAGAGATTTAGACTCAGTAGTATAAGTGAAAGAACTTTTTACACTGAGAGATCTAGCTCAAGTTTCATTAAATGGTTGGTTGGTTTGGAAAGTCATAATAAAATTAAGATTTTGTAATTGGATGAGCAGGGTAAGTGTCAACCACCCCCCCCTCCTCTCACCATCCTAAAGCTTTTGTATATGACATTTTTGTAAATGAGGAAATTCCATTCTAAATGTGTCAACTGCTTTAAATGTGTACTAACATACAGGTTAGAAAAGCTTTTATTCACAGATATTGTCCAGAAAATACAACATGATTTCTCTGTAGGTGGTTTCAAAAGGTCATCTCACATGAGAATTTCTGAATGGAGTTCTTGCTGGATAATATCTTGAAGGATAATATTTAAATAGTACGATCACAACAGACTTCCTTTTATTTCATGGGTGCCTACCAAAGGAACTAATAGGTTTTTAAAATAATCTTACTCTGCCTGGAATATCGCATATCAAGCTCTTTCAAAGTAAGATCATAATTCCTCTGGCCTTTCATAGCCTTCCAGTTCTCTGTATTTTTGCATTTCAGGCGTTGTCTTGGCTTTTCCTCCATCTTTTTCTGCATGAACTGTAGTTGCCACCCTGACTCTCAACATTTTGGTTATATCCAATTGCCAATTTGTTTTACTAATTCCATTCCCTCTTGACAGAGTCTTTTCTGCTTTTTGGGTGGTCTGTATCTGGCTTAGTTCCTTGGCACTGCTCCTCACAGTTGTCCTAATCCATTCCTTTTGCTCATCAAGGAACAGTTGTTTCCATGAGGACCTGGCTGGAAGTCAGATCCACCTTGGCTCTCTTTACAAGTCCTGGTGGCTCCATCTCCAACCAATAACCTATGCTCTGGTGTCCCAGGAATCTTAAAGGAGGCGTGTCATCAAGAGGAGCTGAACTGCCTTGGGTATGCACAGACTTTGTAGAAATTAGCCACAGTTGTGTGTAATCAAACACTGTTTCTTAGCTCAGGTTTTATTTGTGCAGGTGTACTTCAGTTGTAGGGGAGCTTGTTAGGATATGAAACTAGGCCACAGAAACTTCAAAATAGGCATACTCCTGTATCATCATTTCTACTTTCTTCACCCCTTTCTCCTCCCTAAGAGAGGTGGCAGAGCACACTGAAATTTTGCAATTTGTTTTATTTTCTCCAAACAATCTGTTCATTGTGTTTCTTATTCCCAAGAGATGGAATTGTTTTGACCATAGTAAAAAGTTTGTCTTAGGGAGACTGTGGAATCTCTGTGGCTGGTAGTTTAAGAGCAGGTTGGACAGGTCAGGAAGGATCAACAAACCCTGGTTTGTGAGTCCAGACAAAGAACTGGACAAGATGATCTCTTCCAGAGATCCCTGTAAGGCTGATTTTATTTGATGCTGCTGTGAAACCAGCTCTTGGCTTGATTCTCTGCCTCAGTGAGGAAGATCTGTGGTACTATAAACATAGTTTTTGTCATGCTAATATGTTCCTAAATTTAATAATTTATTGAAATTGATGAATAACCATTGATTTTAATATATTAATACTAAGACCTTTCATTTTCTGCAGTGTTTATTTTACTTCATGAAATGTGAGTGTGTTTTTAAATGACCACGTTTTTAAATGACCACTATGGAGTGTCTAAGTAGGAATGATTCTGAGGACAAACTTGCTTGTTTGAAGTTCAGGCATCTTTTCAATAGAAAGGCATAAATGACTGTTTCTAGATACGAGTGGTGGATGGACTTCTGTAGTAGGCTCAGAATCATGGGAAACATATTTAATCCAATCCTTGCAATTTGATGGAAAAATAAAAGTCAAAGCATTTAACAGAAACATTTATATTTTTAAATTTGCTTCATTTTAACAAATGGATCCTTAGTCGACTACTGACCTTATGGAGTTATGGCAAAATAAACAAAACACCATGTGAAAGTGAACAGTTGCCCTGCAGTTTGATGTTGACCAATATAGAACATGTTAAAAATTCTAGAAGCTCTTAATTCTTGTTGGGTCCATTAAACAGCAAATAACATAATTCCTACTTAAACAGGAACCACATCTGTTCTGCATTTTTGACTGGAAGCAAGTAGGTAAAAATGTTTTATTGGATAATGAAACAGGGGAAACAAGTATTAGGATATTGCCATTTTTTTTAACTGCTGCCATGACAATGTGTGTTCCCTATATTGTTTCAATGCAAAACTATACCTTCTATAAAGTTAATTATTCTTGGACAGCAATGAACTGAATGCTGCATTGATAGCTGAAAACCACTTAGATTTATGACGAGTCAAAAGATGTTCCCATTGTTGGGGGACAACACTTCCATTCCATCAACCTGATTCCTTCCATATCACTGGTTATTTGGGAAATTGCCCCTACTGTTCCCTCTTCAGCTAAATCACCCCTATATATGCAGGATATCTATATACACCAGCATATCTATATACAGCACAGGTCTGGATCTGGATGAATATTTCTTCTTCCTTCTTTAATTCTCTTGATCTTCCTGCATTCCCTAGGCATATGGTATTCATCACACTTGTGCACATTTGTGGGAAGGAAATGGGGAATTCCACCCACAGAAAGCTTCCCCAGTCTTCTCCTTTTCTCCTGTATCCAGTGAATACAAAACCATTACTGCCTAACTTCTCCTTTCTCCCAGTGTTCCCCACATCCCTTTGGACTCTTCCTGTAGCTGTGTTTTGGTCTGGCTGGTAATGTGTCATTCAACTGTTGCTGCTGAGAAGCAATGAAATCAGAAAGTGCTGTGGGGGAAGCATCTGTATTTCTGGAATATGCATTCTATAAAACCAAATAACTTTGCGGTGCTTAAATTTTTTTGTTAGGTTAACCTCAGAAGAAAAGCAGTACTTTTAATGGGTGATGCTACTCCATCTGTGCTATGTGACAGAATTGTCACCTCACAGCTGTAGTGACGGAAGCTGATGTTGAGGAGTCCAATTGTCTTCACATAACGCACATTCCCACTATACCCTCTTGATCTGTCTTTTCTCCCATGTGAGTCACATAAGTGGTTTTAAATGTCTTTCAGTGAGTCATATAGTTTTGCTAATTTCGTCCCTACTTTAATGCCACTATATACAGAGTGACTTTCTTACCTAAAAGCAAAAATTACATTTGGTCATCTACTTGACACTTTTTTGTTTGGTTTGATTTGTTTTGGTTTTTCTTTTAGTGGCTTTTTTTTTTTTTTTTTTTTTTTTTTTTTGGTCATAGCTGTATCAAAACCTCAAGCACTTGTTTCTATTCTGAACTGTGAGTTTGAATTTTTAAATCCTTTCTCAAAAATGGATCAGACTGAGCATTACATTGGCTACATACCTCCTAACACCTTCTGGCAAGCTTCAGAAGCCAAGAGTTCCACTCTGCTGTGTCTCACTGCTTGGCTGAAAAAGAATCAAAATGTCTGTAGAAAATTTAATGTGGTGAAAGTGAGAAGAAAAGGATCAAAGCCTGGAAACAAATGTAAAAACTTCATATACAAGTGGCAGCTGGAATGTACGAAACCTCATGCAGTACAAAGTGTTCCTCAGAAAAGGAAAATCTAAGTCTGTTATAGCAGCAACAGTTTTTAACAGTAACTTAATTTTGTGATGGTAACATTCACAAAATTCCTAACTCAGTGGTTTCATGCTGCCTGCAAATGGAGGAGACAAATGCCTGAAGACATTGTGCATGTGGTATAGAAAAGACTAAACTGACAGATGCCAAAAATTAATAAGGAAATACTAATGCCTTTCTAGGCAAAAAGCTAGGCAGGGAAATCCTATTTTAGTCACTTGGATAAGCAAGATTTATTTCTAGAAGAAATATAAGAGAGAGCCAAAAAAGATGATTTGTTTGACTGCTGTGTTGAAATGTATTGGCATTATGTGTCTTGACATTAAAATAAAATGAGAAAATAAATACACATAGTTCAATATCTTTATTCCTTCCCCCCAGTACTGGATTCTTCCAAGGCAGTGCTTTAATAATAAAAGCACTTTCATACTCCTTATGTAATAGAAATGCAATTCATTTTTTAATTTTTTTTTTTTTTTTCATTCCCCACCCAATATACTGGAATGTGTCAAATAAGCATTTAAAAGTAATACTTGCACCATAGCTTTTGAAACTTAGAAGTCTGAAAATTAAACCAGCTGTAGTCTGAATGCGGTGGAGTGAGTTGGTAAGCAGAGCATCACCATCTGAAAACTAAGAGTCTTTCTTTCTGGTTTCTATAGAGACAAATTGGTAAAGTCAGACTTCACTGATTTTTTTGTTGTTGTTTTGAGATGTAAACCTTAAAAACAAAGATTCCTTGATTTGTAAATGGAATATAAGCATCTTTAATGCCTGTAAGGGCCATCTGTTCTGCTGTTCTTACATGCAGTTTTCCTCTTGCTGCAGTGTGTACATTGACCACGTGTACATTTTGACATACCTGGCTTTCAAACAGTTCCAGAGGCAATACAGCAAGGTTAGTTCTGTCAGAAGCAACTTGGTCTGCAAATGCATCTTGAAACCACTTGTTTTTTTCTTTTCAAGATGTTGTTCTAGTGATGTGTAGAGATTTCAGTTAATGTTTTCTGCTAATTTCCAAACACATAATAGTAGGATGTGCTACAGAAGGCTCTCTGAAAAGAGTGTATTGCATACCATTTATATCACTTCAACTCTTGAATTGTGTTTTCTCCCAGCTGTATTTTAGAATGACTGAGAAATTTGATCACCTTTGCTGTTCCGCAAATACTGTAAGAATGCTCTCTGATTTACAGATCCTGGGGAATGAAAAGTGATGCAGATCTATACAGTCTGCTGAATAGGTTTATGGGCCTGTAAACATTTTAAGCAAGTATTGCTATGAAATTTCAAGACATATTTTTTTGTTCTTGAGTAATGAGAATTGGTCCTCAGAATCTCATATTCAATTGTGCAGTTGGTAGATGAGCAGGGAATTGACAGAAACACTGATATTGGAACAAATTGTATTGAGGATGCCTAGAGGCAACTGTTCATCCTACAGGATGATCAGGAGGTTTTCATCAGAGGATGAAAGAGAGGATTTCATCATAGAGGGTGAAATGAAGAGGAAGTAGATAGGAATCAATACAGCTCTTAACACCTAATAAAAACAGCAGTCATTTTGCTTCCTTGCTCTGCTTGCCTGCAAAACTTCAGTTACTTTGTCTGCAGTGTTTATAGTGGTCACAGTAAAATTAGCACGTGCAAAAGAGAATTAGGTGCAAGTAGCAAAGGGTACATTGGTATTTGTTTTTCAGACAGCAAGAATGACAGGGTTAGGAAAATTAAACTTCTGCAATATTACTGTGAGCTGTGCTGAGATGGAATTTTCAGGCTCTTCTCACTGCTATTGAGAGTAGCTGTTTGTGTCATGATTTTGATTGTGTCACACACTCAACATTACCAGCAAATAAACTTCAAGATCAAAAGAAGAATTTTAGTGCTCCTTTCTGAAATTCAGATGTCTACATCCAGTTTTACTCCCACCAGGAATTTATCACCTGTCAGAATTAATTAGTTGGAGTTTTCTTGGTGGTTTTGTGGTTTTTTTTTTTTTTTTTTTTTTTTTTTTTTTTTTTTTTGTTGTTTTTTGTTTTTTTTTCCTTCTTCTTCTTCTTCTTCTTCTTCTTCTTCTTTTCTGTAAAAGAAAAATCTCATGGTTGAGATGGTCAAGCAGAAATATTGGCAGGAGAGAAATAGAAAAATGTATACATTTGTCAGAAGCCCCTCTGAAGCAAATCCCTTTTCCTGTGTACCTTTCGTTATAAATATACAATAATATATTTTTTGAGGACCAAAGTAAGACTTGTCTAGAGATCTTTTTTGCCATCTTTTTTAGCTGCATTATATAAATGGTGGAAACTGAAAAAATGGTCTAGTTCATAGCCAGTTTACCAGAACAGGATCAGAGAATGATTTAGGAAGAGACTTGTGGAGACTGACTGGTCCAGCCTCCTGCTGAAGGAGGGCTGTCTTCAGAGTTGCTCAGGGTTGTCATGAAGTCAAAGTATGTCTGTGTGAAAAGACAAAAAAAAAAGAACATATTTTCTCTTGAAATAATGCTTAATTATCTGACTCATTTGACAAAAATTAGGAACCGTTAAAAATAATTTTTGACATGAGGAGAGGTGGCTTATGAAACTAAACTGATTTATTTTGCCATCTTTTAAATGAAAAATGTAATAATTTTATCCTGGGAGGGTTGTGTGGGGTTTTTTTGTGTTTTGGGGTTTTTTTTTTTTTGTTTGTTTGTTTGCTTGCTTGTTTGTTTTGGGTTTTGGGTGGGTTTTTTTTGTTGTTTTTGTTTTTGTTTTAATAAAGATCTCTAGTTTACAGCAGGATAAAAGCAAACACAGAAGAGTAAAAACTATTGTGGATTGTCTTTTAAGGAAAATCTGTTAATTTAGGTAGTTCTGCCCACCTCGTTAGCACAAAATCAGTCCATCTGCCCCAGGTTACTTTGTGTTTCTCATATTTCTTTAACCTCTCATGCCACTAGGAGACTTGGCTTTTGCTATTGCATATATGCTAACTGGTTGCAGTGATTGTTCCCGGGTTCCTCTGTGGAGTGTGTGATGCACTGTTGGGCATTTCTGGCCGGAAGACGAGTGGTAGATGGCACATGGGATGTGACAGAAGGCAGAGGGTTAAACTTCCTTACGAGTGCTAAGCAGTGTTGAAGTTTGAAGATCTTAAGAGAAGTTAGATAAGTCAAAAATACACTGAAGGAATGAACATGAAAATTTCATCAATCAAATGAAAAAAATCAAACAAGAAAATTTGGGTTTATTGCTTGGGTCCAAATATGTCCCTGTTGATGTAAGATGAAGTAAAAAAACCCTACTATCTGTGTCTCAAACTTCATGCCTAGTAAGATCATACCTTCATCAAGCTGGTTTGTCACTGGTCACAAAAGGCTTAAAGACTCCAAGACTCACGGTTTCTGGCAGCTTCAGTCAAAGGTTTTTCTTAGCGCTTGATTACAGCCTAGCAAAGGCAGCTGCTTTGCCACGACTTAAAACATGTTCAAGAATTGGAAGGTCTTGTTGCCCTGGCTCAATTTGACTCTGGGATAGGTTTAGTTAACCCTGTGTCTCATCCTTCCTTTTATAAATGGGACATAATTACTATCCTTCCATAATAAAAACTATTTTGCATGGTGGTTGAAGACTTCCACAGAACTGCTTCATGTTAAAAAAAAATGCACAGTCTGGGCTTGTCTGTTAAGCTTGATTTCAAGAATAAATCTGCCAGAAAAAAAAAAAAAAAAAAAAGTTAAATTAAGAAAACACCTAGGTGACCCTTTGCTCTATTCATCCATCAGCAGGGAAGTAAACAGTTTGTCTATGGTTGCCTGTCTCACTTATCTGTTACAGTCTGTTTGTTCCTTCCTACCCTGTAATTACTCCATTGGATCTGCTGAAATATCCTCTGATTCACATTCAAACTATTTTCAGAAACACCCTTTAATTCTGGCGTGATATTTCATTGCTCAGTAAATATGAAGAAGTGCTCAAGATTTGCTTTATTACAAAGTTCTGGATGGCACTGTGAATGTATTGCTGTGTGAGGCTCCATTTTGGCAGCAGCGAAAACCTGATTTCCTGCCTGAACTGCATGCCGAGAGTTGGAGGCAGGAACAGTAGGTGGCACAAACTTGCCCCTCCCCAGTACTAAAAAATTAAATCAAGACAGTCCCCCTTCAGGGGGATACTCTAGGTGGCTTCCCCAAGTGGGCAAGATGTTAAGGTCATGAAAAAATTAAGACCTCCAGCTGCAAGGAAGTTAATGGACGCAAAAGGATGGCTGGTTGCTGGGCTGCATCACACATGCTGAAGTGAAGGTGGTGAGCACACGAAGGCAGCCACCTTGGGGCATGGAGCTTTTTTCTTTTTTTTTTTTTTTTTTCCTACTTGCATTTACCATTTAATTCTTTGTCTAGTATTTCTGAGATACAGTGCTAACCTTGCTTTAGCATTATTGGATATATGCTGTAATTTACTATTGGAACTTGACGGGATGCTCCCAGGGATTTCTCTGTACAGATTTTTTATGTAAAATAGAGTACTGAAAAGTTATAACATAAAAGCATAGCAAGACCCTTGCCAAGCCAAGTAGTTACATTTATAACCATCTCTTATCCTTACCCTAATGTAATTTCAAAAAAAAAAAAGCTTTAAAAAAAGTCTACTTTTTATATGAATCAGTTGAATAAAAGTGTGTTTTTCCCAGCCTTGAAGAGGAAAGCAAAAACTCAGAAGTGCTCAAATATTCAGAAATCCACGCTGCTTTTGATAGCAAAAATTAAAAAAAAAAAAAAAGAAAGAAAAAGAAAATTTACTGATATTAACTTTAGAAGAAACAGTGCTTTGAGGAAAGCAACAACAGGCTTTACAAAATTATCACTTCAGTCTCTTGAATGAAGGGTAATGAATTTATATGGTGATGAAAGATGCGTGTAGCACTCTTGGAAAATGTGTCAGACTGAAAACTGTCAATAAACATAATCAACTTTTAAAAGGACAGCATTTAAAACTTAAGAGAAAGCTGGGCTTTACCCTCTTTTAAGTAACGTGTTTCCCTTTGACGCTACTTTGTTTTATTAAGCACTGGCACTTACAGAGCATTTTATTGTTCTCACTGCTGTCAGTCTATTCACATGAAGCATGCTTAAATTAAAACTCTAACTCTTGCCAGTTATATCTCACACTTTTCTTGGAAAAAGATAATTTTCACCTTGTTTGAAAGTTGTTCTATTTATTGTGAGCATATTTTGCATCATTACAGCTAGGGTAATGCAAGGAATTGCATATTATGCCATTTTTCACTGGATTATGCAAATAAAGCCTTGAAAAAATGTACCTAATTTAGATACTCTTAATAAGAACTTTATAAGGGTTGTTTGTTGTTTCCTTTTTTTAAACAAAAGTTCCATTTCTAATTCTTTTTACCTTATTGATTTAAGATTTAATCTGCATTAATGCAGATTAAGCCCAAATTGGTTTTGTTGGTTAAGCCTTTCTTCGCCATGGCTGTTACTGTAAACTCAAGTTAAATGTAGTTGTGTTTAGAAATATTGCCCTAAAAAAATACTAAAATACTTTCCAGCCAATATGACATACCAACAGAACTAAATAGAAAAAGTAAAAATGGTCAACAGTCTAATTAAAATATATGTAGCATACAGTCTTATTAAAAAAAAAAAAACCCACAAAATTTTTGGCAAGTATGAGAAAAATAAATTAATAGGTCGGATAGTACCTTGGGAGTGAGAGAAATTTTAATGTTCTGCTGTTCCTTTTTACTTCATCCACTTCTTTCCCTCTAATTAGAAGACATGACTTCTTACAGAATTTAGTCAGGAGAGACAAAGATGAAACTTATATACTGAAAGACTTATTACCTGCAAGTTTAGACAGCTTTGATGTGTTAAATTGCCTACTTACATTAAAACAAAGTACTTGAAGTAAAAAATAAAGCAAGTAAATAATATACTAAGAATTTAGGCAGTTTCATTTATAAGTTGTTTAAAAAATCCTCCACAACACTTTTGATACCAAGAACTATTCACAAGAAAAACAAATAACACCTATTCCTATACTATTTTACATCTTTTACAAATAATGTATCTAACTACTGCAGAATAATATAAAATTAAACAGAACGCTGCCACTGTGACCGCCACATTGGGAAACAATTTGAAAATAACACATCTTTCAATTATTAAAAGATGTGTCATTTTTGACTATGGTAGTTAAAAAAATCTCTTACTAAGAACACGGTGGCAGTTCTTAGCACTGCTGAGTACTTTGGCAGAAAAAGCAAATTTGTTCAATGGGTATTAATGTTCTGTATTTGGAAAGAGTGACAAACTATCATGAGATGATTAAAAAATACCATCTCAACCCTTTATTATCAAGGGCCAAATGAAACTTTTTTTTTAGGAAAAAGCATTTTAAGATTAAAATTAAATAATTTAAAATTTAAGTGTGAAAACAAGCACACCAGAATAATAAGGTAATGCTCAGCTTACACATTATTTTATTAGAACTAAAAATGTTATATAACAGTAACATTAAAAACTCCAAATCGAATGAGCCAGGTGACGCATAAGGTGTTCTAAGTTTGGGATGAAATAAAAGGACTGTCTTGGGATCAGGTTGATAAAGAATTAACAAATAAGAATATAATTTATAATTGTCAGTCTGGGTTTATGGAGTTTTTTAATTATTTTTTTTCAAATTGGCTTAATTCTTTGATGAAATTACAAGTTTGGTTGTTCAAAGTTGTTGTTTAGCTGGGACATCTTAATTTTGTGTTGTATTTGTTTTGTTGTTGAAAGTCTTCCAATTTAGATGAAAATTTTACCATCATTAATGTTTGCATTAAGCAGTCTCAGAAGCAGGCTCTTATTTTTTCAATGGATTCCCATTTTATTGATGCATTTGGAGTGAACTTTTACTAACAGTCACTAATGAATTTATTTTCTCAAAGGGACCTGCTGATTTAAAAAGTCGTTGGATATTGATTACAATTTACAAGACAGTGAGACTGGCAGAGTAGTTGATCAAGATATTTTCTAACAATACTATTAGTACACAGTAAGGGAAGCATTAAATAGAACTATAGGAATTCACAATTCAAAAGGAATGTGCAATAAAGACAGTCTGAATAGAAGGACCCAGAATGATGCACATGGTGGGGGATAAAGAATGATTCCCTAGATAAACTCAAATTTGATTGAATTAACAAGATATGACCTGTTTTTGTTAAAATGTATTAATACATTTTCAAAAACCCCTTTGCTATATAGAGATGACCACAGATGCATACTGGAAAAAGAAGTACATGTGATGCCTTCCCGCAGCTCAAAAATTGTCTGCCCTTTGAAGAACTGAGAGTGTTTTTTTCTTCTTCAGAATGCCACTTTTCTGGCTTGAATTGGCTTGAGTCATAGACCCCAGGACTGAGGTGGTGTTTTAAGTCAGTCCCTGGAAATGAGTATGGAATTATTTGGGACAAGAGTTTGCAATTCCATGTAGTGCCTGCTTTGTTCACCCTTAGATAAATTTGTTATTTGCAGTTGCTGTCCTTGCTTTTTCAGTATTGTGCCTAAAATAGGTGACATAAAAGTTCCTGTTTCCTCACCTCTGTGTTGTAGGAGGCATCCTTATACCTGCAGTCAGCTCAAAGGACTCTGTCACACAACACAGTAGCTGAAGTGAGCCACCTGTGAAATTATGCACGTTTTTTCTTTTTTTTGTCTTTGGCAGAGGTATATTGGAGGGCAGAGCAGACAAAATTTTGCCAGTCAAGAGACGAGTTCAAGCCATCACCATGGGCGAGCCTTACACACTCTAGCTTGAGAGGTTATTCTGGCTCACGTGGAGTGGCTCTTCAGTCAAGGATAGGTCCTTGAGTACATGGTCAAGTACCTCTGGCCTCTGCAGTTCAGGCTTAAAGAGCTCCACTGTAAATCTATGAATCTACCGATCCTCCTTTACAGCATTGCCCTGTAGATAGCCAGAGTTCCTTATGCTTTATTTACCCTCAGGGGATGCCCAGGTTTTGCGAGTCAGGATGATAGGGCATATAACACTAGAACAGCGATATGTCTGACTCTCACTGAGGATGCTTATGTGATCCATGTTCTGCTCATGGATCTGGTGCTTGACGATTAGGGGAAATAGCTACAAAGGGCCAGGAAAGCTCAAGAGTAATAAGAGAAGTGGCAAAAGGTCCAGAATTTCCTTTTCATCATTAAATTTGTAATATTGACTTGGAGTAGGGAGTAGGGAATGTCCAGCTTTTAAAATCCAGAGTATTCTTTACAGAGGCAGACATAAAATAGACTGTATCTTGCAAGGCTGTCATGGAAAGTGGCCAATGTGTGGACATTACTTTGATTAACTCATAAAAGAATCCTTGTGAAAGTAGCAATTAACAACAATTATTACAAGAAAAATGATTGCATCCTACTGATATGATGTCTGTGGATTCTTTGCGGAAATTACTTGGCAGTATGAGCAGAGAGGAAAAGACTGGTTGAAATTGGCACTGACCATTCACAGTGGACTGTGTCTGTGTCTGTGTATATCCAGAAAGGCTGCACATCAAAAATCATTTATAAATACAATGAACTACTGAATATGAAAATTGGAAATGAATATGACACTGAATAAAAATGAACAAAAATTAGCCTTAAATTTCATGTCTGAATGGAGAAAAAATAATACTGAGGTAATAGAATTAATTATTTATGGAAAAGGTTATTATTTATCCCTTTGTGATTTTGTTATGCACTTTAATTAGTTTAACAAGGCTAATGGATAAACTTCCAAATTTTTGAGATACTATTCAATTAGATTCCATAGAAACAGTGGGGAATAAACCCAGTCGGACAGATTATGGAAAGATTCAGATAAATTAAATTGATGGGTTATTAGATGAGGACTGTTATTGAATTCTTTTAAATGTGAAAAAACCCTGTAGGAATACAGAAGGAAATACAGTGGTATCTGTTTGCAGGAATTTCAGAGCACCGGAGAGAGAATACAAGTGATGTACTGTAGAAGCAAATCATTGATTTGTAAGTGCAGTTAGTGGGAGCGGTGAAAGAGGGGCAGTAGAAAACACTACCTGGGGAGATATTCTGTGTAGAAAGCCATCACTTCCCTTCCCAGTCAAGGGAAGGATGGGTGGTGGGCCAGCTTCAGGGAGGGCATTTGGCATTTTGGCATTTTCAGGCTGCATCATTCTCATTATCATCTCAACTTCTCTCCTGTTTCAGCTCAGAGGACCCTAGAGGTTTGTCCTCTGAAGTAACAAAGGCAGGTGTATAGTAAAGATCCCAACCAGTGGCCTTTTCACCAATAGGTGGTGTTCCAGCCTTGCCTCAGGGCCAGTTTGTAGTTTGTGCTTTCTGATTGAGGTGAAAAGGAAATTAAATCTTGCTTGTGTAAATTGGAATTACTAGGTCTGAGCCGCACTTGCAGTTCCTAGGGCGGGAAAAAAAAAAAAAAAAAAAAAAAAAAAAAAAAAAAAAAAAAAAAAAAAAAAAAAAGGCTTGTGGCATTGGTTTTGAAACAGTGGCAAGAGCATCTTGTTTGAGGAAAGTATGTGTTGGTTATTTATGAGGTGATAGTGTGTTAATACTTTGCAGACCCATGCCTCCCTTGGCAAATAGATTTACAAGGATATTGGGTAAAGCGTTTCCATGGCAATGCTCAGGCCTTTTGTCAGCATTTTTCAAATGAGGATAGAGAGGTGCAACACTGGGCAGTACAGGGCAAACGCTTTTGCTTCCAAGCACCCGGAGGAAACTGACCCTTCTGAACTTCTGTGAGGCATGAAAAGGCAAGAGGCAACAAGGTGTTGGCTGTGGGAGGCTTTTTGTAGCATTGCCTGTATATAACTGCAGATAGAAAAAAGCTTGAGAGCCTTTTCAGGGTGTTCAATCAGAAGACCTTTGATGCTGATGCAAGGAGAGAAACCACAGAAGGAGAGGTAAAAGCTGCTTCTGCAAAGGAGTATCTGTTAAGACAATACACGTGAATAATGATTTAACCAGATGGTTACTGGCTGTTGGACTACAGACCTGAACAAAGTCTGATGCATGGGACTGAAGGGATGATTATATACTCAAGTACATGCAGACAAGATGAATTCTGCTCGTATTTAACTGGCTTCTTTTCAGTTGTGAGAAGTAGTAATTCAAGTGCATTTGGATGAGGGATGAATTTTGCTTAGTGGCCTGTCCAGAGTTCTGAGATTTTTTTTTTTTTTCCTTTCCTTTTCTTTTTAAGCCTGAGCTTGGGTGTAGTCATTTGCCTGATGTGGGCTAAACAAAGGTTTGTCATGGAATATGGTGGGGAGGAAGGACCCCTAAGTCCTCTGTAGAGGATTGCATCATGAACAGTTCTGTAGACTTTTTGGATTTGCCCAAAATTTCTTGCAATGGGCATTGTTGCAATGCTGTTACTTGAGAGCATCTTTGTGTGAGTACTGGACCATCAAAAACCTTTTAAAGTTAGTGTATAAATGTGTGTCTTCTTGCTGTCTCTAAATTCACAATTTAGACTATTTTAGTTGAAGAAGTTGATGACATCAGTAGATGCAAACTTGGGGAAGTCACAAGTCAAGCAGGAAAGAACATTTTCACAAAAAACTTCTGGTTTTGGATGCTGTGTATATTTTTATATTTACCAGGATACACTTCGCACCACCAGCCTCTCAGTCATCTTTGTGTTAGTTTTAGCTAGAATTTATGGATATGCAAATAAACCCCTCACATAAGCTGGGAAGACACTGCAGTTGTAGGTGCTGTCACAGCGGGATGATGTCAGTGAGACTGAAATGAACAAGGGACACCATTTGAAAGAACAAGCCAGGAATCGTGACTTTCTTTAAGATGCTCACAGGCATTCTACTGAGGAATATATGGGGTACACTCAGTGTTTTCAATGAATTTATTGATTCACTAATCAACCCACAGGTGAATGATGATAATAGGACCGCTTCTGCATCAAGTTTAGAATGGTAAGTACACCTTTTTGACGTTAATGAGCCATCAGCAAACTGCAGTAAAAAACTGCACCCGTGTGCTGGGTGCTGTGTGCTGGTGGTGATGCACCACAGGGCTCCCTTGTTATCAGCACTGACTGCAGAAACTGTTTCTGCAACATCAGAAACCTTAGGTCAGACAATGGTCCCGAAAGAGAGTGCAGTTCTCCAAGTGCCCTGAACATCTTGCTAGGGCAGGGGCTGGGGAGATGGTGCCCTTGGCTGCAAGTGGAGGGTGTCACCAAGTAAAGGCGCTGCAGGAGGAGGTCAGCAGCTGTTGCTTGTCTCTTTCTCTGAGCCCTGGCTCCATTTTCACTCCAGCTAGCTCGAGAGACAAACCACAGTTGGAAGGATTTTTCCTCAGGGTCCCAAAACCTAGGAATAGCTGGGAACCTTTCCCTTAGCAGAGAGCAAATCCCCATCAATGGCAAAGGAAGGTCTGCACTTGATCTGGGGGGAAATACTTTATTAAGTATTTCTTCTCTGGTCCTGCACCAGCCTGGGTCAGGAGCTCCTTCCCAGTCCCCAGAGCCAAGTGGGTTTCCCATGTGTTGCTTTGGCTTATATCCAGGGAAGGGGCTAAAGGCACGGACAAGCCACTACTCAATCAGGGATAAGGTGGGAATGGAACAGAGTGGGATTACATTCCAGGAAGGGAACAATGTAGGAGAACGGGCAGAGAAAAGGGCCGGGAAAAGGGGCAGGGACTAACTTTGGGATGTTACATTTTCCAGGGGAACAGGGGGGTACAGAAGAAACCATTACAAAACCCAATATAAAAATGAACTGCAATATGAAACCAAATAATACACAGCAACAAGCAACTGCACAGCATCAGACATGATAAAAGAGGCCAGATCTTCTCCAGAGTGCAAAGCTGTACTGAAGGAGAGGCAGGCAGAGTCTGCATTTTTCCGACTGGAATATGATGATGAAGCCTAGAAACTTGTGACTCCTCCACTCACAGAAGATGATCGGTGCCCTGGTCGCAGATGAGAAGCTGGGAGTTACCTTCAATGACAAACTGAGCCAGAGCTGGCTGATCCTGAGCCACACAGCAGGAGAGAGCCACAAGAGATCACCGTGGCAGGGAATGGAGGTCACAGCTTGGTGGCCTAACCTGCTGTCAAGGGTTGTTTCTTGCTGGTCAGCATTAGGGATCTGAGACCTGGGGAGAGCGCTGAGCCTGGTCCAGCCCTCAGACTACTGACCCTACTGCTCTTCCATGTGATACAGGGGAGACCTGGAGCTTATGAAGTGTGACTGTGTGGCTCTGGGTGTATGGGGCAAGACCTGGGGCTCCAGATCCTACTGGTGAAGGAGAAATGGCTCTTACTTTTAAACAAGATTTAATTAATTTTTGTCTTGGTTTGAAAGACAGGTATCTGCTAGGGAGAGGCAGGCCTCTCTAGGAATGGGGAATTCAAACCCTTCCCTCCGTGTTATTATATTTTGGAAGATTAAAAAAACCAAAACTTTTCAGTCAGAGCTATGGGGAAAGGAATAACAGTCCTTTACCAGTAAATATAACAGGACAGACAAACAACAACAGCAATTATTTTAAAGATTTAATTAATTTTAAAAACAGATACAGTTATTTTTATAGTTTTCAAGTCCTCTTTAGAAATTAAGTAGCTGGTAAAATCCTTGTAACTTGGATAATTTCAATATGTTTTACAGGTCGTTTAAACCTAACTTTAATGTTTATGTATCATGTGCAAAAGTAACTGCACTCCTAAGAGCAAAGTCCTGTGAACTTTGAAAACCCATACCTCTTTTCCTTTCAGTACCAGGACATATTTTATTCACAAAGGCCTTTAGAGTTTATGCAAAAGGTTAGGTCTTAATTGTTTTTATGGTCTTTGGGGACCCAAATTATTTTTTATATTTGCTTGAACTCACTTCAGTTGTACTTATTACCATTATAAGATTTGTCTTGTTTCCCATGGAAAAGTGTAACTACTTCAAACATTAAAGAAAGAAAAAACCTCATAATTGATGTTTGGTAATTAGAGGCATAAGAACTCAAGCTAGGCTGTAGGCTGTCTTAGAATTATTAGTTGTATTTTGCCAACAAAAGACATTCAGCTTGTAGTGCTGCAGAGAACAGTGAAAGAGTCACACCAATGGGCACTAGAAGTTTTAATTTTTTAATACCTCTGCTATTTCACTGCAGAGAAAAGGAGGAATGAAAATGAAGGGCAGTACTTCTAATTTTGCTTCATTGGGATGGCTGTCAGAAAATTCTTGCAATTTTGTCAAAGAAATAATTCCTATTGATACCACTAAATGCTGTGATTTCGCAAAGACTGTAAAGTCATACTCTGTCATCAGTCTCTTAACTGATTTTCTAGTTTTCATAGGCAAATAAGGTCTAGAGTTCATTCAATATTTTTGTTACCCTACAGAAATACTGGTGAACTTGGTTTAGTTATGTTTCTGATTCATCTCAGAAATCTTTTTTGAAGTATTGCAGAAATGGGTTTCTTTTTCAATTACTTCTTACAGTGTGATGGTGGTTACAGTGAATTAAAGATGCATTTATCAATTAGTTTTTTGGTTACTTCCTTTCTCCTGTGATTATTCTAAGCTTTCTTGATGACACTTGGTGAAAGCATGGTCTGAAATGAACATTTTTTCCCATATTAAACATTGGTCAATTATTTTGTACTATAGTAAGTTCTGGTAGGATTTCTGTGCTGAGTTTTGAGTGCAGTTGTGTAGCAGAAACATCTGGTTATTTGGCAGAATCTTGAGACAAATATGTTGCCAGCTTCAGAGCTGTCTCCTCATTTGCCTTATGACTTGGCTTTTCTTGGCAGATTGACTCAAATTCCTCAATGCCATTTTTTTTCCTGATTTTCTTTTCATGATAAAGGCAATAATTCAAATGTTCTAAGTCAATGTTTTTTCACTGGAAGTTCATCTTGGAATATCACTGAAAGAGCACAGGTGACTGGAAAGAAAAGTCCGAATGTAGTATAACTTATTCAATTAAATTAAAAATAAAAATAACTTATTTCTGTTTTCATGCAGCATACAAAATAGCTGAAAATTTTAATCAGTATAATGGCATGTGCTGTCCAAGCTCTAATAACTGTGATACTTACTGTCCTGGAAGGCATTATGTTCTGACAGTATTTGTACAAAATATATCTCAGTGTACGCTATATGTAAATTCTTGTAATTGTGGTCACCAAGGCCCATGAAAAAGCCCCAGGACATGTGACAATATTTCTCAATGTATACTATATGCTGAAAATGTAAAATAGCTTTTCAGAAAAAGCAATAGTAATAGTAATAGTAATAGTAATAGTAATAGTAATAGTAATAGTAATTCTTCCAATAAAGCTGACCAATAACAGATATCATGGTAATATACAAGGCCTGTAGGTATATCTGGCTCTGTCAAAGACATTATCAACTCTGACTACACTGACAAGGAATAATAGATATGTTCATGCATTTTCAACATCACAGATAGTTAAAATTTGCTAATATTTTCCAACCAAGTGCCCTATCAATTGATCATTTCCTATTGACAGAATGCTCCAAATAATTTTGTTCTGTACCCTTACACAGTTCTTTTATATGGCCATTCCTGCAAAAACACAGGGAGCTGTTCTTGGAAAAGCAAGGGCAGCTGGGTGCCTTATGCCATTTGCTTTTACAAATTAGGACTGTTTATAGTGAGAGATGATTATGGCCTTTTAGGTTGTGCTTAATTTCTTATTTTTTATTATGTTTTCTATAGTGAGTTGTTCTTTCCTGTGACAAAGATGAGTAACCTAATCCTGCTGGATATTCAAATTTTGATCTCTTTTGTCTCATTCTTAAAAATACCCTCAGGGAGGGTTATTTGCTTCACATTAGCTTGCTAGAATAAAATTGACTAGCCCCAGAGGCAATGTTAATCTTTTCTGATGCAGATTCTCTTTCAAATACCAAGACCAGGTGTCAAGGCTTGATATGAATGGGATTGTAAGGGGTTTAGGCAATTTCTTCAGCAAGCAATTCCTTAGCCTAGTTTATTACAACCACACCATTCATCTGGTTATATCCACTGAACATCCATCTTCATGATTCCACCTGCTATTTCTCTTCCATTTTGCAGCATTTTGCAGCACGAGTACATGCAAAGTTCCTGTGTGTTTTAGGGCTGTGCGGTACACAGGCTAACCAAACGCTTCATCCAAGACCCACAAAACATGACTTGCCTGTCTATAAAGCCATTGAGTAGCAGACAATTTCTAAACTAAAGAAAGCTACCACTAAACTAAGTGGTAGCTAAAGATGTATGTAAATGATACATAGTGAAAAAGCAGGCAGGCTGGAAAAATTGTTGTGAGGACCTACAGGCTTATTTCAGCTTTTTGTAATGAAACTCGGTTCAGTGATCTGCAGTGGATTTGCCCTTAAAATACATTGAGATTAATATTTTAAGTTGTTTAAATGGTATCCTATTTGTACTCAATGATCCCAGAGACCTTTTTCAACCATAACAATGCTAAGATGCTATGATTCTGTGACTTGGCAGCACACCCATCTCATCTGTACACAAACGGGTGCTGTGCTGCCGTATTTAGTGAACTATTAACAGACAGAATAGCAGTGTAGGAGCAGGGTCTGATATATTCAGATTTAGGAAAGATGAAAGTAACCCTATGTATCCACTTTTGAATGTTTTTATTCCTAATACACTGGAGTAATTATTCAAAAATTTGTTTACCAGTGTGAAAATACGTTCCTTGTGGTGGTATGAAAATACGCCCTTAGCATAACTGCTGCAAAAAGTGATGGAAAAACAAGAAAATGCAGCTTTAATTTACTTTTAAAACAGTATACAAAAACATTTACGGTATCTTGCTTTTATCAGATTATTTTCTTTCGTTTAAAAAACATCCTCCCTCTTTCACTTCTAGACATAGGTGCTTCAGTATAAATGAATACTGATGATGAATTAATTCAGTCTTCCGTAGATCTGCAGAGACTAAAAGTTTGTACAAAGCTCCAGTTTCTTGCCAAAGTGATAACTTGGGGCCAGCAGAGGTATTAAAGTGGAGTATGATACCAAAAAATAATCTGTCTTTTTAAAACGGGTTGTAAAATGTCACTGTAGCTTTCTATTTTTATCTCATAATTGACTATCACTATGCTGTTTACATTCTTTCCATATTTATCTTATTCACTAAACTTACTATTGCCCTTTAAAGGTATTGACTTTGATTTCATCTTCTTCTTTTGAAATAAATTGTGGGGTTTTCTATCCCCTACATTGGGTTAGCTGTAATTTTCTCTTACATCCTACTAGAATTGAAGCAAGGGAAAAAGTATGAGCACTCAGGATTCATTCCTAGTAGGGCAGTTCTGCAGGTGTTTCTTGGATGGAGTCTCAGACTAAAAGTTGGAGGAAAGTATCAAGTTTTGTGGCTTTCAAGTCAATGAATAGGGAGCCAGAACCACAGCTATAGAAATATTTTGGGTATCCAAAGAAGCCAGTTTAAGGGACTTCTTATAATCCCAATTTCTCTGTTGAGAAGAAAATGAATAAATACTTTTTTTTTTTTTTTTTTTTTTTTTTTTTTTTCCCCTCCCTGTGCAATGCAGTAATATTATACAGGTATGTTGTATTTTAACTTGTAGGAACTGTGTTAACTGAATCTGTAATCTGAATCATACTGAAAATGAGGTGCTTCATTCATCTTCCAATTTGTGAACCTAAGAAAATTCTAAGTGTTAGAACCAATGGGGAAAAAATACATACTGCTAAATTGTGCTGCTGTTTGTGGTAATGTTTGTATGTTACGCTACCACTATAACTATTATGCTTTTCCTTTCTGAATCCTTGCAGAAGTTATTTTTCCAGTTTGAAAGTTTGAGAAAACCACTGACAGAATTCACTGTCATTCATGTGAATTCATTCTTAGATGAAGAAATTTGACACTCTTTACCATTAGAGACTAAAAAAGCATGGAGTACAAACTACAAAAGCTTGACTTGCACAGATTTGTGTAGTCTACCTTACTAATTACTCTGAAATTCCTCATTGGCTGCCGTATTTTTATGAGATGAAAAGAAAATTAGTGTGCCGTTGCAATTTATAAATAATTCTTGCACATTTAACTCATAATTTTCATCATTAGTCAGGAAGCAATTAACATTTTAAATGCTAATTTTTAGACTATTAGAGAAATATCCGCTGATATTAGACTGCTGAGATGGGGGTGTGCCATGGAAGATTATTATAGTTTGAAGACTGTAGAGGAGAATACTATATGTTTCAATTCAGTGTCAGCAGGAAGTCATATGGTGCAATTCTATAGAAATCTGGGAGATTTATTTTAACCTCTGGAGAAAAAATAGCAAAGCTGAGTTATATAGAAAGCCTTACCTGAGACAAAATTTTAAATGTAAGGCAAAGCAAAGGTTTTTTTGATTGTCAGAGTTCTATTGTTTTTTTAAGCAGGACATTTAGATTTGTCCATTTTTGCATGCCTAGCATTAGACTTTTTTCCCTTGTGGACCTGTCCTGTTTTAAACTAACAGGGATCATGTTAAAATAATGACACCTGGACATATTTGACACCCAAGGCTAGTAATTATATGTAAGCAGATGGGACATGCAAGGGACTGGGTTTCCACTTTAATCTTTATATTGCTATTAATTCCAGTCATCAGAGGAGAAGCTTAGTAGAAAAAAGACGAAGTCCAAACCAATAAGGACAAACACAAACATCTGGAAGTTTAAAACATTCAGATAAAAACCCAACAGCGTATTAATTGAAATTCACTTTACTGGAGCAATTATCCTCTGTAAAACATGTCTGATGTTGGATTTACCTGATTTCCATGGCATGTTACAATGGACTTATTTCACTGGTTCAATACTTGGAAATTAAACATTGTCTAAAATTGCAAACTTATACTAAAAAGATGAGAAAAGCCACTGAAGCATCAAAGCAAACCTTAGATTCATATGTGTGGCAGCGAGAGTTTGCATGGCCAGCTGCAGACTCTTGTGCAAAAATCCATGACTGATCCATACAATAAATACCCACCTTTAAAACCAAATAATTTGTAGAAAGTCACAAATGCAGATGACAGGTCAAATGAGTATGTACAGCCCCTCTAGCTTTTCTTACTGGTGTAAGCTCACAGTGACCCCTCACGTTTTCATTAGAAACAAAAATTTCTTCTTCAAAGGAAGAGGCCCTGCAGAATGGCCGGTCCTCTCTTTCTTTCAGGAGCTGGTAAAGTTTCTATGCATCAATTGACACTCATGGCAGTTTCAGACCACTGAATAAGTAAATTCTTGGAACAGAAGTGGGAAGCTAGAATTGTGAGAGATGTTTCTATCCTGCGCTGGTGAAATTAGGGTGCAAACTGCTCCTGAAAATAGCATGATTTTTGTTCCCTGGTGCTTTTTCCTTTCTGTCTGCTTCAGAGAGACTGAACTAGAGTACCAGGACAGAATGTGCTGGGACGTGGTTGACACAAGAGCCTAAGGATGAAATCTGATTTCAACAAGACTATTTTTTATTTTGAAAGCTTTCACTGCAAGTGAAAGCCATGGCATAGGAAGTATGACTTCACCTTGGCTTTGTAGCTTAATAGCATGTGGGAGGTCTCCTGTGTTCAGGTCAGCACAAGATCATGCAGACATCTTTATTCAAGTCCTGGTGTTCCCTTCCTAAGTGGGTTAATATGTTTAGAAGACTTTTCCACTGATATATTTTTGACAGAAATAGTAAAAGGGAGTGATTCTGGCTGTGCAGTATGGGATGGGAAAAATGCATGCTGAAACAGCTTAAAGCAAGAAGAAAAAGGTATAACTTGATTAAGAATTGAGTCTCCATTAGCTTCCACAAATGTACGGAAGGATTTGATTATTGCATCTCAATCATACCTTTATCCCTGTTTGAAACAACAGATCTGTGCTTTCAGCATTCTGCAATTTACAATATGCAAAGTTTTAATGGTATTGCTGTTCTTAAAAAGAGAGAATATTTCGATATTACTTACTCCTACACACATTCCCATGTGTAGTACAACCTAAAACATCCTGACCTGTTATATATTATTCCTGGAAGGTCTGGGGGTATTTTGCAAGACTGCCCATACTAACACAGATGAAAAGCATTTCCAAAGAGCCAAAGAACATGAGAGTTTCTTGCCAAGCCGCTTTCCATTGTTTACCAGTGGCCTGGCCAACCAGGGGGGGTCCAGTTGACTGGAAGGCAGCAAATGTGACACTCATCTACCAGAAAGGTTCGGAGGAGGATCTGGAGAGCTACAGACCTGTCAGTCTGACCTTAGGGCTGGGGAAGGTCAAGGAGCAGATCATCCTGAGTGCCATCACGTGCATGAACAGGATAACCAGGGGACCCGGCCAAGCCAGCATGGGTTTAGGGAAGGCAGGTCCTGCTTGACCAGTTTGGTCTCTTCCTATAGCAAGGTAGCCCATTGCGTAGATGAGGGAAAAATGCTATGGGTGTTGAATGTCTGGACTTCAGTAAATTCTTTGATGTTGTTTCTCACAATATTCTAGCTACAACTGCTAGATCAGAAACTCTTGTTTTCAGTGCAGCTCTCTTTGGGAAAGTGCAGAGACAAAAAAATCAGTATAAAATGCAAGTTAACTGAATTGCATTGCTCTTTCAGGGCAGCCTTTGTGTGAAAAAGAAAAGAATATAGGCCCTATATTAAATTAATAAATTAAGAAGTATGCATAATAGGATACTGTTGCCATTCACACTTGATCTCTCAATTTCCTTCCTTAAAAAAGGTAGTCTAAGAAAAGTCATTGCAAAAGTGAAATACTGAAAAAGGGAGTGTACCAAGAAAAAGAACAAAACTCAACTTGCTCTAATTGCTTTTCTTGAAATCTGCTGATGATTTGTACTGAAAAAGTGCTCACTTTCTATTTCAAGAGAATTTTAAACAGACCCACTACATTTTTCTGCTTTACCCATTATTGATGTGTGGTGGAGGCTTATTTTCCTAATATATTTTTAGAGACCTTTAAAAAATTATTTTGACATTTTATGGCAGCATGTAGAATGGTAAATACATTTTAGTCTTCCATTTTAGTCTTCCATTTTAGTTATTTCTTATTCTTTTTGTAATACCTTTGCCAAAAGTATACATTTTTTTGTGCTAATTAAATTGTATTTATTTTTATAGGTAAATGTGTAACTATATTTTATATGTGTGGGGGGATGTACATATCTGTATGTAGAAATAATTTGTCTGAAAAAGCATTGGAAAAACTTCCAGGTAACCTTTCTGACTTGCTTAATGCCAGAAGAACAGTGTGTAATATTTAGCTCTGTCTTCAAAGGCTTTATAAACTGTTCTTTTTTTTAAACATCTGTGGAGAAATTAAGCACCAGATACACATATTAAAATGCTGAGTGAGATATTGTGTACTCTCCCTGCTAGTATTAATTTGCATTTAGATTACCAACTTTAGTAATACCACAAACTATTATTTCTATTTCTGTTATAAAAAATTATCATGGTACAGATATTACCTGAAGACCAATAAACACTTAAGTTAATGCTAAATATTGGTGGGGGGCAGGGGATAGAAATGTAGTTTATTTGTTGCTTTGGAATTGTTAAAATTCAGAATAATAACATTATTTGTCTGGTGATGAAAAACAGACCTGGAAATACTCCGTTCAAAACTGTCATCTTGCTCTATCACAGGTCCCAATGGAGGTATCATCTCTTAAATTGAAGAGAAATGCCACAGCATTATCCGGGATAGTAAGATAAACTTAAATTCTTTTAGGTAGTTTTACTACCTTTGCTTCCACAGGATATCCCTGATAAAAAGCTGTGTATGGAGACAAAATAATAATTATATTTGATAACTCAGTGATAAGTTAGCAAGGAGGGGCACAGTTCTGCTGTGCTCTTCTGTTTAGAACTTATTTCTTTCCTGGTCTGGTCCCTACATTTTTCTCCACCATCTGTGGCAACTTTCTTTTCATTCACACAAATATTGTGGTATCCTTTCCACTATGATCTAACATTCCAGTCACTGAACTAAATACCCACCTACCTAATACAAAGGTTAATATCCAGACCACATGGCCCACCTAGGTTATATTTTCTAAGTATTGTTTTAGGATTTTTTTTTCGATTACAGGTGTTTCCAGACCTCTATTCTTTCAAGATACCTACTTTCATGCAGGATATATATCCTAAAATATTTTCAAGTTCTTTGTTTATGATCAATACTCCCTGTCTTTATTAAGGAATACTCTTAACTGCCAGTGCTTTTCATACTAAAGGTTTTTTTTGGTTTCTGCTAGCAGGCACTATTTTTCACCTAGGGTTATCTTCAAACTCTCAGTACACCAATAAAAATTAGTATTTGGTTAGTTCCCTGCCATATTTACATATTAAACATTTTCTACCTTACATTCTAAGTTTTTAAATATTTTTCTGCTTGTTGCAGTGTCCTTGGAATCGAGGTATGTTAGTATATTGGCTTCTCATTCTAAATATGTGTTATTCAAAGTATTTTTGCTAATATCACAAAACCATAGAATGACCTGGATCGGAAGGGACATTAAAGATCATCTAGTTCCAGCCCACCTGCCATGGGCAAGGACATCTTCCACTAGAACAGATTACTCAGAGCCCCATCCAGCTTGGCCTTGGACAGGTCCCAGGATTAAGCATCCACATCTTCTCTTGACAGCCTGTTTCAGTGCCATCACTGTAAAGTTGTTTTTTTTGTTTTTTTTTTTTTTTTTTTCCTGAATTTATAATCTGAATCTACTCTCTTTTAGTTTATAGATGTTGTCCCTCATCCTATTGCTACGTGCCCTTGTCAACTGTCTCTAAGTAATGTAACTTTTCCTATGGAGAACCACAAGCATTTGGAGAAAAAAAACAAACCAACAAACCCTGATGTGATTATCTTTAGACCTGTTTATCTTTAGACCTGTTCATCTGTGTGAAGAGATTATATACAGTGTTTGTATGCAAGATATTTTGTGACTAAATAAATTCTGAGCAGCAGCTATAATTCCAGAATGCTTAAACCTGAAGCAATTTATGGACCTCTATTGTGTGTGCAGGAAATGGAATGACATCTGGCACTTGTTGCTAGGCAAAATGTGCCTACCAATAGCACTTAGAAGTAATCCAGCAGTTTAACTAGTAGGAATGCTAAATTGTTTCTAATGCAGTTTGCCTGTGATGTATTTCTAAAACGAATACAAACTTCTTTTCCTAACCAATAATTTATGCCCACAAAATGTAAACCCCGCTGCTTGTGTGGGCAGTCAGCCCCATGTGGGGGAAAAATCCCAGCATTCTGGGGGAGCTTTTTTCTGGGATTTACTGAGAGCACCTCTCAAGAACTTTGATTTCATTTGGAATTAACAAAATACACAGTTGCTTTGTAATGCACAAAATTAGGGTGCTTGAAAATCAGCACCCATACACACTGTGAGGGGTGCGAATGTAGGAAAGGGATTTAGCCAGTCTTTTCAGTAGGTTCAGCATTCGCTTCATCTCTGTTCCGTCCCATGGACACTGAAGTGAAAGAGCAATGATTATGTGCTTGTGGTGGTGGACTGGAGAGGTCACTGCATGCCATCCTTCAGGCTATTCCTGACACAATACAAAGTAGCATCAGCCAGTCTTTTTAGATGAGAGGAAATAGTGTTTGAATATTACATATGCAATTAGGTGAGCCATGCAGAAGGAATTAGAAACCTGTGTGATCATTTACATCTGTTTGTCTGATCTTAAAGCCTTTCCAAGATTTTAAAAAAATGTCCACTATCTAACTGGGATTAAACCAAGCAGTGTTCATAATAAATTCATGAACATGAACCTTTTCCAAGAAAATCACACAATTATTTATTTTATTTTATTTTATTTTATTTTATTTTATTTTATTTTATTTTATTTAAAATACTTGTAACAGAGAAAAATTGACTAATTTATATTCAAATAAAAAATAAAAGTTTATTTTATTATGATCTAACTTGGTTTTTTATTGTGGACCTCTATATTGTAGGTATCTACCAAAGACCCCAGTTGAATACATATTGCAGATTTGTAGCTTTGATTGGCAACTGTAATATGAATGAGATTCTGCTTTGCTCAGTGATTGTCATTCACACATTCTTTGCAGAGAACATGAATTTGAACTAATGGCAAGAAAATTAAACAGTTCTTCTATTGATTTGTTAATTCTTCTTGTTATAAAGGCATTTCCTTTAGGGAAATTGCATTCTGTTTGGGAATATCTTCTGCAAGGCCTCAATTGATTCTTGATGTGATCACATCTCATCCTTTTGACTGACAAGGTTGATTCTTTCTGCCAAGGCTTTTTTTTATGTTTGGTTCTTTTTTTTTTTTTTTTTTTTTTTTTTTTTTCTTTGCATTTTCCATATCATTGCTTTTTTCTTTCTTCTTTCACTTTATTTTGAGTAAATGTTTTAACAATTGTCTATATTTTCTCACCTTCCCTTCTTTTGTTTCTTCTGAATCCTTCCTTTAGTGGTGGTTTTATTGTCTGTGGTCCGCATTATATCCCAGTCCTTTCTACTCACCTGGTCCTGCCTATTTTTCTCGCCTTGTTTCTTTTGTCATTTCCTCAGACTCTTTAATTTCTTCTTCATTTGCTTCTAGGTTTCTTACACATGTTCTATTTAATACTATCCTCTGCCTAGCCCTATTGCCACAGCCATTTAATGCAATTGATATTTTCACCTGGTTCCTATCCCTTCCTCCCCTCTCCAATACTTTGTGTTCCCCTTTCAGCAAGTACCTTTTATCTTTTTTCATTTTTGCTATGGCATGCCTTGACTAAAAGAATTTATTAAAAAGAAATATGTTCATCTTAGATTTTAATATTTTAAGTTCTATTTACAAAGTAGTTACGTTGAGCTTGCATTCATTGTACATTTTTTTGTCTAAGCCATCGTAGTCTTAATCCATATTCATGAGTTTCGGTATTGGCATGAATTTGTTGTCCTTGTCTAATCTATCTTTCAAATTGATCTGCTTCTTAAAACAACTAACACATCCATAACAAACAGACATTATTAATTTCTGTGATAATTGATTTTCCACAGAGTATGAAAGGGTTGCACATTGGAGAACCTCTGGGGAACAAAGCTGTGCTCCCCAAAAGGAGAACAGGGGAACTTGGAGTTGCTCTTGTTTTGCAAAATCCTATTTTAGGTATTATTCATTGCATTATTCTTTGGTTTTGTGACTCTATTAAGGGTTTTTCCAAGATTTTTTTTAAATTTATTTTTAAAAATTTTATTAATAACCATTTAATTTGCTGACTAGTCAAGGTCTTAGTGTAACTGGAATGGGTTTGTGATTATGTCAAGCTTGAAGAGGCATGAATAACCAGCATGAACAGAAAAATTATGAGTGCAGTACACATGTTCCTATTAGTGTGCCTCATTTGGAAGCAAAAATATCTTGGTTTTATCCTTGATTTCTGAATTGTCCAGAACTTTTAGATTTCTAGAGTTTCTAGACCTTTCACTCCCACCTTTTCCCTCAAAATGTTTTAAAAGTGTAGAAGTCGTAGGGAACAAAAAGAAAAGTACTCTTCTATTATCAAGACAATTTGGTGTAACATTTTTAACTGTTTGGCTCCTTTTTTTCTATTGTGTTCTTTAAAATGTTCTTTCTCTTCATCTCAAACTCACAAGAACAATAAGAGTCTTGTTTACTTACTCTGTAATTTTAGAGGGTTTTTTTTCTCTTCACTTTTTCTTTTATTGCAACCAAAGTTCTTAGGAATTTTATCTTTTGAAAGCTGACAGAGAATGTGCCCTTTTGTCTGGGCGAAAAGTGAGAAATGTGAGAAATTTGTTATCAAAAGGTACATAGCATCCTTTGTTAGAACAGCCTTTCTTTCTTGCTGCTGTGATTGAGCTTTTGAAGATACTCTGATGGTTTCATTAGCTGAGAGGACACCTCTGTCATGAGCAAGAGTGATTAAACAAGAGATTGAAACCAGACATGAGAAAATCAATCTGAATTTTGCCATTGACTTCATCAGGCCAGTCTCTTCTGTATCCTTCTCTGCTTACAGTACTCATTTTGTTTGTTCTCTTCCTCCCCTTCCTGGCTACCTACTCTCTAAGAAGGAAATACAAAGTGCAAAGTATAGGGACAAGCCCATGGACTTCTGCGATCTGAGTGTAAAGACAGGGACTGGCTCACCTTGAATACCTTGGGAACATTAGCTAAACTCACTTGTTTTATGTATCTTCCAATATATTTTATTCCATATCTATAAAACCTGGGTAATTTTTGTCACCATGGTTTCTGGGCATTTCAAATATAAACAGCCATACAAACACCTAATAATTGATTGTGATAATATAGTAATAGAACTACATAAATATCTGAAATTAAAAGAATTCAGGACTTCCCCTGAAATTACTTCAGAACTTTGGGATATATTTTACCTTGTGCTTCAAACTTTGTAAGGAATGGAAAATGTAATTCAATTGTTGGGATTTTTTTTTTTTTTTCTAAATTCATTACTTATTAGCACTACATTTAAATGTGCACTAAGGAGAATAACAACATAAAGAGACTGAGAAGCTCAATTATACCACCCACACCTAGAAATAATCTTTTTATACTAAGAATCTGGAACAATGTTTTAAAAGCAAATAAAACAATCTGTTCACCTCCTATCCATTATGTTCTTTTAATTGAGAAGATTTCTCTGATTTATTTTGAACCAAGAAATAAAAATAGAGTTAATTTCAGTTTGCCATGAATTGCAGTCTCTGGTATTTTAAAAATGTATAATACTGTGCTGATTACTCTTTGTTTAAGAGGATGGTAATCTGTGCATACTATCACAGTTGGAGCTCTATTCCCACCTGCCTGCTATTTTCTCACTGTTTCTCTGGGCAAGGAGGTTTTTTCGTGTTGCTCTTTAAGTAATTTGATGCAAAGAATAAGAAATATAATAGCTCCTACTCTGCAAATGCCTCTTCCTAAGTTGTTTGACCTTTTACAGAAAGGTCTGAGCACGTTCACCCACCCAATTATGGTGATGTACCCAAGGCATTTAAGTTAGTAACCTCTCTATCTTATTAATATGCCTGCATTGTTTTTCAGACTGTGCTGTGCAGAACTGTGAGGTGCCATGAACTGTATGTAAAGTTTTCAAAAAGGCAACTGAAGAAATAAGTTCTAATATATATTTCACAAAATATATGAGTTTTCAGAAAATGATCACATTATCTGGGCAATATCTAGGGTTCTAAAAGCAAGAATATTTTATATCCAGATAAAGACTTCTTTTTTCCAGGTGTAAGCTCTGAATCAAACCAAGCTTCTTGTTGGAGTCACTGGCTGTAGTGCTTCCATAATTGTCTCAAAAATAAATTGTCTATCTATCTATTACAGAATTATATTACTTTAAATAAATTATTTATATAAAGCTATTAGAAAGTGTCCAAAGAAGAGCCTGGAGGGAAATCAATATGAGGAGTAGTTGAGGGCATTTGGTTTTTTCAGCCTGGAGAAGAGGAGACTGAGGGGAGACCTCATTGCAGTTACAACTTCCTCGTGGTGGGGAGAGGAAGGGCAGGTGCTGTTCCCAGTAGTGACAAGTGACAGTGAGGGAGTGGTAAGAAGCTGTGTGAGGGGATATGAAGGTGTTTGGGCACTGGGACAGGCTCCCAGGGAAGTGCTCACAGCACCAGCATGACAGAGTTCAAGAAGCATTTGGATCAGTGTTCAGCCTGGTGTAACTCTTGTGGTGCATCTGTGCAGGGCCAGGAGCTGGACTTTGGTCCAGAGTCTTGTCGGTCCCTTCCAGCTCAGAATATTCTATGATTCTATGATTCTATGATTCTGTGACCCATCTGGAAAGCAAACTTTATTTCGTCCCCACCACCTCTTTCTCTCTGGCAGTCTTCCTGTTTGTAAAGAAAGTGCAATGAATTCTTAAAGAAACCTATTTTGAATGCCTGATTTCTTCACCAATCCTCCTATTCCACTTGCTGAGCCTTCATGCTGGTGGAATCAAGTCACTGGATGAGGAATATTTTCAGAAGTGAGGATGCTGCCAATCCAGACCTGACCTTTTCTTGAAGACACTGCAGTTGCAATATATTTTAGCCTCTGTTAGCTCAGGAATTAAATTTCCCAAATACCACATACCATGTTTTGGAAAGTGAAGTCTATTTTAATTTCACTGAGGAGCCAGTGCACAACTTGGTAAAATGGTAAGTCTGTACTTGGAAAAATAGGATAACAACAGGTGCTCCAGGAGGTTTGGCTGGACTGTAGAAAAATTGTCAACCTGAGGCATTTTCTAGGAAACAAGATCCATCTTTATTTTGCTGTACTTCAGATTCTTCTTAAAGCTGGTAAAGAAAACACCGCAATCTCTGAACAGGTTAAAACTTCACAAATATTTATCTTTTCTAAAAGCATAGGGAAAAAGATTTAGACAGTGTCGAGAGACGATTAGTATTCAAAAGGCAAGGGAATAAAAACCTAATGCCTAGCAGTACAGTGGGGGAAGAGTATAGCCAAAACAAATACTGAGAAGCATTTGTTTAACATTTGGCTAAATTTGGATAAATGTGGGCACAACTTTATATACTCAGAATTGTATTTAATTTTTGATCCATGATCTTCATTGGAATGTTGCAATGTAGTTCTTATATGTGTCATATATTTTCAAAACTTTCTAAAACGGGACTTTGAGGCACTAATGTTTTTTTTTTCCTTCACTAATGGTCTATTAAAGCTATCTGCAATGCTCAGTTTGTTTTTAAATGTTAGTGCAAACTTGAATACTCCAGTTTTCTGCACCTCTAATTTTTGTAATGAGTTTTTCCCATATGCTAGCAAAAGTTTTGGAGACATAAGTGACTCAGTTTCAGGGATTACTAAGTGGTATTTAACAACTGAAATCTGTGACAAGCTGCTGTTTCCTATTTCTCTTTTCTGTGTCATGTTTTTGTCATTGTTTTGAAGAGCAAGGGGCCAGATTTCCTACCAGACACAATTCTAAAAGATGTAGGTAATAATATTTATGATCTTCAGCTATAGGAAGAATGTGCAACCCCTTATTTTCCTATATGTGTAAAAACAACATGTTAACACTCTTCAATAAAACTATCCATTTCAATTAAATAACTTCATTTATCATAAAATTATGGATAAATTGTTTTGTAAAGCATTTACAACTTTGATAACAAATATTAACAATCTACCTTTAAGAGATGGCACTTAATATAATTATTTCAGATAAGAAAGCACATCATCTAGGAGATCGTGGGTTTGAAAATCGAAGTCTTTGGATCACCAGTCATTCCTTAAGCACAGTTACTGAATAACAGTAACTTTTATGATGCTGATAGATTTAAGTATAGTCATTGTAGGAGGGTTGTAGTTGTTTTGTGAGGGTATGTCCCCTTTTCTGCCCTCCAGCTCACAACGCAAAGAAGATACAGCGATACAGCATAAGGTTTTTAGCTTTTGACTCGGTGGTGGCTACATGGTCATCAGACAGGCCTTGTTCAGTGCATTGGCTTTACTTAGGTATAGGTTCTCCTGTGTGCAGCTCAGGATTGTGCCAGGCTTGTAATTTTGACCCTTTGGCCTCTAGGTTTACCACACTGTAAACAGTGTTTGACTCATTTTTGTACCCTTTGGAGCTGTCTTACCCAGCTGCCTTGTTCCATGTAATATTTCTGTAACTGGCATGTTGAATGCGGACTTTGTTGACCGGCAGATAACCAGAAATGGAAGAATGTCTGGGATTTCTTTAGAGAATGCTAAAGAGAATTGTAACACACCTGTGCTAGTGTTTGTTGTTAATCCTAGTAATAAAGGCTCTCAGACTCCATAAGGTATTATTTAAAATACCTTTTATTGGTATCTTTTATTGGAGATAACACAAGAAAAAAAAGGAATAGAATAGATTATGCTACATCTCCCTAAGTTCTGCAGCATCAGAAGGATTTCTAATCAAGGCATGTCAGGCTGCTTGAATTCTGTCTGCGCTGAGGTTCACCAGTGTGGTGGCCTTCAGACCTCTTAGAGGATTTTCTCAGAGGTACCATTATGGGTCATTTTGACTGTCAAACAAAAGTATGTTCACATGGGAACTTTAAGGGAAAGGCAAAGCCAGGTGGCCACTTATTTCATATGTAGTAAAATAAATGTTATACAGCTAATCTGAGCTCATTCAGTGTGCCCTCTTGGTGGTGGTTTTTTTTTTTGTTTGTTTTTTTTTTTTTTTTTGTTTTTTTTTTTTTTTTTTTTTCCTTTGAATATAAAAACCCTGCAGCATTTGTGGGTTTTTCATTGATGCCTAAGAAGGCTGACCTGAAACAGAGACTGGACAGAGCTAGAGAATAAAGTAGATATTTATTGAAAGGCCTCCAGGGTTCACCTTGGGCAGGACAGGAGCCAGACCAAGGCTACACCCAGGGTGGACCAAGAATGGTCACAAAAATGGACAACCAGTTACGAGATCTCACACTTTATAAGTTTTGGTCCATTTGCATATTGGGGTTTAATTGTCCAATTACAGCTTCAGGCTATGAGGTGTCATCCTTCTTGTTTTCTCTCTTCAATCCACCGTTGTTTGTTCTGTTGGGCTGAAAGTTGTCCTCAGTCTTCAGCAGGAAAAGGATTTGTTTTGTCTGCCCACTCTGTGAAGACCTTACTGGCACTTAATATGAGGCTCAGAACTACACTCCTAGGCAGCACAGAATCTGCAAATATGAAGGCTAAAATTTAAGGCATCATCATAGGGTGATATTTTCAATCTCACAGGGAGCCAGAAATTCTCCTTCAGTCAGGTTTGGTTCCTCGCTTAGACTTACAGGGCCCAAAAGGTTATGTGTAGCCACAGACCATGGAAGGAGCCAGCGAAGGGTATCTGGGACAATGTTCGTTAGTCAACCTGAAGCACACACCAAACTGACTAGACTCAGAAAATGGGGTTGTATTGGCTTTTTTGTGGATGATTTTCCTTACAGTACTTGGTATGTGGCTGTGTTTTTTATCTGTGCTGGAAACAACATTGACAACATGGGTGTTTTAGCCGGTGCTGAGCAGTGCTTGCACAGAGTTGAAGTCTTTTCTGCCTCTCAGCAGGAAGCAGGGTAGGGGTACACACAGAGTGGGGAGGGGGGGACACATCCAGGACAGCTGATTCCAGCTGACCATGGGTATATCCCCTATGGCATCATGCTCAGCATATAAAGCTCGGAGAAGAAGTAGGGATGTTCAGAATGATGACATTTCTCTTCCCCAATCATCGTCATGCATGAGGCAGACCAGCTCTCCTGGGGATGGCTGAACACCTGCCAGTGGGAAGCGGTGAATGAACTCCTTGTTTTGCCTTGTTTGTATGCACAGCTTTTACTTTACCTATTAAACAGTCTTTACCTCAACCCATGAGTTTTCTCACTTTTACCATTCCAATTCTCTCCCCCGTCCCACAAGGGGTAACTTCTCTGAAAAGTTTTCCTTTCTCATGGAAAGGAATTGTTCTTCTCTCAGATATAATTTTGTTTGATATGTTCAGTATCTGTGCAAAAGTCTACACTCAGAAAGTAACATATGGAATAGCAGTCTTCTAGAAAAGCTAAAGTATACTTATTCTGCATATTTAAAGATCTTCTTACTTAAAAGTTGATTATTTTTGGTAAAAAAAAAAAAAAAAAAAAAAAGAGAAACCATTTGGTTAAAAATAAGTAGGAAATCTTTCACAGAAAAATTGAATTATTAATGGAAACCTTGACTCTAGACTGTTTTGATGGATAAAACTAATTTATCTCTGTCTCCCTGAGATATTTATATCAGCTGTCTAAACAGCGTGAGTCACATTTAAAATGTATCAACTTGTGCAACCTCCAGGGTAACAAACTGGAGCTGATTCAGCTGAGTGTTGTTTCCCTTCATTTTAATCATTCAAAATATCCAATTGTTTTTTATTAAAATTGAGTCAGTTCACTTTACACGGAATTTGAATCCATAGCCAAGAGGGGAAAAAGAAATGTCACTGATCAGCAGTATAATTTATTGTTTCTTGTACTTTGGACCCTTTTTCTACAGGTAGAGGAAAAATGTGTGTTGTCTTTGATTCTTGAGGTGTGTGTTTATGTGTATGTATATATAGGCAAGAAGTTTTTAATGCTAAGTACATGTGTAGTAATAAAAGACAAAGGTTTTTTTTTTTTTTTTTTTTTTTTTTTTTTTTTTTTTTTTTTTTACAACTACAACTGTGAGTTTTATATACACTTCAAGTAAAAGACTCAAGCTATGTGAAAGACCATTTGGTCTCAGAGCACTGTCCACAGCCTAAGAGTGCTAAAACTATGTATTACTCGTGCCATGTGTTGCAACTGGAAACGATATTGGAGTAGAAATGTTTGGAAAACGTTTTTCTTTTGCTCACTTTTTAAAATTTATTTATTTATTTATTTTAAAAACAATGATGAAAAAGTTATTTTAGAATTTTCCAAGAATTTAACTTCCAAAAACATTTTTTAATGTTGTCTGGACATCTTTGATATTAAAAAGAATTACTACACATTATACTGCTTTGCATTTATTTCCTGAAAACATTAGTTTCTAATACCTTGTTAGGCATTTAAGCAGCAGTAGGTTGGGGACTTAGAAAAGGCTACACAATTATATAACCTGACACAAAGAGTTGTGTGCAGAGAAATTTTAAGGGCACAGGAGACAAGCTCACCTATATCTGTTTCTTGCTGAGACAGATACTTGAGAGGGAAAAAACCCCAGGAGTTTATATGGAGTAATAGACCATGTAAAAGAGTGAAAATCCTTCCTGGCCTCTTTCAGAAACTGTTGTTCTGAAATTCTGAAATATGGGATTAGAGTAGCATATATTAAAAAACCCCAGTACTATAACTAGTATATGCAGTAAAAATATTTTAAAGCATTACTTTAATTTACTTTCTAATCTTGTCAGTGAAATTGCAGTTGTCAGTAAGTATACTTTTAAATTACAGGACTAAGTGAAATCATTCATGATGATTTCCTCTTTGGGCAGAGAAAGATAACTATAGTCTCAGTAGTGGAGAGTATTCATACATTCCAGGGGGCAGCAATTTTTCAAAAATTTTAAAATTTTTTTTATATTTCAATTTAATTTTCTAATCTATTTTCATTTCTAAAGATACTGATTTTAAGGTATTGTTTAGTCTGCTCCATAAATTCTCACTAGTGTATTTATCTAGTACAGCAATAATGCCATATATGACTTTGATGAAAATTTTAAGTGTTTTCTTAAAATACTCTTCTGCAAATGCTAAGATTTTTTATCTCCAAATTCAACAATAGTAACTTTAAATTGGCTTATTTGCACAATTTGTATTGGGAGATGATTAGAAGATTTATAAACTTCTGCATTCCCATTGACACAAGTCACCATGAAACAAAGATGTTATCAGTGTAAATAATATTTTAGAGTTGGTATAACAGAAATAGCCACTGTGTCTAGTTGATTTATAATGTGAAAATTAAATACCATCAGCAGTCGTGCCCTCACACATCTCTGGTAATTTTTCTATATTTTAATGTAGGTTCTGATGGATTTTTTCCTTTTTGAACGCTATTTCATATTTGTTTACTAAAACATTGTTCTAAGCCATCCCTGCAACACACGGCACAAGTGCAAGAGGAATATTTTTTGCTTTTCCTTAGGAAGTATCTACAGTCATTTGTTTAGGTTTTACCCATACCTCTGTCGGAGTTACGGATTTAACAACATTTATGATGTTTTCAGTGTTAAAGTGCTTCCAGTAATAACTAGATTGAGATGATTTGTCATCAGTTGCCATTTTAACTCTGAAAATCCATTTCAGATAAACTTCAATGCGCTTGGGGAATCCAATCACTACAGAGCGCTGAGAGGCAAACTGTGCTTGTGTGCTCTTGTCAACATGACTAAGTCACTCAGGCTCCCCACAGCGCAGTGCTCAGTGGTTTTGTCTCTTACTCTGGGATACTTCAAGGTCTGAACACCCTAAATAAACGTGGATAAATTGGTTTAATGTGAGAACATCTAAGTTCCAATGTAGTGGGCTTTCTTTTCATTTTTAATAGCCTTTTGGGAAATAAATAAGGTAAATTTCTTTTCATCCTTAAAGGTCTCTGGGCCTACTGTATTGCTTTTAAAATCCCTGATTAAATTCTTACCAGGACTGTGGCTTGTTGATAAAAGAGCCTCAGTGACAAAATTGGCTTGAAATGTTCTATTATCATTAGGCAGCTTTTCCCTTGAAATTTCCCCCTGGCTTTTTTGAGCATTGTTTCTAAATTCCTACCAGTCCCCTTGGTCAATCTGTAGCTTAACCTCATCCTGCCAGCACAGGAAGAGTAACAAGTTGTGATGTGGAGTAGGAGGCAGTATTGTGAAAACCCCAGCGTTGCTAAACCTCCTTTCAGCGGGGGCAGAATCCCTAGGGCATACTGCGAAGTTTGAGAACACCTGGCTTTCACTGGGGGTAGTGCAACATAGACAAGCAAGACCCCAACCCTAAAAAGAGATTAATTAAACAGAGATAGAAGAAAAAATTAATAACGCAAACTTATTTTTTCCTCTCCTAAAACTGCAATTCTAACAATTCTGAAAAAGGAGATTCAGAGAAATGCTTCTTCTGAGTTCAAGGCACTGTTATTGAGAATCTCAAATACAATTAAATAGAATAGTCCCTTTTGCAAATCCTATTTTAGTGTAGAATGAGATGTTTTTACTAGCTTTACATTGGTGTAAACTAGCACAATCTATTTCACTAACTGCTGGTAAGAAAGTCATGCAGTTGGAAAGAAAAAGTAAAAATATCTTCACTGTACTGGTCTAGGTTGAAAGCGCAGAACAAAGTTTTAGTATTTTTTTTTTCAAAATTTTCAACTCTTACAACTGAATTATCCTCCCTATCTAATATCCCAGTCGGAATTTTGAGTCCATAACCACAAATTCTTCATATTTCTTCACCTATTCAATGAATTGGCTTTTTTAGATTTAAAAAGCACTTCAGGAATCACTCAGGGGTTGCTAAAAATGCATAGTAATGTGCCCAATTCATTTATCATGACAGCTGCTGATTTTCTTCTGATGACTGACTTCATGCTTGAGAGAGAAGTCCTTATCTTAGCATAAGCATCTCACTGCCTGTAGAAAATTAATTCCATTACAATTTTAAAATGAGAACTGCCCTCAATTGTGTTCTTACATAGACTAATTGGGCTTTAGTTATCAAGAACATGTGACTGCAAGGACATGTAAGTATATTTTAGTATCTGGCCAAACAGCCTGGATCTTTGTGCTCAAGTCAGACACATCTTTTGACAGGAGGGTTACTTTGCTATAACTAATGTGGCGGAAGGACAGTAATAAGTATTATCCCCAAGGCAGTATTTCCAGTTGTGTTTACTTAATGAACCAAGAATTTATTTAAAAGTTTTGGCAGTTTAATAATCACATGACCATGTGATTCTCAGTGTTTCACAGTTCCTTATAGAAAGGGAACTATTCCTGTCAGGAATACAGGACTCTATTCATCTTGTTGAGAAAAATGGTGACTGTAATTTCAAAGGTAGCATGTTGTCTCATTGGGCTGTTTGTTTGTTTTAAAACTAGCTATCTCTATTCATATGTAACATCTGAAAGCTCTTAAGTACAAGGAAGTTTATCCTTACCAAAATTTCTGTGAAAAAGTTGATTATCAATATTTGCTTTATAAACAGATTTTAGGTTCATCACTTGGACTCCTGGTGATGTTTTAATCTGCTAGAGGTTATCCAGAAAAAAAAAGATACAGGAGTTGAACCCAGTCACCTTTCTTTCAATTCAATGTCTTAACAAGATCAGTCTTTTCTTCTTTTTGTTTTCTGTTGAGTCTACATTTTTGTGCCCCACCACTGCTCTGTAGAAAAGATAGCCATGGCATATAAACATGCATACATTTACATGTGCTCTTAGCAAGAGCATGGGAGTTGACAAACCAAGTCGTTTGTTTTGACTGATTTCATTGCCTATGGAAAATTTAAGCACAAGGCTGTTGCAGATTTCAGTCATAGGGAACATGAGTATGTATTAAAAAAATTAAAAATGGTACAAAGGTGGAGAGAATCTTCTTCCAGGAAGATGCACAAAAAACCCAATAACATTGCTGAATGCTGCAATTTCTATAGACACATAAAAATGAAAGCAATGTTCAAATTTAGTTTCTGGTCCATCCAATAATTATTTAATATAATTGTTTTTATAAACCAATGCAGTTCAACCTATAACCAAGCTGACATCACGCTCCTTTTTTATTCAAAATGTCCGAATATTTAAACCCTGACATTCAATATTGAACAAATAAGTGAAGCAAAAGAACATAAATGAATGATCTGTGTTTGCATGCAAACATATCTAGTGAGGCATCAAACTCCAAAGTCTCAGCTTCCCAGCAGTTTAGTGAAAAAAGACGGACAACCTCTGGGGACTGTTCAGCCCACACAGGACCTGAGTCACTCTGCAGAAGTGCCTGTCTCTCATGATGGATTACACACAGAGCTCAGCAAAAGCAGGCTTCCAAATCAATGCCCTGAATATGTGCAGTACAGATGTGGATTCAGAACTTTTTGTCAAATATTTTATCTTTGTATCTTTGCCCTTGGACCTGTAGGCATGCAAATATATAGTAGAAAACTATTTTTTAAAGACACTTAGGTTGAAGTCAAGGGTCTAAACACAAAAGCAAGTGATCAGAGCCAAATGTTTGTGGTTTAAATTATCATCTTCCTGCTCAGATGTTTTAATTCCCAACCAATTATAACTTTGCATGTGACTAAAATTCTACAAATGTCTTCCCTGGATAACTTGACTCAGTCTTCCAAGGTTTAGAGACCTAACGGCAGTTTTTAAGGATAAACTGGGCTCAGGACCATATCCCATACATTGCGTGTATAATTTTAAATGCAGAGTTGTTACTGCTGTCCCTAGTGATATATCTTCAATGGGTACATCTTGGACACCTGTCAGCTAAAGGCTTAGTCACACCATGTTTCCAGAGCTGATGTCAATATGCAGTCACATTCTTGTTGTTTCCAGCTGGGGAGGTATTAGCCTGTGACATCATTTCCTTGCCCCTAGTGTGTAATCCTGTGCTTGTATTTCCAGTCTTAATCCACTTTTACTACTTCAGTCCTTCAGGTTGTCAGTCTAGTTACTTTTTGTATTATCTTTCATCTTCTTCTTTCTAGTGAGGATTTACAGGTTTGTTATTGCCAAATGCTGTTTGTGTTATCTGAATTTCTTTATCAGTATCAGTAAAACACACACAGTTCCAAAAACATCATTTGAAACATAGCCAGACATCTTCTTCTATTCCAGTAATATGACTTTTTGTCCTAATGTTGTTTCTTTCCTTTGAACTAAGTTTGATTCTTTTGCATTTCTAGAGCATTTTGTCCAGAATATTTTTTTCTTTTCATGGGTGGCATTGTATCCAACATATATGATCCTATCACATGGATTTCCTATGTTCCTTTTCTTACAAAATTCATTATCTCATAAAAATATACACCAGGTTATTTTGGCATAATGATAGTCTATTTTGGGGTAAAGCTGTTATTCCTTATATTTCATTTTCATTACTCCAGTGTCTCTAGCTTTGCAATGCTTCATAGTTTATTTCAAATCCTGGAACAACTCATGAGGTCACAGGCACTTGTTTTTATGTTGCCTGGATCATGTATACTCCTTTTGATTGGAAGAAATAAAAGCTGGATTTTTCAGACATTTGATTGCCAGCCTGATATATGTATTAAAAGTCTTTGTTTCTGAACTGCCCTTTCATATACAAGTATTTTAAGTATTCTCAAATGGAGGCTATGGGGTCTTGCCCTCTTGGTCTAGACACTTCCTTAAAAATAGTTTTATGTCTTTTTTTTCCTCTCATCTTAGATGAGTAATTTTCATTTCCAGAGAGTGTGTCATTAGCCACACTGCATTTGGTACTAGTAGTCAGCATCCTTATATTAATTTTGTTTTGGACTGCCTGTAAATTGTCTTTAATCTTAAGTTGGTTTTTCTTTTTTTTTTTCTTTCTTTTTTTTTCTGCTTGGTGAAGCCACTCTTTTTCTTGCTTTCTTTTTATTTGGATGATGAAAGTACATTTTAGTACTTGCAATTTTGCAAGATCTGACCCTGCCTAACATTTTCTGTTCTCACTTTCTTCATATATTTTCTGACATCTGACAGTTTTCCCGGCATATTAATTTTATGTTCCACCCTACAAGCTTTCTGCATAATCCAGATATACTCTCTGAGGTGACTGCTCATCTAGTTAGAAATTGAGCCCTTTGTTATAAAAGGCTTCTCCCCATGTTAGAACCTGCAAGTTTTTCAGTCCTCAGACAGTCTTTTTCTTAAAGGATTTACTGCATTTTCTTGAGTCGTCCTTATTTCCTTGTTTTCTGTTTTTTTGTTGATGTTGTTTTGGTTTTTCTTTTTAGTGAAGCTCTGATTTATTTGTGTTTAGCATTTATTTGTGTTACAGTTCTTTTTTAAAAAAGGGAATGAATGTGTCATCATTTGAGATACAGCTTTCTTGACCAACCATTTTGTGAGGTCTTATACTTTTCTCATGTTCTGTGCCACACCCTCAAATAACTGGGTCTACCCTTTATTGCTAAAATTTATTTTACAGGAGGTTGCAATCTCACCTCATATCTTTCATAGTGCTAGTTACTCCTTATTTACTATTTAATAACATTATTTGCTTTCTAAATAATGCAGAAATTTATACACGACAAATGGGATCCGACAAAAACCTTTCTGAAAGAAATCTAAGCCCAGTAAGAAAACTTCTGTGCTTTCTCTACTTTCCTTACAGTTTTATCATATACTTGATTTATACTTCATCACATCATTATTTTTGTCATGAGGGAGGCAATAATATTGGTACACGTGGGTGTGGGAGATAAGCAAGAAGGGGATTCCTGTGTCAAACTGACTTGCAGATCAATTGCATCTTGCATGTCTCAGGGAAGATGCAGCAAGGTGCGGGCACTTATCATCTTCTACACTTCAATATAGTCCTCTCACCCAAATTTTTGGGCAGAATATTGCCATTCCTTTACAATTAAAAAAAAAAAAAAAAAATCCAAATGGGAAAATTAATATATTTTAAAGGATGGTGAAGGTGAAAATCACGTGTGCAATGTTACAAATTCATATTAGTTAGATTCCTGACAGTTTCTTTCAGTTGCATGCAAGGGATCCTTCATTACTTTTCAAAGTTAGTTAGTTTGTTTGTTTTTTGTCTTGTGTTTTCTTGTTAAATAAAGCAGGAAACTGCTCTGTATAACCACCTTTATGAAAGTATTTTACTAATTTTCTTTAAGCATGACTCTCTTGCATTTTAAGTGAAATTATTTATTTCCTTGATGCATCATGTGTTAGATTAGTGCATGTCTAACTGAGAGAGGTTAGTGCTGCTGGATCATTGGTAATAGCTGATACGGGCTTGCTTCTGCTTTACTCTGTCATTTAGACATAGGAATGGGAAAATGAGTCCTACTTTTATTAGAGTATCTTTTCTTCACTGGCAAACATCAAACTGTTTAATCACAAGAGTGTCTAACATAGATGTGCTGGCTTGAAGGCAAAACCAGCAAGAGACTCCAAGTCAGAAAAAACAATTTAATAGGAGAGGAAAAAAAACTAAAATAAAATAAAACACATGCAATGGTACAAAAGATCACTGACAGAGTCAGAATACAACCTGAAACCATGGTGGTAGCAGTCCAGATGAAGTGGTCTTGTTGAAGCAGTGTTCTTGCAGAAAGGTCTGGTTGGCTCTTGTCCTCTGGGAATCCAGTGGGTAAGGCTGCCTGTGCTGTCCCAAGGCCCAGATTATATCCAGGTGGGAATGCTTGGCTCCTCCCCCTGGGTGGAGCATCTCACAATGGACTGATATCATTTTATCAGTTTTGTAATGGGTCCTTGATTGCCTATTAAACAGAGATAGCTCCTGGGGAGAGTTATCTATGAGTCATGCAGCAGGGCATTGATGGGCCATTAACAGAAGATAGTCTGGAGGGAGGGGGCACGGGAAACAGTGGTGCACAACTTAGTTTCAACATTTCATGTAGATGGTGATAGAATACATACTTGGGGCACATTTTACATTGTAACCTAGGACAATAGAGAATGCAAAGTCACAGTGACAAGTAGTGATTCAAAGGAAGGAAAACAGTGATGTTTTTTCTTTACATTTTTGTAAGCTACCCTAGGATTTGCCACCATTTTCTGGAATAGCTTCTGCTGTTGTTTGTCAGTGAAGCAGTGTAGTCACTAGAGTGGTGTGGTTGTTGTTGTTTTTTTTTTTTTTTTTTTTTTTTTTTTTTTTTTTTTTTTTAAATTCTGCATTTATATATATATATATATATATATATATACACACACACACTCTATTTTTTTTTTTTTTTTCCCCCCCGCCTTTACCAGTGGGGAGTTATTCAGCAATTTTTAAGGTGGCAACTCATGTTAAAATAAGAACTAATATGTTCTCTTACGGTTTTGGTTTATGTTTTTTTGCAGCTATTGTACTGTATCTTGTCTTAGGACCACATTGGAAGGCAAGCAAAGTTTTCTTGAGCAGCAAAAGAAACAATCTTTTCTAATTAAAATTGTCATTGTTAGTTATTTACATTTCTTCTTATTGGCAGCTGATTGGGCTTGTATTTTTCACACAGTCCAACCACAGGAACAGATGCATTTAAAATAGACTGCAATTAGATTCTATTTTTAAGATGCAGTGATAGGAAGGAAATATTCTGTAAATCAGATATATATTCAAAAGATATTTATTTTTAAATTTAATGCTCTGATTTAAAAGAGATGCAATTGTTTTCACATTTACTACCTAAAATTGTATAGAAGTGTTAAAGAATGAAGTGATAAAAATTTGCACCTGGAAGTTAGTTTGAAAAATGATACTTAGTATGCAACATAAATAGTGAAAATTGCCCAGCCTCTCACCCACCAGCCCTCCCAAGTCCTTCTGGGCAGGGCTGCTCTGGATGTGTTCATCCCCCAGCCTGTGCTGATACTGGGGATTGCCCCAGCCCAGGTGCAGCACTTTGCACTTGATCTTGTTAAACCTCGTGAGATTCTAAGAGATCATCTCAGACCTGTGCTGGTCCCTCTGGATGGCATCACATCCTTCAGGTGTGTCAACCGCAACACTCTGCTTGGTGACATCTCCAAATTTGCTGAGAGTGCATTTGATCCCTTTGTCTATGTCACGAAGAAGATATTAAGCTGCACTGCTCCCGGTACAGACCCTTGAGGGCCTCCACCTGTCAGTGGTGTCCTCCAGGACTCTTGAGCAGTTGACCACTGGCCCCTCAATGTGACCACCCAAACAAGTCCTTATGCACCTAACAGTTCATCTACCACATCCATCTCTCTCCAGTTTAGAGAAGGGTGTCGTGGGGGACAATGTCAAATGCTGTACAGAAGTTCAGGTAAATGACATATGTTGCTCTTCCCTTGTTCACTGATGTAGTCACTCCACCACAGAAAGGCACAAGTTGATCAAGCAGGCCTCGCCCTTTGTGGAGCCATGTGCTGGCTGTCTCCTTTCCATTTTTAATTGCATATGAATGCTGTTAAGTTAATCCGTTAGTTATGTTCATTTAAAAATGTAGTTGATGGAACCTGTTTTAAAACATGGATAGGAAAATACCACTTCTGAATGGGAAAAAAAAAAAAAAAAGGGGGGGGACTTGACACACTCTTTCCTTCCTTTGCTAGGCCATGGAAAGTGTGACTGTGGGAAGTGCAAATGTGATGAAGGCTGGTACGGTGAAGCTTGTCAGTATCCAACTACTTGCAATCTTACACGGAAGAAAAGCAACGAAATGTGCAAAAATTCTCAAGATATCATCTGTTCTGGTGCAGGTAAGATGTCTTTTGTTGCTTTTGATACCTTAGCACTCTCCCAGTGTTATCTTGAGAATCACTGTCATTTCTAACTAGTAATTTTGTAGAGTATGTTTCAAGAGACTGAGATGTAACCGTCGGTATATTAAAATGTTTAATCTTCCGATAGGTTTATTTCTGTACATATAATGCACACTGGTTAGGAACACCAACTTTAGTGCTTTGGTTTATCCATAGATGTTTTGAGTTGATGAAACTGTAACTATCATTTATTTTCCTCATCAGAATGTTGTTGTAATGGCATTAACATCATGGGAAGTGATGTAATTTCTGTCAAGTGTTTGTGTTTACAGAATGCAGAAATGGCATTTGCAAGTATTTTTCTCAGACATTTATAAGCTGTGCAACTTTTTGAGGCACTTTTGAATTGTACATGTGATTATTAAAATCAGTTGTAGAAGATGTGCTGAATGATTTAAAGGAGCATTTCCATCTTCACTGTTCTGATATAATAACACTCTCATCTCTAATTGTTTAGTTTTATAACCATTCTAACCATTCTAACTTAAATAGAAAGTCTTTTCCAAAAAAAAAAAAAAACCATTCTTCTTCACTGAAGAATGGTACCATTTTAAAGGGCATTTTCCACCAATCAAGTTTTGAGACCAGAAATTGCTTTCTGGTTTTTCCATTACATTGACCTCTAAGTGAAAGAATATTTCAAGAACCCCACTTCTGGGGTCTTTTCACTATTCACTATTGCTGGTCTTTAATTTCTGATGTAATCCACACATTTTCATACAAGTAAATTTCTCACAAGTTAGGTGCTGACATGAGCAAAGAATCCCATCTATTTGTGGGACTTGTTAGAGAGAAGCTGGTACAGGATAAGAAATAAGTTTAATGTAAAGCAAGTAGTATGCAATGTACTGAGTAAATGATATATTTGATTTATAACAATAGATGTATGAAACTTGCAATCAAGAGAGACATGAGAGATAGCTAAATGAGAAACTGACTTTCAAAAATAAGTATAGTTCATTGTACTTAGTCAAAGTTCTTAAAAAATAATCTGTTTCTTTCCTTGGTTAGAAGTGGCCCCAGGTAAATGAACATATCAACCACTCCAAGCAGCTAAGGGGGAAGTGTTTGTGGCATCATGAGAAGAATAAACGGTTTTGCTTTTGCTGATAATTAAACAGGACAGGAATTCCAATAAGACTGAATAGGGAGTTTGGGGTAACTTTGATGGATTGTATTTTGTCTTGGTGGGATTGCATTTTCATCTGCTACTAACACTGTTGTTGGAGTCTGGGCTCTGTTTTTTAATTGCCAATAAAAGATACGAAGGGATGACATGAGCTGTTACAAAACCAGTGCTCTACTGTCACACAGATAATAATTTATTGTAATTTTTTTCAGTAACCAATCAAGATCCACATATAATTTCACTTTTCTGACTTTGTTCCTGGTCATTTGTCAGAACAACTAGGGCATCCTACCTAAACTGAGGTTCTCTATTTGAGGAATTTTCTCTTTTGGCAGTGGAAGGAATTAACATCTTTATGACACACTGTTTCTCTGACTTTTTAAGATACCCAGTATAGGAATCCATTTTCTGTTTTATCTTCTTTCCTGATAAGGAATTATCTGCAATCATGACAGTCTTCTCAAAGATTGCATTTGTATTTGTATTTGTTTACCAAATAATTGTAGCAAATAATTCTAGTTCTGTAGGTTACTTACGTTGTATTATCAGCTGTATTATTATTACCTTACAATATTAGCTCTTGCAAACAGTTTTAAAATTTACACTTTTAGAATGGCCATGTCTGTTGCAGAGCCCAATACTTCTGTTCTTTTGATTAATGTGATGTTTATTAAAAGTTGTGCTATGCTTGTAGGGGTAAAATTTGTAAGGGTGAAAATATCAACTGGTTTCTGCGATCTTGCGTAATATCAGCATAATACTTCTATTTTGGAGAACTTCTCTGATGCCAATAACTATGTTTTCAAAACTACATATGGGTTTCATGTGAGGAGTATGAATGTTGTGAAGTGAATTTTTAAAAAAATCTGTGCTTGCTGCTGTGGTGATTCCATTGATTATTGAAATATCTTTTTTGAGACCACTGACTACAAGGCCCCAGTAATGTGATATTGCATAAAGGTAGGGAAAAGGGGTTTCTCATATGAGTGGCATGCAGTAATACTTTTGTTTCTAACGTCATTTTAATGTGTTTGTAATTTTTTTTGACTGTGGAACTCATTCATACATTTATTTATGACCTCAGGTCAGATAGACCGTCTGAGGGAAAAGAGGGTCTTTTTCTTTCCCATGGAGCAATAAAACAATTTTTTCCTTTTCAGGAGAGCAGGTCCTGGAGGGAGGCATCCACTGAGCTGAGGAGCAACCCTCCTCAAAACATCAAGGAGCAAATGTGTGACCTGAGGAGTGGTGATAGAATAGAGATCTGTTTACAAATCCATTTGCATCCTTTGCATCGCCTGAGTGCTCTTCTGCCTTTTTGTTATGTCAGAAAGGTTTTTTTTGTTTTTTGGAGTGTGGGATTTTTTTTGGTTTTTTTTTTTTTTTTCCCCCTGTTGTTGTTTTATGGTGTGAAAAAAACAGCTTTACACTTCCAAGGCACTTGAATGCTCTATCTCTGTACCGCTAAGATTAAGCTTTTTGTTGACATGTGTCTGTCTTTATTTCTGTGGATGATCTTTACATTTTAGCCTTCTCAGAATATGTACCATCTCTGACAGACTAATGAAACTCTTCCTATAATCTGCAGTCATTTAGTAATGTCTCTTAAATGTTTACAGGCACATGTCAGTGTGGCAGGTGCAAATGTGCAAACTCAGAAGGAAATGGACTGGTATATGGCAAATTTTGTGAATGTGATGACAGAGAGTGCATTGATGATGAAACTGGAGAGATTTGTACAGGTATGTATGTATCAGTGAGTGCAAGAAAAGTGATGAAGAATAATACAGGTTGACATTTAATTGCATGGTTCTACAAAATACTGAATGTATGACTTAAAATAAAAGTAACTCAATTTGCAAGACTTGACATTGCAAATTGTAAGTGCAAATTTCGGATGCAAAAGTGATCTAAGCATAAGGTTAAAGAATGAAAAAATCCTGTGACATTCTCCTCTTTTTAGAAGAACTGCTAAGAGGATTGTACAAGATAGTTCACTAAGGTAATTCTTAGCTTAGTGTGTCTGTCTTCAGTAAAATATATGAGGAATGTGAATGCCTCGTGGCACAGATGAGAGAGAGTAGAATGGACAACATATGAAAAAAGAAACAAAACCAGAAAATAGATTATTAGGAATTTTTTTTGGGAAGCAGAAATAAAAAATATCAGGAATAAATGTAGGATGATAACTCAGAAGCAGGAAAGTAAGAAGTGAAAAGAAAGAATGAGGAAAAATGTCATCTGTGATAAGAAAGGCAAGAAAAAAGATGGAGTGAATTATGCTGATAGAAAAGCAACCAAAATTCAAACTGTTCTTTCATGTCATTATAAGGCAGGAACCTGGCAGTTAAATATTGTGCAACACACACCATTCATGGTACTATAAATGCTGTTGCCTATGTTGCGAAGGAGGCTTGTCCTTGAGCTGGAAGGTGCTGCAAATGTTGTTCAAGCTACACAGTTGCAGATTGTGTCCATAATAACCACAAGAGTCTTCCAATCTGCTCCTAGACTATTCATATCTGGTGGTAGTGCTTCCTCTGTGTGTGTATGGAGAAAAAGAGTACTTGCATAAAATAGCTTTCTCTGTTGTTTCCTTACACAGACAACAAAATAAATTCTATTTATTTAAGTGCCTTTGAAGGCAAAAATAACTTTTCTCTTAAATCCTAGGATTAAATAGGGATTTTAAATGAAGGTATGCAGAATGGTCCTCTGAAGTTCAGATTCAGGAACAGAGTATATTTCCAGTAATTGTCTAAAATAAAATGAAGGGAGGGCAACAATTTTTATGTGCCAGTTATTTCATTTATATTTGCCTCTAACCATTCCACATGGTATCAAATATGATTGAAAATTGCCTTTTATTTAGCTCCAGTAAATTCTCCTACTGCTGTGGTTTATCCCACCCACCCACCCACCCCTGCCCCCCCCCAACATATTTTGCTGCTGGTTTATATTGTAAGCTTTTTCCTAGCTTTTATTTCCCATTGTCTCATCCACTCATCCATATTTCCCAAAAGACCAAGTGCACCTGTGTATGAAACTAGTCTTATATGTATGGAAACTTCAAAGTATGATGATATAAAGCAACAAAAAATGTTGGTCACTTCAAGTCTTTAAAGTTAGTGATTAATCAGTATAAAGGCAATGATAGCACATGGAAGTTTTGAAGCCTTCTAAAGTAAAGTGTAAGTTATAACCCCATGGTTTGCTTGACTTGGTTGGGTTATTGTAAGCTGAAAAGTTTATGCACGCAACTTGTGAGTGTTTACATGTTGCTTTATTTTAAAACAAACCTCTACAGTACACAATCATATATTGAGGCAGGCCTTATCCAGGAAAGAATGCATATGACAGCACAAGAAATGAAGGTCAAAGGCACATCCTTTCCTCAACTTTGAGCTGGGATTTTATCCTGTAAAAACAATGCCACATTGAGATATAGCTGACATACATTTTAATATTTGCACAAGGGCACTACATTTCTTAAGCAAAGCAGTACTTAGGTAGGATGAAGTTCCAAAAATGTGTTAAGCTTTTCCAGCTTCAGTTGGAGCATTATCAGTCAGTTGACTATCAGCTTATTTTTTAAAAAGTATCTGTGTTGGTTTAGCACAGATGGTAAAAAGCAATTAGGAACTGACTTTTATGATTGATGGCCGGGTTGGCCAATTATTTATAGCTATACGCCTCTGAGTCACACAAGCTGAAAACCAGCCCGGGAAGCCTTGGTAGCTCCATTTCTCCATCCGGCTTCCTAGCGGGTGACATCGAGCGGGGCCGCTCTGTCAGAGCAGCCCAGGCCGGCCAGGCCCCGCTGCTCCGCGCTGTTGGGGAGAGCCGGCCCAAGGCCCGGCCATGCTCCATCGGCGCCCGGCGAGGTGGCCCGAGGCCCGGCCGTGCTCCATCGGCTCCCGGCGAGCCGGCCCAAGGCCCGGCCGTGCTCCATCGGCTCCCGGCGAGGTGGCCCGAGGCCCGGCCGGGCTCCATCGGCTCCCGGCGAGGTGACCCAAGGCCCGGCCGTGCTCCATCGGCTCCCGGCGAGGTGGCCCGAGGCCCGGCCGGGCTCCATCGGCTCCCGGCGAGGTGACCCGAGGCCCGGCCGTGCTCCATCGGCTCCCGGCGAGGTGGCCCGAGGCCCGGCCGGGCTCCATCGGCTCCCGGCGAGGTGGCCCGAGGCCCGGCCGGGCTCCATCGGCTCCCGGCGAGGTGACCCGAGGCCCGGCCGTGCTCCATCGGCTCCCGGCGAGGTGGCCCGAGGCCCGGCCGGGCTCCATCGGCTCCCGGCGAGGTGGCCCGAGGCCCGGCCGGGCTCCATCGGCTCCCGGCGAGGTGGCCCCAGGCCCGGCCGGGCTCCATCGGCTCCCGGCGAGGTGGGCGGGAAAATCTGACACCGCCAGCCAACAGCCGGGGGAGAGAGGACTTGAGCCAAATCTAACTCTTTATGAATGCTATTTAAGAAGATGCAACAGTTGTAGCTTGTAGACTGATATAATTGAGATTTAATAGAGAATTTTGAAAAAAAAAAAAAAAACAAAACAACCCCCAAAAAACAACAACAACAAAAAAAAAAACAAACCGGAAAGTAATATGAAGCCATTTGCTCCTAAAGAAAAAAAGAAAGCTCTAGTTTGAAAGGTATAAAGCTCTTCAATCCTAAAGAAAAATAAGAGCTCTAGTTTTAGAGATGAAAATAATTTTGAAGGTAGAAGAAGAGAATTTTTGTTTTATGCTAGGGGAGGCATCCTTAAACAGTACCTTGAATAAGTAGACATAATGCATATACAGTGGTAGGAAAGCTGCTAATAAGAAAGACTTCACCACGGTGGCTGTCTTTGTGAGAGTAGAAAACCCACAAGAGAACTATTCTAGGTTGTCAGTAAGGGAAAGTCCATAGAAGTTCTAAGAAAAACTCCTCTCCTAAAAAAAACTGATAAAAGATTATTTTTAAGATAGTGAACTGACTGAAAATCACAAGTTTTGTCTCTATGTTGTTTGTAAGAAAGTGAACACCTGTGGGGAGGAAGAGTGTTTTAAAAGTTTCTGTTTCATTTTCTTCTTTTTGTGTGTGTTAATTAATTTGTTTAAGTTTAGGCCTGCTTTGCTTCTCCTAATCCTGTATCACAAAAAAAAAAATGATAATAATAAAATAAACAAATAAATAAATATATATATAAACACTCAAACAAACCATTACACTAAATTTAGCAAACAAAACCAAAAGTAAATATGAAACCACTACAGTATCCTATCTTCTAGCAAATTAAATTCTGGTCCTGATTTTTATTATTTTTTTTTTTTTTAACTTTTTCCTCTAAGGGAGTGATTTTTTTTCTGTCCTGCCAAGAGCATGACGCAAATTTTATCATTTATTTCATATTTTTTTGAGGAGTATAAAGGTGTGAGTGAATAATGAAGTATTGATATTTTAATCTGTGAAAATTGCCTTTAGATCAAATGATTATACTCCTTTATAATTTTTCCTTTTATTTTTTGCTATTCTTCATGATCAACATTTTTTTCTTGTTGTTTAGTTATCTAATTAAATTGTTTTTGACATTTAACCAAAAGTAATGAAAATTCCATGTGTAGTTGCAAAAACAGAAAAAAATTATATTCAACAATTTGCAGTCTTAATAATTAAGGGTATAAATTGACCAGATTGTGATAGAGGTGGCCAGATCTACTAAGCTCAAAGGAAGAAAGAACAAGATCCTGACTTGATCCTTCTATTAAAGAATTAGCTTTTCGCTCTATAATTAGTAAGAATTGCAACTACATAATTTAAAGGCTTTGTGCTGTGAAGCACATGGCACACAAACCTTAGCAGATGAAAATGTTCTGGAGCTGCTTTCACCCAGACTTGGATGATGCAAGCATCTTTTTTGGGATATGTATATTTTGTTAAATGAACATCTGAAAGATTAATTTTGAAAATAATTCTCTTTATTAAACTGGTTTGGCCATGTTCTAAAATCTTCTTGTCAGCTGAGAAGAAGGGAAGCCATATACAACATAGTTGGTGTGTAATAAATCAAGATGCCTTTACTGCAACCGTCTGAGGAGTCAAGAACACACAGTGTGTTCTTAGACTTGCCAAGTATGTGTCCTACCTTGATGTGTAAACCTGTACTTAAATTTTAACTATACAGTCTTCAAAATTTTCCTATTAAAAAAAAAAAAGTTTACAAATATAAAAAATAAGATGCCAGTGTTTATTGATTAGATTTAATCTGTGGTTAAAGGAAAACCAGTTCTAAAATAGAGGGGGAAAGTATAGTTCAGATATCCTTTTATTTTATGTATTCATGCATGGTCTATAAATTGTTTCTATTCTGAATTGAGTAGTAGAAGTTTTTAAAAGAAAAGATCAAAACAGTTAAATTGTTAATGCCTTTTAAAAACTTCCCTCTTTCTCACTGTACAAAATTTGTTTTGGCTTAAGGCCATGGAAAGTGTTACTGTGGAAACTGTTACTGTGAGGCTGGTTGGCATGGAGATAAATGTGAATTCCAGTGTGACATCACCCCCTGGGAGATCAAGAGGAGATGTACATCTCCAGATGGCAAAATCTGCAGCAACAGAGGTGTGTCTTTTGCATGGACCTTCTACACATTTTTATATAGTTGGCTTTTATTTTTCTCTATGTGTTTTCTACAGTAGGACATAGATTGTGTTTGCTGAGAGTTTCTACTTGTTCTCACCTATTTCAGCTCTGGATATACACATCTGTTGCTTTCCCCACGAGACACATCCAAGTGGGTAGATACCTGCGTTTCGGTATAAACTTACACAGATCCACATCCACTTCTTTATTAAGCAAACTCAAGTATTCTTTATTTTTGTAGTAAGACTGAGCAGGATAATTTGTTATTTAGTACATACCTGTTTTGCTAAGTGACCTGCCTTGCAAAATAGAATGTTACCAGATTTTTGACTGTGAATGGATTGGTGCTGTAAGGTCACACAACTGTATATGAATTCACTCATAAAGAAGACTTAGGACCTACAATGAAATGGGAAAAGAAAATATGAAGCATTTAATTTCCACTACAACTGAAAAAACACCTGTGAAATGTTCAGTAACAATGCTGTGGAATGTGTAGAGACGGGAAGGTAGACTTCACAAAGTTTTTCTAACTACATGAGGTTTTATCTGCACATGATTTTGGAATTTGAATTTTACCTTATATTTATGTCTAATTTTACCATTTGGGGAAAAATAAAATAAAAAAAAAAAAAACCCACAGAATAAGGTTAATTTTCACTAGCTGCTGTGTTTGGCTGCATTGAACAAGGAGTTAAAAAAATAGGGTGTTTTTTTGGCAATAGACCAGATTAATTATAGTAGTACATCAGCAAGAGTCACATAGATACCTCTTGTAAAAACATCTCTACTGACAAAACCTGCTGTATTGTGAACATCTAATCATCCTGAGAGCATTTAGAAAACTCTCTTCTCATAATTAGGAGGAAATTGAAAGTTTGGCTCAAATACAGAGATCATGTAGGCTCATTTAGTCTTGGGACTTCAGCATAAAATTTTCGTGTAGTTCTGGAAATAATAGATATGAAAGTGTCTTCATATCAGATGCTTTCTTTGCACTGAGAAAGTAATTTCTTGGCAAAGAATTTCTCATCAAAGCCAGCTTTTAATCAAATGTGAAATTTTAATGTGTGATTATTTCTTTAAAGTGGCATTGCAATAGGAGAAATTGTGTGAATAGCATAGCTGATAGTCTGAGTAGCTGCAACCGCCAATAAAAAGGTACATTTGTGTGATACTTCCATGCCTTAAGCCTTTCATGTATTTGTGATTTTATCTTCATAAGAATTTTGTAGGCTTCTGAAAACATGAAGTTGCTTTCCAACGAAGTATTTCTGCTCTAAGTATTTAGTCCTATTTACCCAGTTTTCTGTATTTATACATCTTGTGATATAAGTACAAGTTCATCTTGTCAGTCCTGAAAAAATTGACATATCGAGGCTAACCTTGCTGCCCACCCTCAGTCAGTGCTAAGATGGATAAATTGTTCTTATCTTTTCCCCTGCACTATCTAGTCAACCAGTTTGGACCACATGTGAAAATTTAGATTTTTAAACATTGGTGAGATTGTGTTCTGTAGTCTGATACCCAGGACAGCTGATCTAAATTAAGTTTGAAGTTGTTTCTGGGAGGATTAATCACTCTCCAGAGGCATTTCCTCTTTTTGTTTGTTTGTTGATTTTTTTTTTTTCTTCAGTGATGTCACTCAGTTGTGAAAGTATAAAAAATCAGACACAAATTTCTTGAGGGCTCTCTCAGCGTTTTTAGTGTTACACAGGGCTGTAGCTCTTCCTGTTCATGTCATGTGTGCTGGATTGTGTGGGCCTTCTGCTTTCAGTAGAAAATGTGCCCGTATCTTTGTGTGCTATTTAGTCATCCTATCCTGTTGTCCTCAAATGCATTATATTCTTTAGAGTAACCTAAATAAGATGACAAAGATGTTGGCAAAGTAGCAGAAGGTGAAGCCGCTCTGCAAGAAATGGACTGCACGCATCAGTAAGGTCAGGCTGCTTCTACAAGCCTGCTAGCATCTCAAAAAAAGTAGTGAGTGTCTTGCCCTGAAGCGTATTTGGATTTCTGAATAAGGAAAATACCTTTTTTTGTTTGTTTGCATGTTTTTGTTAAGATTTTCCTAAATAAGTAGGGTGCATACTGTCTGCATATTAGTAAAATATGCAAATCTGTTTTCTGTCATGTTCACATTTATTATTATTGTGAGCAACAGGGTGTGGCCCTGAATATTGACTTGTGAAAAATGGAGAAGTATCCTTTCATCTAGATCTGTGCTGCTGTTTTTCTTAGGTAAAGAATGACCTCCTAGACATTTTCAGCTGTGTTAGTTTGGATTCTCTTGTAGTTTAAATGTTTATGCTTTAACAACCATTAATTATCCCCTGTGCCCAAGCCCAAGCCCAAGTAATTTAAACAGAATTGATTTTTATTGTCATTACTGACAGGGCAAATTACTGTTGGTGTCAAAGATGTACAATTGTTCTGTGAGCTACATTTTTTTTAAACTCCTAGCAAGGCTCAACAGCATAAAGAAACATACACAGGAAGACAATTTGTTTGTATATTGCTACTAAATAAGCATAGAAGGTTTCGAATTATAGAAGATGAGCATACCCTCTAGGGCAACCAAAGGAATGCCCTGGACTCCAACAGTGATTGTCACTTGCAGCTTTGAAACTGCGTTTCTGTGAGAGCTGAAAATTCACAGTGTAAATTCCTGTAATCAAAATGTTCTTCCTCTAAATTACACAGTTAATCTTCTATGTCTGTGTAATTTTTTTTTCCCCTTTATTTTTAGGCACATGTGTATGTGGGGAATGTACATGCCATGATGTGGACCCAACTGGTGACTGGGGAGATATTCATGGAGATACTTGTGAGTGTGATGAAAGAAACTGCAAAGCAGTGTATGATAGATATTCTGATGACTTCTGTTCAGGTAAGATTTCTGCATAAAGGGGTTTTATGTGTAGTTTTATAAAAAACCTTCCAGCTGGTCTGATCTTCCTCTTCTCTATTGCTCCAATTCTCATTTTCCTACTTTAAAATATACCAAGCATGGGGGGCAGGAGGGGGCCTGGAGGTTGCTTTTTAAATTAAAAGACATAATTCTGTATTTTTTTCCGTGCCATTTAACAAAATCTTGTAAATATTAGATTCATTTAGGTGCCTATCTCCTATCACCTAACATGAATTGGATAATGGTTGAAAATTTAAAATAAGCTAGGAGTGTGTGTCCATCTGTTGGAAGGATGAAGGGCTTTGCAGAAAGACCTGGAATGGTTGGACAGATGGGCAGAGTCCAACAGGATGAGGTTTAATAAGTCCAAGTGGCGAGTCCTGTGCTTTGGCCACAATAACCCCCCTGCAGCGTTATAGGCTGGGGACGGTGTGGCTGGACAGTGCCCAGGAGGAAAGGGACCTGGGGGCGCTGGTGACAGCAGCTGAACATGAGCCAGCAGTGTGCCCTGGTGGCCAAGAGGGCCAGTGGCATCCTGGCCTGTATCAGGAATGATGTGGCCAGCAGGAGCACACTGTACTCTGCACCGGTGAGGCCACACCTCAAGTGCTGTGTCCACTTCTGGGCCCCTCAGTTTAGGAAGGACGTTGAGATGCTTGAACACATCCAGAGGAGGGCAACAAGGCTGGTGAGGGGCTTGGAACACAAGCTGTATGAAGAACGACTGAGGGAACTGGGGTTGTTTAGCCTAGAAAAAAGGAGACTCAGAGGTGACCTTATCACTCTCTACAACTCCCTGAAGGGTGGTTGTGGTCAGCTGGGGGTTGGTCTCTTTCTTCAGGCAACAACTGACAGAATGAGAGGACACAGTCTCAAGCTGCAACAAGGGAGATACAGGTTGGATATTAGGAAAAAGTTTTTCACGGAAAGAGTGATAAAGTACTGGAACGGCTTGCCCGGGGAGGTGGTGGAGTCACCATCCCTAGATGTGTTTAAAAAAAGACTGGATGTGGCACTTGGTGTCATGGTTTAGTTGAGGTAATAGAGATGGGTTGGACTCAATGATCTTAAAGGTCTCTTCCAACCTAAAAATTCTGTGATTCTATGATTCTGTGATTCTGTGATAGCTATGTCCTTTTTTGGGGAAATTGGAATTTGAAAGTTCCTTAGATCAGATTGTGTTTGTTATTTCCTTTTATATGACAGGGAGATGATAATCAAGAAGAATAAATTCAAGGAAGAGTAAATAAATGAGTCAATGAAAAACAATCCCCTGAGAATAGAAATTGACATGAGAACAAGTAGAGCATCAATACTTGAAAAATATTAATGTGTGGCCCAGCTGCACATCTCTAGTTGTAGCCCAGACTGTACATATTAGACACATCCATCTTCCTTTTTCTTCTACTTGAACTTCAGAACATTATATTCAAAACAATTTCCATCCATCCATCCATCCATCCATCCATCCATCCATCCATCCATCCATCCATGGTTTGCAGTTTTGATGTTCCATGTATCAGCTAACAAAAGTTGAGATTCTGACAGAGACCTTGCATGCAATTTTGTATGGATACTAATAAAGATGCTGATACTAGTCAGGAGAGAAGGACTTTGTTCAATACATAGCATGCAATTTGTACACACCCGAACTCTGCAAAAGCAAATAAAGGTGATTTCAAAGAGACTTTACTGACTGGAGGTTGTCAGCTTGAATGCATCCTGTAGAAATCTGGTCTGACCTAATTAATAATAGGAATAGTGCAGTCACATCAAGCACGATAATGATGTGGTATATTTTCCTCCTATTCCTAGAGTGAGAGATGTTCCATAGAAAGATCATGTCACAGATCGCGCTCTGGAAAGCCAAAACCAGCATGATATATAAAACTTTCAGCCTTTTCTTTGCCTGTTTAAAAAGTGAAAAGTTTCTCAACTGTTGTGGGTTTTTTTGTAAAATAAATTTTGAGGAAATGCTAACTAATGAAATGAAGGGGGCAATAAAGATGCTTTTCCTAAAACGTTATTACTTAATTTACTGGTTGCTGTTCAACCACTTGCAGATATTATATAAGTTTATTTAATAAATGAACTGGAATGATGTAGAACTGTGTGCAGTCATGAGAGCAGCAGGAAGATTGACTTCATTGTCAATTTTTGAATGTATCACTGTATTGCTGCCGTAGTTTTTAGCACTCACGGACTGATCAAAGTATCAGCATCAATTAAGGAATACAAAGCTATGAATCAATAAGGTAAATACATTCTGTAGTTAAGGGTGATCACAAGAATTTTAAACCTAATTAGATAAAAACAAACCCGTGGCATCTACAACTAATGCTGTAAAACTGAAAAAGTCATGCTTGGACTCCCTCTTTCCTGGACATTATTGCCTGCAGCAGCTGCTGCTCAGGATGGTAATGCTTGTGAGAAAGCAGAGGATAAGAAAGTACAGACAAAGGAGCTTGGGGGAAGATATTGCCATTTGACATTGGATTAAGGGCTGGTACATTGTTCTTTATTACACAGACATAACTGTAAATTAGGAAAACTTAGATATAAAATGAGGGACTCATCTGGCTCACTTGATATGACTAAAATTTAAGCTGAAGTATAGTTTTATTTTTCAATCCATTCATCAAAGATTTTAATTCTAAATTTTTTATCCGTTCTCTTTCCATTACGTGTTAGAAAAGCCTAAATTAGTCTTAGCTAGCCATTCAAGTATACATTCCTAAAACAGATTGTTCAAAAAAATCCATTTGCACATGAAGCAGTGTGAACAATGCCTTCTAGTCCTGCTGCTCAGTATTTTTTCAGAAAGAGACAAGATGCATATGTTTTAATTTTGGTTTATTGTGGTAGTCAGGCAGAATCTGCAATTAAATAAAAAATTCAATAGAGGAATTGTATTGGGACAAGTTTCTTTAATTGCTTATATTAAATAAATTTACTTATTGCACAAGTGTGCACATGTTAGGTGTGTCTGCAAAATATCGTCATTGTTTCTCACAATTATTTGTAAACTGATTTGGGATGAGTCCAAGAGTGATTAGTTAGATTTGGGAAAATAATCCATCTCTCTTAAAACCTTCATCAAATGGAGATGATACAGAATTTTCTTGTCTTGTTCTCTCTACCTAATAGGTAGAGACAGGAAACCACTTTGCCCTGAGTAGCATGGAGAAATAGGAAATTCTTTTTTTCATGTAAAGCATTTTACTGTGCCTGTATGAAATTCTATGTTTATTTAATAAAATACAAATGACAGGAATTGACAGCCCTGATGTGAGGATTTAACATCGCACAAGGGCAGCTCCCTCTGGAAGCTTCATATGGCTTGAGGTGACATTTCACAGTACATCATATTGGCAACTGGACGCCTTATTTTAACACCTGAAGTGCTACTCAGAATGTTACTGAAATATTGTCTTTCAGAAGTCTTCTTGACATTAAAGTGATTATCTTCATTTAAAGAGGTAATAGCTTTCATGACTTGATACAGAAATAAAACTCATTTCCACAAGAAAAGTCATATATTCACACATTTCATTAGTTCCTTTGCTGTGGCTTTAGGAAAGAAACTATTGTATGACAGTACATAACCCTCTCATAAGTATCTATCTGGGTCAGGAATCATAAATCTAATTCACAACCTGTCAGCAGGTACACATGAAAGCAAAGGAAAGCATCATGGGAATCACAGAATGGTTTGTGTTGGAAGGAACATTAAAAATCATCTAGTTCCAACCACTGCCAATAGGCAGGGATACCTTCCACTAGACTGTGTTGCTTGAATCCCCATCCAGTTTCCCTTGAATACTTCCAGGTATCCACAGCTTCTCTAGGCAACTTGTACCAGAGCCTCACCATCCACACAGTAAAGAATTTCTTCCTAGTAATCTAAACTAAACTCATCCCCTATGCAAGAGAAAGCATCTAAGCTTTTCAAGTAAAAAAAGCCTCTATGCTTTTCAAGGAAAACAAGTAACTAATGTAAGGAAAAGTTATTTTGTGAAATTAATAAGACTTGTATTCTGGGATATAATCTGATGACTCCTAGAATGATTGCTTCCTCCCATTTTCTCCTTGTGAACTAATAAAGTAATATGTTTTATAAATTGCAAAGTCCTAAAATGCAACTATAGTTAGATATAAAATCTCTGTTACTCTGGTTTTCAAGGACATGGATAGAGAAGTGAACATTGGGGCAATACTTTGGTCCTGTATCCAATAAATGATGGCTGTGTGAAAATTGTGAGAGATCTAACCTGCTTTCTGAGCTCATGAAAATAGGTATTTGATTTTGTGGAAAGGAATGTTGTTTTGCTGATTCTCAGGCTTTTCTCAGGAACAGTTTGTATTGCCAGAATCTCAATGCTTTTTGCAAAGAGCATAAAGAAGGAGAAGAACAATTATCTTCTATTTTCTTAGTTTTTTCTTAAGAAAAGCTCAAGAAAAATTGCATATGTTTGCATTTATGTAGAGGAAATACACGTGCAGGGAATAGTCCCAGACATGCAGTGAGATACGAAAGCCCATGTCCAACTGTCTTATTAGAGTGAGAATTGATTATGTCCAGTATTTAAATATTTTATCATTTGTGTATCCCTGTTTAGTAGAAGTCAATGGTCTGAGCCTTGGAATTGATGCAACATTGCTTATCTCTAGTGGATCATGTTGATTGGAAGTAGATAAAGAATGGCATTGATATATTTCTTAGAGAATATGCTGCAACCATGGTAGAAAAAAACCATAAAAATAAATTAAATATTGCCTTATGACATTCCACTTTTCCAAATGGTGGTGAAATGTATGTTTTTAAACTCTGTTCCATCCTTTTGCATTAGATCATGTGCTAGATGGCAAAACATCCCTTAAGGAAAAGACAGGAAAGGGAATATGGCTCAACTGGAATGGTAGACAAATGCTGTTTTCAGAAACAAAGCAGATATAGTGGATCAGTTGTAATTTTTTTTGCCAGTCTCATTACTGAATGAGGCCCCGACTTTTGGTAAAGTTCATCCAATTAAGAGGTTTTTATACCTCGTTAGAATGGAGGTTAATCTTCAATTGTATTCATCATAAAGGTCATGGGCAGTGTAATTGTGGAAGATGTGACTGTAAAGAAGGATGGACTGGGAAAAAGTGTGAACATCCACATTCATGTCCAATGTCGGTTGAAGAAAGCATTAAGAAATGCCAAGGAAGTTCTAATTTACCTTGCTCTGGAAGAGGTAAGCACGTTTCTGGAAGAATTTTCATGCCCTTTAAATGTACTTCATTAAAATATTTTTTACAGCTGTCCAGCATTACTAGTACTGAAAAATGTGTACCTTCTTGGCTTACTGTGCATCAATCACACCTGTATAACTTTTGAGTTAGGAGAAGGGAGGAGAAGAATACAAAGGTCACCTGTTTTTCCTGCTTTGTGTTTTGTTTTACATATCTTAACATTTATTTTGGATGTTTTCAAGGGTGCTTTGAAAATTGCTGTAGTTAAGTCTTTACTAAAGATACATTAAAAATATGAATTAATTCTGTGCATTTTTTGACAATAGCAGCATGAGATTTTCAGCCTGTGTAAAATGTTGTGGCACCATTGTGATAAGGACTCTTTGGATTTACTCTAAGAAACTGCCCATTAAGTGCAGGACTGAATTCTCTAAAATGTAGCTGTGCTTCAGCACAATTTGCTAGTTGGCCACTGGCTTTTCATTTCAAAGCATTTTTTAATGACACTGTAACCTTTTCAAAAGCTTTGACTAAAAATATAGACTAAGTCATGGATGCACTTAAAATGCACATTGCAAGCAATTTTTCTCAGAAGGAGAAGGACCTGCTAATTTTCCTCTGTCACTGTGTGAAATGTGGTTTTCTTCAGAGAGAAGAGAGAAAAGTAAATATGAGACAGAATATTGCTAGAACTGGTAATTAAAGTTATTATGAATCCTGCCCATTTAAGTATTTTCTGGGAAGGGCCTAAAGCTTCTCTTGAATTACTACATTTGACCCTTAATGTCAGTTCATTTGTGATTTATTCTTTCACTAACACTATCTAACATAGTCAAAAATTGTAGGCTGTCCAACCAAGTTATCTCTGTGATAGTTGTACTATTTTCCCCCTGTAATTGTGTAGCAGCTCATTTAGTTCCTAAATGTAGCATTAGGAATATCTTAAAGGAACTATGTATTAACAGACAATTGCTTGCTCTTTTCTTAGTTAAACTGAAGTTTTTCAGTTAATTGTCTCTCTTCCTACTAAAATTTTGCAACAGAAGTTTTTACTAAAAGTTAGTTAGAAAATGGGTGTCTGTAGAGAATTAACTGCATTTTATTTTTTATGCTAGCAAGAATGATAAGTAAAAGAAAGGAGCACTGACTTGATTCACTTTTTAATTTTTTTTTAATACTGGATCTTTTTTCCCCCATCCTTATGGATGCTGAATGTCTCTTCTTTTATCCGTTCCAGTAAAAGTTGTATATCTTGAAAGCTTGGAGTCAGTTTTATGATTTAATTGCATTATCCTCTATGACTGTCAAATGGCAGAGGATGAATGAAAATCATAAAAACAAGTTCAATTTGAATAAACACATAGTATTGAATTTTTAAAATTAAGTATAATAAGAAGAGTAAATGTAAAGATTTTGACATTAATGACAGTAATTCTACCCTTTCAGTTTTCTGAAAAAACACCTAATGATACTGGCAATGTTCTCCTGTTGAGATCCTGGCAGTGAAATACGTAATTTTCAGATGAAATATTTTGACTGAGTGATCTGTTGGTTGAAATTTTCAAAAGCAGTGTCTATGGGAACACAAGCCTTAATTGATAGTGGCTTTTGCTGAACTTTGACTTCCAAACAAGAAGAGATCACTAAGGTGTTCAAGGAATGCAAAAGGCACATGTGGATTTAGGATATAATGTGATAGACAGCTGCTGTAATGAAGGAACAAGAGATTCCATTCCAGGCTTTTTTTTTTTTTTTAAAAAAAAGAAAAAAAGAAAAAAGAAAAAAAAAGTAAGAAAGTTTCTGAACTGCTAAAGTAGGGCTTCGTTTCTATGAAAAATCATCATTGGACTTGCATAGTAAAATTTGGTGCCATTTGGAAATCCCACTGTTTGTCATGGGCAGAAGTGCGACACAAGCAAATGAATCGAAATAAGGTTTTCCAGTCAAACACAATCTCTTTCAAGTCTTCAGGCGTGGGAAAGGCCATAGACTTGTAAAAAATCCCAGATTTTTCTGATGTCTTTAGAGAAGATTGTGTAATGAGGAAAGAAAATTCTGAAAAGGAAATGTTCTTTTCCATTGGAAAATGGTGGTACAAGGATGGTTATCCTTGCCTAGGTCAGTGATCCACTATACTGCCAAAGAAGTTGAGTGCTTTATGTCCTTATTCAGTGGATCTTTTGGTAAGGCAGTTCATGTGTGGAATAGGATACTCAACAGGATGCTCAGATGTGCAGGTGCATGGCTTTATGATTTTGCCATGTATTGTCTTTCCTTAAAGAATATTTTCTGTTCATATGTACCTTTTGCTTTTAGATTTAGATTTTTTGTTATTGTTGTTTATAGCAATGGAAACTAAGAGAATTGGCACTTTCCGCCTGGATTTTGAGAATCCTGGACTCCCTTAACTATTAGTCATGTAATGTCAGCAAGAGAAAAAAGGTATAGGAAAAAAAAACCCCAAAATGGTGAAAGAAAGTGGGGTTTTGTAACCCATATAAGGGGTATACAGAAGTTATATTAAAAATCTTAGAGAATTAAAAAAGAGGTTATGAAGAACAAAGTTAGATAATCACTATCTAAATTTAAAATACTATAAATTTTAATTTCTCAGTCTACATTTTGCTCTTCTGAGAGCAGATGAAACGGTGAACTTTGTTTTCAGACTGTAATTCCCTTCTTGATTTTCCCCACTCACAGGAATAACAAGATGTTTCATGGGTGCTGCTCAGCATGTGGGGAGAGCAGAGAGGCTGCCAAAAAAATATTACTCCATGGTCTTATATTTCTTAGCTGCTCCAGTAGATAAAGGAGAGAGAAGGCTTCATATTGACATGCTGAGTAGTAAAGGAAAATGTCTACATGCTGAAATTGTGTTATAAAGACAGAGCAATTATAAATTCTCTCAGTTACATCAATCAGGCTGTCTATACCGTCAGTAGTTCCTGCTATATATGAGGTGAGAGAAGATCACAGGAAAATTTTGGGAATAAAAACACATTAAGTTCTTTCCAAAAATTACTTTCCCTACAAAAGTCTTTTGAGGATGGGGAGTGATTCTAGGCATCTTCATTCATATAAAGTGAAGAATTCCTTCTACACTTTTATTCCCAAGAGTGTTCCTATTTTTTTTAAACTTTCTGCATGACTTTTAACTATAGATGTAATACTTTCATTTTTTTCACAGTGAAAATCTTTTACTTTTAAGAACACACTGTACAGCAAGACCAGTGTCAGAGATAAAGGAAAAAAACATGCCAAAAAATCATTATGGTTTGAAATAAAGAGATACTATATTGTTGTCAGGATTAAGGGAAAAGACAAACCACTTTTCTCTTTAAAATGCACATCACTGTTGAGTTTCCCCTTCAGGTACAAAGAAGATTTAAAAATAGTTTAAATAAAAAAGCTTTCAGGAAAAGAATTGAGAATAAAAAGAGTAGGGTTTGAGAATAATAGATGAGAGAGGTTTTTAAAAATAATCTTGTTTTCCTCACTTACCCTTGGTGAATGCAGCCATTCCATGGCAGATTTCCAAAGCCAGAAAAATGAAAAATCTTCTCATTGGTACTATCTTTTAGTATTTAAATATATTTTCTATAATTGCTTTTGTTTATTTGCCACATAGAGAGAATGAATCTATTTCTTTATTCTTGAAATTCCTCCTTACACTCATGCTTTAGCACTGGCTAACTAAAAAAAATGAAGGAATTTTTTATTCTGTACTTAAAAAGACTTCTGATGTTTTTGAAAAGGCCCCTAAACTCCATTTTCAAAATACTAAATCATTAGTTCAAAGATTGCATGGCATTTTGAAAGTTTACTGACAGCAGTAACTTTGGTATTTCTTCTCTATTTAAAATTATTAGATTTTGATTGACTTAATGGAAGAGCAACAGTGTTCAATGCATTCTTAAAGATTCCTTGTGGTGAACTAAGACAGTGAATCAGTCCCTTGTGTTCTGTAATGCTATTGCCAGTCTGGCAAGATACCATCTCCTGAAGTCTGAAACCAAAGGTCAGTGATGACTCCAAAGAGCAGAACCATTGGTCAGTGCTTGCTGCAAAGGCTTAATCCTTTTCTGGGGCCTCCTGTGTGTCCTATTGTATGAAATACAGTTTATGCTTGTCTGAAACATCTCATTGCATACAAGCTGTTGTATCAACTGCTGTAGATTCCAGTAGATACAACATGGAGAATATACACAGAAGGAAAGAGAAACACGCATGAGATAATCATATCTGTGTAGTGACAAGAGTGGATGGAACCTAGATAAAAATAATGTGCTAAATAGCTGCCTAACTACTCAACTGTCTTCTGACCTTAGTGAAGTCTTACATGACTGATGGAAAATATGACATAAAATATTCAGCTTGTAATGATTTTGTGTTGCATCATGAACTACTACAGCTTCATATAAACCTTTGATGACATCATTCAGTATAAGTTCAATATTTTAAAATCTATAACAACTGTAATGTGGTAATCCTGATCTTTTCATCTCTGCAACAGTAAGTCCCTACAGTTGGGTATGATGCCTTAAAAGGGTAGAAGAGCTGCTGGTGGCATGTGTCACATCATGAGAACCAGTTCTGTTCTATTACCACTGGAACCTCAATGAGTATACTTGCCTAACCTTACAGTTCTACTTCTTTTGTTCGAAGTGCAGTTATTAGTTAAGGACTTTGGGGTCTCCCTCTAGTATGACATTGCCAAAACTGATGAACAAAAAGACTTCCTGTATCTAATAGATGCTTATAGAAAAACATTTCTTCTGAAACCTATGGCTTATTGGCTTAGGAAGGGGAGATGATAGTAGAAGTTGCTGTTTGAATAATTCACTATACTTTCTACATGACAGATGGGGTCAGAGCAGAAAAGTGAAACAATCCTAAGGTAAAATCTAGGTTACTACCCTTGCTACTAGCTCTTCACTCTAGCCCCTTATTATGCAAATTGTACTGTTTAATTGAAGTGTAAATTACTCCAATGTACATCATCTCTGAATTTGCATGCTGTTTTCATTCATTTTGCATGACCCCTGAATTCTGAAGGAGGTCTTAATTAAAGCACTATAGTAAATAGGCTGGCATCAAGTAGCATTATTAGCTGGTGTGACGAACAGAACACAAATTCAAGTTGTGTCACATCTCTAGCTTTCATCTCATCAACTTTGAGATCGAGCTCCTTTCTACATCTATGTGCTTCAAGCAGAGAGGCACTCTTGCTATGCTATTACTTTAAGGATGAATGAGCTGGCATAACACTATTTGTTATACAATTTGGAATACTCTTATGTGCTGGACTGGCACTCTGCACTCCACTTGTCTGTTGAAGTCTAAGAAAAAAAAAAATAAATAGATTTTAGATTTTTGTATCAATAGTTAAGATCACTAATTTTAAACAGCTTCTCTGATTCAGGCTCTGTTTGAGCCTTTCTCTCAATTGAAGCAGGATCATCTGGAAGCTGTCTTTTTAGGAAAACTTCCAAATTTTAATTTTTAGTTTTTCTGGTAGTTTCTTGAAATCAGAAAGTGATTCAAGGGCTCAACACTTCAGTTTTTGTCTGTAGAGAAAGGTACTTATTTGTGACCCACCTACAGCACTCATTGCGGTTGTTTTTACCTTATATTGTTGTATTTCTGGGAGACATCAAGAGTAGGGACGGAGGAACTAAGGGAAGAAAATTTCATTTCTTCAGTAAACCCTTGCTTGCAGTGCTTATAACTCAGTAGTAAAAAAAATGGTTCATAAAGTACTTTGTTTCTGCATAAGTGCTTTCTTAATCTGTTCTAGTAGAAGCAGGGTGTGTTGGAAGATGTCTGTTTCTGAGATGTAGGTGATGTTCTAAAAGTGAGGTAATTTTGTAGTAGAGTTTTTTACTGATCTAAATTTTCTCACTTGTTTTCATGGTGAGAATTTTGAGAAGCAGTAAAGAATTGCAGAAAAATAATATATCTGGTTTAGGATGATACTTTGGAATAAAGGCTGTGGGATAAAAGCCCAGTATAAGAAAGGAATCTTTAAAGCATGGCATCAGGGGCTAGTAGAGTGACAACCATGGATGCCACCTAACCAAGGAGAATAATTTGATGTGCTTTTTTTGAATATAGCATGTTTTCATTAAAATATATTTCATTTTATTCTCACCAGTATGAAAGGCAGTGTTTAAATGAAAATGCAAGAGACAGATCAGTTATTTACATAAGATATATCTGATTATCCATATGTGATATATTAATATGTAATTACTTATTATGAGTGTGGTAGGCGTCTGCTAGACACCACGTGATCAAGGAAGGGTGTAAAAAGCTTTGCGGTCTTAGAGCTGAAGGAAGACTCAAGGTTGGGGGCCTTGCTAATCACAGCCAGCTGACAAGGTTTTGTTTATAATGATCCATATGTCTATTGGAGTGTATTTGGGAGCATTGGTTTAGGTAAAGATAGTCTGAAGGGTAACAATGGTTAGGGTACAAAAGGAGCAAATCTATAAAATAGCTGACTTAGTGCTCAGGGAGGAATGTGTTTTTCTGATGGCTGTAAGCACTGGCCACATGAAAGATACCTCTTATTCTCTCAGGCAGTGCCTCTGAAATGCTACCACCTCTACACACATGCAAACCTCTTCTTGTATGTGATGTTGTCTTCCTCATTCTTGTTCTCTTGATCATAATTCTTTCTCCAGCAAAGACCTCTTTCATCTGTGAAAGACATCTGTGAAAGACCTTGAAGGCCAGGACTGCCTTCTTTCTGACAGCTAGCTATCTTCTGTACATAGTGTCTTCCATATCCCAGTCTTGATTAATTTTCTTTATCTTACCATTTCAACTGGTGTGACTCTGGTTTGCTGCTCTAAAAGTCAGCATTCAGTGATTGGTAGTGTATCTTTTGACATAGCTGGCCTTTATTTCAGCCGCCTGTTTTTTTCAAATTGTTTGATCTTGATTTCTTTAACAGAGCAAGGAACATAATACAGAATGCAAACCAAGGGGAAAAACATCATATTTACCTATTGTTCATATAATATAAAAGTCTCAGTATTGAAGTTGTTATCCAGAAAAACAGTATGTGAGAAATAATAGTTTTGCCTAATGCTGTGTGTGAATTGGGGTTAAATTTTCAGTGCTTGTTCTATTTGTATTCCAGTGAGATTTATAACTGTAGATGGTGACTATATTTTAGAAGAATTCATCTATATATTAATATAATTTCATCTATATATTAATATTTGTAATAGATCACTGTCTTAAATTAGCCAGCCAAATTTTGCTGGTTACAACTGCAAGAACATGGTTAGTATTCAAGATGTTCAGGCATAAGTGGATTCATGCAAGTACTACACTTTGCTACAGGCTGGCAATTTTAGAATGTTTTCCAGTAGTATTGCTGTAATTATCATAATTGCTATTACCTAATCGAAGACTGGACTGACACTCATTTATGCTAGACTTCCTCTAAATCTTTTTTCTGGTCTGTCTCTTTCATTTGATTAGATAGTGGGCTGCAGACAAACCCAAAATATATCAATGGCTCTGATGGATAGTATGTGCTTGTGGAGCCTAGAAAACAAATACATTGTTGTCAATGCTGGACAGAGAAACTGCGTGCTCTTAAGCATTAAATCCTGACAGAGATTCAAAGTGAAGTTTCTTTAGTTTCTGCTGAAGGATGACTAACATACACTAAATATATTTGTGCTTGATATAATAAACTAATTTTTAAGGAGGTAGGATGTAAGCTGTGCATCCCAGCCAGTGAAGATATAACCAATTAAAATTAATAATAATAATTTTTGAAGTAGCTTAGATTTTTGCTGCTCCAAATTGTTGTCCTATTTTGGTCCACTTCAGAAAGTGATATCTGACCAGAAGTCAGGATTTATGAACATCTTGAGTACTTGCAGAGATTTGGTAATAATTCACACTGATGAAAAAATTTTTCATTGCAATATGCAAGGGTAATTGTAGGAAGGAATGCTTTTGCAATGCATACAACGAGACAAAGATATAAGTTCATTTTGCATTTGTGGAAGCGACACAGCCATTTAAAATGGAAGCACTTTTAAGTACCTTAAAGTACTCATGACTTTGGTATATCAAGTATTCTTAGTTTAATCACAGTATCAGGAGACATTCCAAAACAATCTCTGTTGGAAAAAAGAAGCAATTGAGATGTGTACATGTGTTTATGTGAGAGCTCATTAGATTTCACAGCTTGTTTACAAGAACAAATATCTCCTGTAAAGTCATGAAGTTGTATGGTGCAGCAAAAACTGAGATATAGGTCTGTATTGTCCAAAATATTTACTCATCACTATAAGAAATGTATGTATATTGAAACATTGGTGCATGAGTCAACTCATATTTGGAAATGCAGAACTGACTTGTGTGTGTACGACAGAGTCAAGTCGTTGTGTTGAATAGATGCTAACTATTGTAAAAACAGAGGAATGTTCTCGGTGAGGTTCATCTTAAATTTATCTAGACAAAAATATGATACTTCAGCCTTTGGTTTTGGTGGAATGATAGTATTTCTAAATCAGAAGTGATTTGCCCATTTCTTCTATATTTCTGTGTTAAGATGAATTGTCATAATTCATACTTCATCCTACTGTCCTTAAAAACAATTACTATCAAGCTAACCTTTAGATGCCTGCATTTGGGTTCTATGAATCATAGCAATTTACGAAATTATTTACCCTAAATGTAATTTCTATTACCTTTATTTATACTACAGTATAAATAAAGGTAATAGAATTCTGCTGGAGTAAGGAACCTGCTTCTGATACACAGATAGTATTCTCTCCAAACAATTCCTGGTAATAGTTCAGGAATTATTGTGGGCTAGTTTCTGGTCCCAGGAGGCAATCTGGACGAGGCTGCCTTCATGGAAGACACTTTAATAGTACAGATGCCATTTCTTCCATTCCAACTGGCCTCAGTGCCAGGGAACTGTCCCAATCCCATTAAATTAATGAGTAAAGAGACCTTTATCAAATACTGTACTGTGGTTATTTTCATGAAGATTGAATTTCTTTCTGCACTGAGGTTAGTGTGGTACTTAGGAAGCCTTCAGGAAAAGATGAAAGAAAGAGAAGAGTTTCCAGCACACAAAGTCAAAGACCCACTGCTTCCTCTGAACCTGTTACTTGCTCCATGCCTTCTTCAAGGCAGAAACTTGTGTAAGATAAGTGGATCAATTCTGACCCAAAATTGATTTTGTATACTGTGACACATGATTAATATGTTCCCAGGCTGATTGAGTAATTTGATTTCTTCCTTATTTTACACTTATGAAAATTTTGACTGAAAAATACTTGAAAGATCCTGAAAATTCAAATAAAACCATTTTTAAAGCTGAAAACTGTTAAGAATTCAGATTGTTGGTGAATACCATGTGTTTTTCTAGGACCTATTTTTTTGGAAAGGAAGCCTGGACTTGATAGAATAATTTTAGAGGTCTGACTTTCTGTGGTAAAAATGACACACCAACCTTTTTCTTAACTGGATTTAAACCTGACCAAGTTCTAACCTAATCAATGCTTACTTGCTTATCTGTTTCAGAATTTCTTGTTTGAGGAGTTCCTTATTTTTCTGCAATATCTTGCTATGTTGTGCTTATGTTACAAAATGAGTTATTCCACTCCCATGGTAACTGCATATCAGTAGTGTATTTGAAGCACATAGGGAAAAAGATTAAAAATGTCTTTAAATTCTATTAGGAAGAAAGGCAATAAGAAGCTAAGCCAACTTTATTTTTCTGATAGTCAGAAATAGACTTGCATGTTAATATCAATAGTTATGTTCTGCTTTATTAAATAAAGTGCTGTTTGCCAAATTTGCATGAAGCGCTGACCGCTACAGTAGAGATACAAGTATTTCTAAGAGTCAGAACTCTATGAAGGTAATTTATTAAGTCATTTAATCTCATTTTCAAAGTATGTAGGCTTTTCTGTCAAGAACAGAAGTCCATCTTTCTTTCAACAAACTTTTAGAAGTTAATACATTTAGTAAATTCTGAATTCAAATCAACATGACCTTGATATTTAAGCTGAACTTCTACTGTATTACTTTCAGAGGTTGCTTCTTTGGTGTGAGCATACATAGTGATCGATATATAATTTATAAGGAAAAAAAAATCTTGCAAAAGCGTTTTCTGATAAAACTGAAAAGTAAATGTTGTAAGTTGCTGTTAAGTAAGAATGTCTGTAAAAAGATGTTCTTTAGAGTTTTAAAAGTCCATCAAATGCCTATTTATAAAACTCAGCAAGTGTTTTTTTTTTTTTTTTTTGCGGATAGTGCTTTAAATTATTTTGTTCCCTGTGATTTTTTAAGCAATTTCATCCTTGCTTTGAATAGAAAAACTGAAATGACAGCATAAGCCCCTTGAGAGAGAGATGTAAGGAATTGTTTCCCTTCTTTTAGACATATTTGTGTATTGTGAGACCTCAGTACAGACTGGACTAAATATTTTAAATGGAAACAAGGAACATGGAGAGAAGTGCGGTTAGGGGAAATACTGGCTTTTGATCTCTCATCAAGAGTTTTTGCAGTTATCAGTCAATAGTGGGAAGTATAGTTAATAAATAAAAGCCTAAATACTTTCTAAAATATTTGTTACATATAAGTCTGAATATTTATATGAAATCTTGGGCCATAACTCTAAGTTAAATTTGTTTTCTGCAATTTATATTTGGAGAAAACTTATGCAAACTTCAGGGACAGTTCAAAGTCAAGAAAAGTCAGGATGAGAGCTAATCTCCATACTGAGAAATTGCTAACAAAACTCTTCTTTCTAGTCAAAATCTTTGTCCCAGAATTTTATGGTTCTCTTTCTGAGACAGGGTTTCACAAAGAGGAATTAGAAATTGCTGTAATACATAATGTCATTTTGTTTCCTGAATGCCACTAATGCACTTCTTTTACAGGAACTGCTGAAGTTTTTCTAATAGGCCTCTAGGTTCAAATGTTCTGCCCTTTCCTTGCCACCTTCATTTTTCCATTGCTCAGAATACTTTAAGGAGACAGCTTTGTCAGTTCTGTTAGGAAAATTATTTTATGGCATACTTGAAGTCAGATATTTGTCCATGTCTTTGTTCTTTTTAGTTTGTTGTCTTAATCACACTTCTAAAGCAAATAAAGGAAGACATGACCCCAAAAAACAAGTGCTTCTGATTAAATCATACTTTTAGTAAAATTTACTGTTAGCTCAGCTCTCTAGTTCTAAAATTTAAAGCATAGTGGTGAGTAAAACCAAGCAAAACAACTGTCTTACATTATACAGCTTTTCAGAAAGACAGATAAATACCAGATTCAAGAAGCTGCTGTTTTATAAATATAATAATCCTTGCTGAATCTGGTCCCTCTGAGACATAGAAACAGAGAGAGGCAGGAAAGTCAGATAATAAACATTACTGGTATTATTTGAACCTTTGGATTTTTTGGTTGTTTTGGATTTTTTTGGTTGTTGGTTAGTTGGTTGGTTGGTTTCTGTTTTTTTTTTTTTTTTTTCTCTCATGGGTCACAGTTGTGGTTTTAGAGTATCTGAAGACATGCTGCTCCTAATTTTTTATAAAGTGCCATATGTGCATCCTTTCTTTCTCGTATGTACTATAATAAATAATTAGTATCCACTTCACTTATTATAAATCACTCATTGCTTAATTACATGTTTCAAAATGACTGCACTTTAACAATGAATGTTTTTGAAAATTTGTAGGACAGAGTATTGAATGTGAAACTATGTGTCTGATGGGGTGCCTTTATCAGTTTACTCAAGAATCTTTTACCAGCATTTTCTGCCTCATTGATGCAGGCCACCACAGGAACTGTGTATTTGGAGTTAATTTGTTAGTAATAACCCTTTGATTGCTGTGCATGTCTTTTTCTCATTGTGAGAGGTAACATTTAGTAACTGTGCTACAACTGTGTATGTTTATAAGGTTGTGGAATCATACTCACAAAAAATCTTTCTTTCTAAGTGGATTGTGAACCCAGTCTGTTATTTCCCATTAGGGCCTTGTTTCCAAATATAAGGCAATGATTAAGAATAGACATTGAAGAGAAACCTGAAACATAACACCTTCTTTCAAATTTAGAGATTACTTTTCAAAGAAATAACCTTAAGACTTGTTTTCAGTGTGTGAAAGCGGCAACCTTACACCACCTAGCAACTTACAGTGCCACTTATTGTTATTGCCGGTAGATGGCATTCTTTATATTAACTAACTAACAGTTTGAAAGTTTTTTTGTCAGTTTTTTGGGGGTTTTTAGGGTTTTTTGTGGTGTGGCTTTTTGTTATTTTTTGGTGGGGTTTTTGTTTGTTTGGTTTGGTTTTGGTTTTTGTTTTGGTTTGGTTTGGTTTAGTTTGGTTTGGGGTTTTTTTGTTGCAGAGAGGGAGGGTGGATGATCGACATTTGCTCATCAGAGTATTCATGGAAATTACACATGCCTGCTATTTTGAAATGTCTGTCAGAATTCCTTACTTTAATTCAGCAAAGCAGTCTTAACTGGTTTGTGGTTTTGTTTTTTCTTTTTTTGCCTTTCCAAAATGAAAGTTATGTAATAATGTAATTATGCAATTCAATTCAGTAATTACTTCTATTTTGGGTGAGGAAGAGGAAAGGGGTTTTCTTGCCCTCTTTTGGAAGCTAGAATAATGGAGAGTTTAGACTTAAATATTATTGCTGCTTTCATTCTAGAAAACTTCCTTAAAGAATTTTTTTTCCCCTATCGCTTGCTGTCTGCAAAACCTACAGACTATAGACACAACCATTTCTTCTGTAGTGGATCTGTGACAGAACTGAGGGAATAACTCAGTGACCCAAGACCAGCTGTAGTTTATGCTCTTCAGATGTTTGGTTGGGGTATTTTTTCTCTCTTTGAATGCTTAACCCAAAGCCCAGTAAAGATAACAAGGAGATGTATATTGGCATCAGAAATTTTGTGACATGTTTCAATGCATACTGAAATAAGAGGGTTGCTCTCAAAGAAAGGTATGTTGATGGAATCTAACCAGAAGATTTTTCATGCATTAATCATATTGGAATCCATGACCTTTGCAATGAAAAATGAACCACTGAAGTGTAGAAGATATTTCAATATCCATTAAAATTCAAAAGGTATTGCATATTGCAGTGCATAATCCAGACATTGAACATTGTGGCTTTTGCCTGTGCTGGATGTTTATTTCACAGGCACCAATGAATAAATAGGAGCCATACACCCCTGAAGGTGTGTGGACTAAAACTGTGATTTTCCCAGCTGGGATACTGGAATAGAGTACTCTTGGTTCAGTTTGCTATCATGTGTGGACACATTCTGTCACATTGTGCCTGTAAATGTGATCTGTACCCAGATGTGAGCTTGAGGTGAGTGTTAGCAGCAGCCTCTCAGATTCTGGGGAAATGAGCCTTCTCTGGGTGGAGGAGGTACTGCCAAATGCAGAACATCTTCCAGCTACTGACTATTAGTGATAACAAATGTGTATCTATGAAATAATGCATTCATACCAGCGATGGCTCAGTTTCTAAACCTAGCCCTTGAATTGCAGTGACTTTCAGCCCTTAATGATGTACCGCTGTGTCAAACCAAAGAACTAAGTTGGAAGACCCTCTGTGTCACCAGGTCAATTGACCTGGACAGGCTTACACCCTCTAACTCTGAAAAAAAACCCCAAAAACTTTTACGTAACTGCACATCTGTGCTTACTGGAAGAAAAATCTGTTATTTCTAGGACTTTCAGAAGTCCTGTGGGTTGTGACCTGGTTGCAATGGTGATTCTTGTCATGACCCTGTAGTTAGAGGACCAAGATGAGAGCCAGGGAAGAAGAAAGATATTTTAACTATGTTTATGATTATGAACAAAATGCCCGTGGAAAGAATATTCAGGTCATCAGTAATGCTCTGCCCCCCAGAGGTTATTCCATTTACCCAGTCTTCATTGGCAATGACCTTCAGTAACTGCTTTCTTAGGGAAAATACTACCTCAACACATAAGGAATCACATTAATTTTGTGTAAAATATTTATTCCCCACCGCACAAAGGTTTGGATTTTTATACAGAACATGGACTGGAGCATAACTGAAGAGTAGCTCTAAGTGTCTCCCACCCTTTAACATTTCATATAAGCCTCAAATGAACTCTGAAGATAAAGGGATTTAATATAAACCAGAAATGCCACAAATAAATGCAGACACTTCTATGTATGTAAAGACATACTAGAATTCTGTTTTCTGCTTATCTGTTGAATTAGAGGTGTCGTTCAATATTTGTCAACTACATTTGATTTAATATCCTAATCCATGCCTTTGCCAAAAAGCACAGACTACTAATCTGCTTTATCATTATTGGATTGATATCTAACTTGAGTTGGCATGCATATGTTATGAATTCTGGATCTTTTCATTCAAGTTTTTACCTCTAGTAACATTGTTTTGAACTTGTTCCCAGATGAGTAATAGTTTTGTTTTATTAGTTTCAGTACAATTTAATACTAAAAAGCTGTTACCATAAGCAAGAAATATGCTGATCTTTCCCCCTCTTCTTCTGGATGTATAAAGAATGGGATATCTAATCCGAATAGCCTGAACTTTATTTTGTCTTAGCTATCTTTTTGTTTCACATCACAGATTCTAAGATATTTTTTGATACCTCTGTGTGACCTTAGCTGATCCCTTAGCAATTGGAATATCATTGATTGTCATATGATACAGATATTTGCAAGAAGTAATCAACTTAGATGTCTCTTAGTCTTGTATATATGAAGCAGTCATATATCAATTTGTTTATTGGCTTCTTACACTGGCTAGTCACAGGTGACTGATTTATGACTGGAGATATCACCATGATCTTAGGGTCAAGAAAGTATTTTTCCAGTTTTTGTGAGGATACAGAGGAATAGCAATTGCATCATAAACATACATTCATAACTTTAAAAGAATTTTCAGTAATTAATGCAGCAAAAATGATAATGGTGAATAGAAGTAAATCTTAAGAAGAGTAAATATGGCTCTATCATTTCCTAAGCCTTAAGAGTTCTTTGGTGGCAATGTCAACCAAGTAAGATGCAGGAAAAAAAAAAAGCTCTAAAAAAGACAGAAAGAAGGTCATTGTGGTATTTCTTTATGAGACCAGACGACCGCTGATGGCAAAAGGAAAGAGTCTGTTCTCTCTCTCACTGGGTGGGACATAACAGCTTTATTCTGGAGTCCTTTCCCCGTGGATGCTGGTAAGAGAGACCGAGGCCCCGCTCTTGCCACGGCTTTTTCCCCAGGGGGCAGGGCCCAGAGGCAGGGACAAGCCGCTGCCCAATCAGGGATAAAGTGGGAGTGGAACAGAGTTGGGTTACATTCCAGTGTGGGGGATGGGCACTGGTGGGGTAAGGACAGAACGCATGCTACAGAGAAAAAACATTACAAATCCAATGAAACACAATATAAACCAAATTAATGCATTACAACAGGGTGTTACAAATATAAATACAAATGTATTAACTAACAATAACACACATTTTCCAGAGGTCTGAAATTAAGCGCGTTATGATGAACAGTTGCACTTAAAGCAAGTTGTGCAAAAATCTGTCACCTGTAGAATTATCCCTCATACCAAACTTCAGACAATAATTACTCTTCCACTCTTGGGTCATGTCAGTGAATGTATTTACAGTAGGTGACAGGAATTTCAGAGAAAACCTCTCATTCCATTCATGATGTTGAGCACTGTCAAGCTTGTGACTGTCTTGAAGAGGTCATCAGTCTTCTGGGCAGGAAGCTTGAACCTGAGTAAACTTGCAAATTGTATCAGTTTCTGTTGAGATCCGATAGATCATTTATCAGATGACAAACTTTCAAGGATTGTCTAATAAGCAGGTACTCTGTAGAAAGAAAAGTGATCTACAAGAATTCATTCTCCTGTTCAGTTTTTCTTGCTTCTGTGCTTAACTTGTAAATACTTAAGGCTATTTTCATTACAGCAAACAGTAGTGAACCTAGACATGATGTGTTTGGGTTAGCTAGGTCTAGCTGCAATGCAAATAGGACATGCAAATATAGCATGGTAATATAGTGGTAAGTAATATTTTAAATAAGATCTGAGGTTCCTTTAGGCGTGAACGATAACTCACACTAAGTAAATGACCTTATAAATAGTGCTCACTGATGTGTAATTGCATATAGACTGTCATTCTGTCATATAACATGTATCTGTATTTCTGAAGGCTTTTTCTGAGGTGCTAAATGTGGTTCTTACTCAATGGGAATGGCTCATATTATCACAAATTTGATATTATGACATTTTTGGGTATTATTCCATCTTGTCCATCTTGCTTGGTGTTACAGTCTTCAGAGTGTTACACATTGAACTGAATCAACAAGGTGACATAATCTCTTTTAGATTAATTGAAAAGGATTGTGGAGCAATAGATCATTTAGATAATGGAGTGCTGTAATGATTTATGCTACTTAAAATCCTGTAAATTAGAAATTTCTCTCCTCAGAGAGAGATGACTTCTTGACAGCTATCTTTTATGAGCTAGAAAAAGGCTATATCACCTCCCATACAGCAGGTTTTCTTCGGGCATTAACATGCCCAAATTTCCAATGCTGGAGCATTTAGTCATAGTTAGGGTGGATGACTGTAGGCATCACATTTTCAACTGTAAATCTTAATTTTCATTTATCTTGCATGTGCCTCTATAAGAAATCATTTCTGTGAACATATGAGTGGAATTTATTTACACAGACATTCACAGAATCTTAATATTGCTGCACTTTTGTTATTTTAAATTTAGTGCAAAGCTTGGCTCAGAAAACCAACAGAATTTTTCAGTCTTCTTCAAGAGGCAAGTAAATAAGTCAGTCAGGGACCTGATTACAATCTTGGAATTACTTTATGTCTGTAAGGATTGTGCTGTGCTAAAGGCAATGCACTCCACATTATATTACAGAGAACACGTTACAGTTTCTAAATTATTTTGACAGAATCCTAAATGCACTGTGCTCTGTATTTTTTGAGTAGTTTTTGCTGGATTTTCATGTAATCATCTATTTCTAGAATATGATTTGCCTAATAATGGCAGAAATAGTTCAGTGTAAGGCATTATCATCAATAACAAAAAGTCACGTAATCAATGTATGATGTAAATTTTCACTCAGCTTTTTAAAACTCCTTTGGAGACAGTGGGGGCTGAATGTAGAAACACTTATGACAAGGTGAAGTGTTCCTGCTGTATCTGAATATCTACATATAGCTCAGTAGTAAAGCATTAAAAAAAAAATAAAATAATAAAAAAAAATATATATGAGATACACTCCAAAAAATGTAAAATAGACTTTGAAATTGAAGAAGAAATTCAAATGCAAAAATACTCAGAAAATATCCTTCTCTTTTTCTCCTGTCAGGGTGCAAGTGTTAAAGTTGTGGTGGTAGTTGCAGATATAGCACCTGTGAAGTGGGGGTCAGTTCCAGGCAACTCCAGCTAATCCACCACGGGGCACAGCTCAGGCCCTCAGACACAGGGGGTGGTGTCGCTGGGAAAGTGTATTTAAGAAAAGTCAGAAAAGGATGGACAGGGAAGAGGGAAACAACGAGTGAGGAACAGCAGTGGCTGGAGTAGGAGAAAAGGAGAAGGAGAAAAGGAGAAGAAGGAGAAGAAGAAGGAGAAAAGGAGAAGGAGAAGGAGAAGGAGAAGGAGAAGGAGAAGGAGAAGGAGAAGGAGAAGGAGAAGGAGAAGGAGAAGGAGAAGGAGAAGGAGAAGGAGAAGGAGAAGGAGAAGGAGAAGGAGAAGGAGAAGGAGAAGGAGGAGATGCTCCATGGAAGAGTACACATCCACTGAAGGCCGTGGAGGACTTGCACTGGAGCAGGGGAGAAATGTGAGGAGGAAGGAGGCGGAGATGACCTGACCAGAACTTCCTTTACCCTTTTCTCCCTGTGCCTCTTCTGGCAGGGAAGGAGAGAAGTCTTCTGAGTGCAGTAGTGAAGCTGAACATGGGAAAGGGATAAGATGTGTTTAATGCTTGCCTTTTTGTTTCCAAGTACCCAAATTAGTAATCAAATATCTATTTATTATTAACAGATATTAAATATTCATTGCTAGTAGTTAAATATTTATATTATTTTTATAATTAAATTATTTTTCTCCAAGTTGGGTCTGCTTTGCCCACTGAATTTAACTTTGTTAAAACAATTCACAGTTCAGATGTTTGGATTCCATACATACACATACTGAGGTCATTAGTTTCTGTTTTATTTATGAATGAAGCTGTATCTTCAAGAAAAGACTATGACTCTCATTTGGAAGGTGAAACCAGCTCTTTCTCTGACTGTGTTTCGATTTTAAAAGAATTTTCTTACTATAACAATTTGCAATCCAATTACCCAACAAGTCATCAATACTGTCTCCTTTACTCCATACAAGAATTAAAAAATAAATAAGCATTAATTCTGGGAATGGCCCACTAGGGAAGAGAAAAAAAGTTTCCTTGTTCCCACAAAATCAATGTGGAATCAGTATTTTAATTGATTCATTTGTCAAATGGTAGTTATCCTTAATCAAAATGAAATCAAGACTAAAAATCATTGCATGATATTTTGTGTAACAGTGGTGATTGCTGTTGTGGACTAAGACTGAATAATGACTGCTAATAACTGGTCTGAGTGATCCAGGTAGGTAAAAGCACAAACTGTCAATACTTTAATGGAATTTCATTGCAACTATGTTCTGTGTGGTCTTGATGTCACATTAAAAGAAATATCTGGATATTCCAAATAAGCAATCAAAAATCATTGTTCAGGAGGTGTACTTTCATTGCACTGTATATTCATTGCACTTTGCTTCTTTCTGAGCACTAGTATATTTGAAATAAGGTCAAGTTGTACCAAAGTCGGAATTTCTTTACTATTAGTGCTAAGTACTAAGCTAACAGAATAGGAAAGAATGGTAGTTGAAAAAATAAAGCAAATATTTCTGACAAGAGTAAAAGATGATTATATACTAAGCATCATTAAGTGATGTGATTTAGTGGAACCTGTTCCAAAAGGCCCCAAATAATGGCAATTCTAACTGGGCCATGCAATTTTTGCACTTACAGTATATGCAATGCTGTGAATCTCACGAAGAAATAAACCGCAGGACAGTTTTGTGGATTGCAGGTAACTTCAAGGTAACCTTTTTCTTCAGACTGAGCTAGCTCAGATCCCTTTTAATATTTGCTTTCAAAGACACTACATTAGTGTTAAGGAAGGATAAAATACTGCACGGTGAGTCTTTTAAATGGCACTATTTGTGTGCAAGTAGATGCATAATGGCAGGCTAATGATTCTACTCTGTCTATATGTTCAATTAACCAAACTGAGGTTTATATTTAGGCTCTGCATTTAGTCACCAGCTCCATTTCGATTACACAGTCATCATTTGTATTCTCTTACCGCTTCTGCTGTCCATAGGGGAGTTACAGCAGTATTTCTTTAAGCACTGTAAGCCTGTGTGGCAACAAGTGATAACTTCTGTCTGAAGAGGTTTCTGTTTGAGAAGGGACTGTTCTGTTCCACTGTCAGTAATGAAGGACACATGGGAACAAAAGGGAACATTCTCTTCTCAGGATTAGTGTACCTGAGATTTTAACTATTCTCTTGTCTTCTGTGTTATAATGTCACATTTTCTGCTCTGAGTTTTATTATGAGCCCTGATATTCCCCTGTAAGTAATACATTATCAGATATTAAAACCAGCATGACAGAATTTTTTTAACTTTTAATCTGAAATACTGATTAACATCTGCTTTCACTGCCCATAATGGGGTTCAAGAACCTTCATAATTGCCTACTATCTTAATGATCCCTGAGGAGTAATTACAGTAATTAATATTTCAAAACAACACAGATTAATTAAATTCCACCATACATTTATTGCTAGCTTCATATTTACTCTGTTAGGAATTTCTTTCACTGCTTTTTATTTAGTGTGATTTGGGTTTGTATTTGGTGTCATGAACGCTTTTGACAAAGAAATATTGGGCAGTTCTAGTAATGAAGACAGACCTGGATGGTACCTGGATGAGAAATTTCAACATCATTATCTATTTGATTTTTTAATTCATGCCTTACAACTTCTGTTAGTTGATTCAAAGAGGACTTTGGGATACCATAAGGAACAGCAAAAATTTCAAAGCGAAATGAAACTTCTTGCAGAATTATTTTTAAGTGCTATATGACAGCAACTGAAAATAATTATTTTATGAATGCAAAGTGCAAATGCATCAATGGCAATGATGTTTTCAGTTTAACCTACAGCATCAGTGTATGCAAAATCATGTAAGATTACATATTTATAGTTGCATTCCAAACACTGCCCATAATGGTGATTATGTTTTCATTCTTAGGAGTCAATGAGAAGTGTCTACACCTCTTTCAGGGTTTTGATCTTCATTTGAAGGTGTTGAAATGATCTTTATGATTGTTGTTTGAATTCCTTGGGGAGAGATGGAGAAAATTTTGAGGATGGAACAAGGCAAGGAGTGATCGCCCCCTCTCCCCGCTATTTTTTCCCTTTTTGTTTGACTTTCCTGGATCTTACTGCTTTGACACCTGGAAAGAAATGGGCTTCTCTGTACATTCAACCAAGCAAGAATGGTAATAATTCATTAATTATATACGCCCTTTTTTCCATCAGATTTTTTTATTATTATTATGCATGCTTTTGGATCTCTAGGCAATCTTGAAGGGGTCCTGCTCTTCTGTGAGGGATTCATGGTAGGGAACTGAGTTTTGTAACACAGAGTTTGTCATAGCAAACAATTGTTATGAATCTTCATGGTTAGTGAAGGCATACAGAATCAGATATTACAATGTTTATGCTGAATCAGGATCTCTGTGTGCTTCGGCAGATTTATTCAAGCAACCAACTTTACAGATACTCCGTGACGGGTGGTACCTCAGCTTCCAATTTATAAACAGGGTAACACAAAAATCTTTCAGTGACTTCTTTAAATATAAATATATTATGCCTTTCATCAATATGTATTGTGAGGTTACAGTGAAACAGTTAAATGTGTTAATGTGAAATCTGAATTCCTTCTATGGGTAGGGGAAAGAAAGAAAAAGAGTGCAAAACATATTCCTTAGTCAAGTTGTTGAGTGCAGAAATATCTGAGCCTATTTACTTAGACTTTTTGTTCCTATTGAAATTATTTTTTTTTTTCCTGAATCACTGTGAAATCTACATTTGTCTTCTCAACTATTTCAGACACATCCTGTGGATACAGCTAATTAAGAGCCAGCCACTAGTTGGAGTTTCCCTCAGTGCTTTCCACTGATTTGTTTTTGTTTATGATGTGCTTTGTTTGCTTCATTTCAGTGATACATTTGTGCAGTCTTATTTAGCCTTTAGAGCATCAAGTTACTGGAGCATCAGTGCACACAGCATGAAAAGAAATGAGTCATTCACCCATTCCCAATCTTTTGTTTCCTCAGCTGATTGAAGGGTTCAATAAATTACTGTGGTTCATAATGGTTATAAAAGTTAAACACTATTTTTATCTATTCAGCTGTGTTTTAAATACAGCATTGGGATCTATCATTCTGTCATGGGGAGAGGCTCTGGAAGCATTTGACAACTTATAATCTTTCCTCCTTCACATATTCATGAGACAGAAAGATTATGCATGCAAGCAATAACTTTACACATTAATTATTGAGTCAGATATCAGGAAGACCATAACTTCATGAAAGACAATGCACAGAACTGCTTCGATTTGAAGAAAAGATGAAGCTCAAGGGCAAAGATCCCAAGGTTTGAATAACAACAGATAATTTCATGTCCTTCTTCCTCTATGCTTTATCTATGTCTTGGGCCAGAATATCTACATTCTGAAAAGCCCCTAAGGAAGAGCAGAAGTAGCAGCAGGAGATACAGCTGTTCACTGGGCTCCTTAATGGGCTTGGGCAATGCCTGACTGGTGCTGATTTTAGATGGTGTAATGAGATCCTTCTCTCACGGAATCAGTTGTGTTTCTTAGCATGCTGCAAGGGGTCAGCAGGGCCATGACACTATCATTTTCTATATTCCTTTCTTCCTGGAAAGAAGATGAAGCCAGACAACTGCCTTGCCTAGACCATGCAGCAAGAGTTGTGGGCTTCTACTACATCCTTCTGCCCGCTTCTACTACATCCTTCTGCCCTCTATATTTCCTTTTTATTTGGCTTAATGCACCTGCCTCAGTACATTGAACAGTGATAAGGTAGCTTCCTAATTTGTTCATGACTGTTGGTGACTCATACTACTAATTTCAAGTAATTGAACTTGCTGTATTGTGGAAGCCCCTGCACTCAGACTATTACTCTTTTTTTTTTTTTTTTTTTTTTTTTTTTTAATGCTAGCATTTCTAATTCATCCTGGTATTATACAGGAATAATTCACTGAAATAATTTGGTCAAAGAGAGAGGAAAGAGCACTTCTATTGCCATTTCATCTACACACTGCAGCAAAGAAACAACACTTGGTAGGAGTTAACCCATGCTCCTGAATAATATTCCACAGATTAAAAAATGGAGGTATACTGAGCAATTCTTTTCATTCAAGTGACATTTGAATTTGACATTTCCCACAGCCCTTTTTATTCCAATAACATGGGCGAGATATGAAATAAATTTAGTGCAGAATGAAAAATGGCTGATGTCTTTAACCGGCAGAGTCTCATGATAATCTCTACAGATTAGATCTTTTTGCTTTAAAATAATAAATACTCTGTTTCTAATGATTTTAGGTTTTTCAATATATTGCTTATGATGATAACAAAACAGTTACAGTTATCTATTTATTTGTATGTAAGTGAACAAACACAGTAGCAATGACACTGGCACAATTCGTGTGTGTTCAGCTATATATACTGCTATAAACTCTGAAAAGACCTGAATTGTGTTATTTGTAATTGCTAAGCTTTTGTATTTCAGAGGCTTTATTCTACTGTCATGCTTCTCTTGCCAGAAATTTTACTTGTGCTTCCTAGAATACACTTTTTTTTTTTTGACATGTGCATCGGTATGCTTGAACTGTGCAGCATTTGCTGGAAAAACTGGCTGTTCATGACTTAAATGGGTGCACTCTTCACTGTGTGAAAAACTGGCTGAATGGCTGGGCCCAGAGTGTGGTGGTGAGTGGAGTTACATCCAGTTGGTAGCTAGTCACCAGTGTTGTTTCCCATGGCTCAGTATTGGGACGAGTTAGTCCTTTTTAGTATCTTTATCGAGGAGCTGGGTGAAGGGATCGAATGCACCCTCGGTCTGTTTCCTGACTTGATCTGCTGTGGGGGCTGGAAGACTGCAGAGCAATCTGGACTGACTGGATTGATGGGCCAAGGCCAAAGGTATGAAGGTCAGCAATGCAAAGTGGTGAGTCCTGCCCTTGGGTCAAAACAACCCCATGCAATGCTGCAGGCTTGGGCAAGAGTGGCTTGAGAGCTGCTCAGCAGAAACAGTTGACAGCCATCTGACCACAAGCCAGCGGTGTGCTCAGGTGGCCAAGGACATCAATGGCATGTTGACCTGTATCAAGGACAGTGTGGCCAGCGGGACCTGGGCAGCAGTCATTTCCTTGTACTTGGCGATAGGTGAGGTCACACCACAAGTAATGTTTCCAGTTCTGGGCCTCTCACTTCAAAGAGGACAGTGAGGTGCTAGAGTATGTCCACAGAAGGACAACAGAGCTGGGGAAGGGTCTAGAAAACATGTGCTGTGAGGGGCAGCTGAGGGAAGTGATGTTGTTCAGAGAGGACCTCATTGCTCTCTCTCATTACAATAACCTGAAAGGAGGTTTTAGTGAGGTGGGGGTCAGTGTCTTCTACCATTTCTCAAATGAAAGGACAAAAGGAAATTGTCTTAAGTTGTACCAGGGGAAGATTAGATTAAAAAAAAAAGTCACTGCAAAGTGCTTTGGAGTTGGAATAAGTTGATAGTGGAGGTGGTAAACATGGTGGATTCACTGTCTCTGAAAGTGCTCAAGAGATGTTGGAATGTGGCACTTGGGGATATGGTCTAGGGGGGGGGATTTGGTTGTGCTAAGTTGATGGTAGGACAGATGATCCTGAAGGTCTCTTCCAGCCCTGATGGTTTTGTGATTCTCTGAACTTGTCTTAAGATCCTACAGTAGATCTTGTGCTAGAGCATAAATCATCAGGTATTAATTACAGTCAGTTCTACTGACTGACTGACTCAAAATGAGAGCACTGACTATCTTTTTATGCAAGCTATTTGATTCTTTGATCAAAGAAAACTGAAAAATAAGTTGAAATATCTTTATAGAACATTTAGGAAGATTAACACTGTCATAGTTTCATTCTTAGCTTATTTCTGATGAGATGTCTTACAAACTTTCATCTTCCCTTTGAAATACATTTATAATAAATGTGGAGCCCAGTTTTGATAGTATAAGAGTATTTCTTTCTAGATGGGTGCCATTTCTAACTCTGAGCTTTTTTCTGAGGATCCTGCATCCGGTGGGGCAAGAAAAATAAATTACTTGAAGTGCAAGTATCACTGTTTTAAAGGTATCTGGCAAAAGCAACATTCTTAAGAATTAATTTCTGTGTTACTTAGAAGAAAGTTAAATATGTTACTATATTGATTCTGGTCTTAATTTAGGTATTTGGAAAAAGCATAACCTCTTATTAACAAAGAGTGCAAAGCCTTTGCAAAACAAATACATAACTTCATTCTCAAGGAATTGTAGGGTGGGCATATTGAGTTGTATAAAATATTCCATTTCCCAGTTTTTTTGGTGGTTTTTTTTTTTTTTTTTTTGTTTGTTTGTTTGTTTGTTTTTGGTTTTTTTTTTTGTTGTTGTTTTTTGGGTTTTTTTTGGTTTTTTTTTTTTTTTTTATGAATCAGAAAGTGTTGAGTGCAAATATGTACTGCGTAGCTCCATTGTAAGCTTTTGGGAAACTTGTATTGTTTTTTCCCAAAACTCCCTCAATGATTACTAATTAATCAATAAACATTTTTTTTCTTCACCTCCTATAGGTGCAAAATATCATAATAATTCATCTTCAAATTTTGTGATTTTCTGTATAATGGAAAGCCATGATCATCTTGGTGCCATGGAAATTCAGCAGAGGAAAAAATGTTTAAAATGAAAGAAAAATGTTTTAGTGTGAGGGTGGCCACACACTGGAAAATGTTGCCTAGAGATTTTATATGATCTCCAATTTTGGAATAATTTAAAACCAAACTGGACACTGTCCTGGGCAGGCCAGGTAGGTCACCCTGTGCTGAGGAGGGGAGGAGGGGGGTTGGAGTGGATGGTCTCCAGGGGTGCCTTCCCACCTCAACTATTTTGTGATCCCTGTTGATGACACTGTGTCTTAGATTAGCTGGAAAGACTTTCCCACAAGGGCACATTAATCTGTTGAATTTTGCAGTATGGCTTCATGGTAACAGTTTAATTTTTCCATTAATACAATGAATTAATTTCAATTAAAGATAATGTATTGCAGTCCCATAGGAATAGAATACTTTGTCCATCTCTTTTCTTATTTGAGATGCTGTAAATTCATTTTAATAGGCTAACATCTTAGAGTTGCGTTGTATGTCAACGCAAAGGAAAAGCTAAAACACTCTTCAGTGTGTGTCTCTCTGGTTTACATATCTATGCAGGCATTACTGTCAATTTTTCTTTTGCTGTGTTTCCTTTTTTACTCGTATCACAAATACATGAAAACTGGATGGTCACTCATCACTTAACTACTCAGGAATTTGTTCCCTTGCAGCAGGGACTCACCACAACTGCCTGAACTTAACATTTGCAGCAAGAGGGGAGCTGAAGTGGGGGCTTAGGCTTCTTCTTCTGTTTTTTGGATTTTGGAAGCATACATCTCTTATTGGCCAATCTACATTAGCCCTTGTGCTTCCTAGTGGGGCTCTACTCTGCTAAGATACTTGGAGCCACAGGCATTCTTAAATTTGAATTTATTTTCATTAAGTATCTATATGCAAAAAACAAATATATGAGCTTCCACACAGATTGAGTTCCAGACACATCTCCCATCTCGAGACACATGGACTGCAACTAATCAAGGGCTTTAATTCCCTTTTGTGGAAATAATATGATTCTTCAGAAGAATACAATTTCATTAAGAACACAGACCGTGAATGCACTCAAAACTCCTCAGCATTGCTTAGAGTTTGTCCATGGGGTCTTCTACAGAAAGTCCTGACTTTGTGTTTCCTAGTGTTAGCCATGCCATGCAAGATCTAGTTCCGGAGATGGAACTACATTAGCATAGCAGCATGCTTGAGTTGTTCAACTCTGCTAAACGTCTGTGTTTGTGCTGATAACTTAATTCTGGATCCAGTTTGGAAAGATTGTACGGATCAGTCATTTTGTCTACTTCCTAGCAGAAGCAGGAGGATGGGGTGAAGGCTGACTTGATATTTCTTACCCTTCAGTGTCAGTGCATCCAGGGCTTGTTCTGTGTGAAACTTTTTACAAGAACAGGTAGTGATAGAACAAGGGGGAATGGCTTTAAAGGGGAGAAGAGCAGATTTAGGTCAGATGTAAAGAGGACTTCCTTTTCTGTGAGGGTGGTGAGGCACTGGAACAAGTTGCCCAGAGAAGATGTGGATGCCCCATCCCTGAAAGTGTTCAAGGCCAAGTTGGACAGCATTCTGAGCACTCTGGTCTAGTGGGAGAGTTTGGAACGAGATGATCTTTAAGGTTGCTCCCAACCCAAGACATTTTGTGAATCTGTGAAAAACAGAATTGCACCATTTGACTTGTGAGCAGATTTCATGATGTTGCAGATCTTTGTGTGCACACTACTGCATCTGCCATTCCAAATTTTTCTCCATTTGGAAGTTATTTTATTTTGACATTTTAAATGGTGGTGGGGTTATCTTCCCTAGAATGATATTGATTTTCTGTGTCAAAAGTCATGTGATCTTGTGATTTTAATGCAACAGTTTTTTGCAATTTTCCTTTTAGAAACACTTGCATGCATGTGGTTTTCCCTGGGCTTTACATAAAGAAAATACCTGCATCTATCTGTACAATCAATTTTCAGATCAAGTTATTTTGGGGAAAAAATGTTTATGAATGTGATTGCATTTGCAGTATAGAACCAGAAGCATAGAATCATAGACTCATTTGGGTTGGAAGGGACATCTAAAGGTCATTTCTTCCAACCCCTTTACAGTGAGCTGAGACATGTTCAACCTGTTTTAGTGTTTCACCACCCTCATATTAAAAAATGTCTTCCTTACATCTAATCTGATTCTATACTCATTTATTTTAAAGCCATTTCCCCCCCCCCATACCAAAGTATTGCACTCGGCTTCTCTCTTGACGTTTGAGATGGGGCTTGTTTTGTGTACTGATTTTATTGGTCTTCTGACCACTGAACCTCTGCTTAACAGTGGTGATGTTTTTTGGGTAAGCCTGGGTTGTCTTTCAATTGAATACTAAAGCGGGGTTGTGTGTATGATTTCATGTGTACTGCTTACACTGTGTAAAGTATTCAGATTGTGGATAGTTTTCCATGGTGCCATGAAACTTCTTTGGAAAATACATTTATTTTTCATTAATTCCGGCTATAAATAAAGTAGTGGAGAAACTGGTAGAGACGCGTGTAATGTTTCCTGTTGTGATCTTTGAGACAGGATGTATGAATGAGTCATTCATTTAAGCAGCAGTGCTGATAATAAAGGCTTCAAGGAAGATATTAAATTCTGTCATTGTGGTCTTCCTGTGCTTGGGCTCTGCATCCTGAAAGCAGCACTCCCAGACTATCCAGGTCTGCTGCAACACAGCCTGCTCTGGCAGTTGCCTGCTGATGCTTTGCCTGTTGACCCCTTTTACTATCAAAGCTGCTAAAAGCCAGGCTGCTACTGTGCGAAGTGGAGAGTCCTGATGTCTCTGGCAGTGATGCTGAAATGCATGCAGCCTCGCTGTTGGGGAGAAGGCAGGGCTGCTGCTCTTGAGAAGGAAGTACAGAGTGATTCACTTTTTAAAATAAATGCATAATTTCTGTGTTTGTCTGTGCACTGCAAGAGTTTTGGTGTGTTTCGCATGCTAGTGATGTCTTAGTACATGTGGTTACTGCTTGTTTTCAGCTGATGACTCCACTGCTCTTTTTCCCTCTCACAACTGAGTATCAGTTTCTGCCCTTGTCTGATCTACAATTTCCACCCCCTGTAACTTATGCCTCCCACTATTTCTCACAGAAAAATAATGAGTTCTACTGATTATTTTCCTTATTTCTTCCCACTCCCTCAGCATCAGGCCTTACTAGCCTTCCCACTCCAGAAAAGGGGAAATGAAAAGCAGCAAAATTAGTAATTCTTCTGTGGCAGACTCTTATTTGCTACTGTGCCCTGCCATAGCTCAAATTCCTGGGGAGAAGGGTTAAAATCCAAGCAGTTGCTGGAACCTTACATCTTGCTGCACAGGAATTTAATAACACACCAATTTTTCAGTTGCACAGAGCTACTGAGGGGAGGCTTAAATACAATTTCCTTATGATTATAATAGCAAAGAGGAGCCAAGCCACCTTCTTTGAAGAAGTAACTGCTCTTTAGATCATTACTGCTTGCTGCTATAAACAAAGTAAAACAAATCAAAACTTTATTAACTTAGACATTTGTCGAATTAATTGCTTTTTAAGTATAGAGTTAAACTCTTGATTTTATATGTCTGAGTTATTTAGAGTATTTTTCTCTAGAAGAGCAATAAAAGTAGACCCCACATTCATGCTGTATTTAAGGCAGTTTTCACAAATTTAAACTGGTAATACCAGGTCCATTTTGTTTCTATAATAAGACGTTTATAGCAAGTACGTTATACTCCATTTAGGCCTGATTTCCAACTGAAATCAGGTATGGCGGGGATTGCCAAACTAATGTGTTCTATCTGGTTAGCCAGAATTTTGGGTGGTCTTTGCTTTTGTTTTGTTTGGTGTGGGAGTGTTTTTTTGTTTGTTTGTTTGTTTGGTGTTTTTTTTTTTTTTGTTTTGTTTTGTTTTTTTTTTGTGTGTGGTTTGTGGTGTTTTGTTTTGTTTTGTTTTGTTTTGTTTTTGTATTTGCCAAACAGAACTCTGACATTTCCTGGAAAAGGGCTGGGATGAATTTTTGATAAAAATCCATATGAGCAAACATGGCTTTAGCACTAATTCATGAAATGCTAAACTCAGAGTTGGCGCCTAGTGCTGGAACAAAGTTTCTCACCACTAGGATTTGCCTCCTGCCTGTTTTTCATATCACTTCAATCTCTCACAGTGAAAGAAAGCCATGAACAACAAATACTACTTTACACCTGCTGCAAAACTTCATGGTCCATCTCCAGTGGTTGTTGTGGACCGAAATCTAGGCTTTGCAGCTGAGTTTCTCTCCAGGGACAGCCACCTTCTCCCTCTTGGGGGAATGTGGGCATGCGTGGTTTTTTCATAACGCCACTTCGCATGCTGACTGCTTTTGATATGCTGGTTACTAGTTCTCTGCTTCTCAGGGGCTGTAATCCTGCTTCTTTCTTGTAGACAAGAGGGTGGATTGCTAATAGTTGCCTGAATTCAGATCCAAGGTGAAGCTCAGAATGTGCAGCCGGGCACTATGATCCTGAGGGTGGTTTGGTGCAAGTGTGTAGGAGGTAGGGTGGCCGTAGCAGTGACAGAAAAATTGTTCTCAGACAAGAACTGGTAAACCTGGCAAAGTTTTGAACCATGGTGGTGCAGGAAATAGCGTTTCAGTGGTCTGTAAAATGATGCATTGCTTCATACTTCAGCAAGGTGAATGTCTTGATTAATTTGAGCGGTCTTTCGAGGGAAATGGAGTCTGATTATGTATTGTGGAAAAATGTATTGGCTTTTTCTTTAGATAAATTAATTTTGATTTTGCTTATAGAGGATAAGGTAGCATTTCTCTCTCTTCACACCACTGCTTGACCTAGCAGTTTGTTTAATTCTCTTTTAATGACAGTTTTCTTCAAATTGGAAATATTTTCCTGAAAACACCCAGGTTTCTATTTGCTGGAACATCTTTCTCAGAATTACTCATCCTCATCCCTTTGGCATATCTTTGTATTTTTGAGATTAATTTGCTTCATTTTGAGAAGTGTCAGTCACAGGCTCTCCTTCTTACTTTCTTATTTCTTTTGGCTGATCATTTCTCTTTCTATTCTCTCACCATTACACACTTATTCTTCTGTGAGCTTTGCTGCTTACTGGCCTCCCTTGCCTGTTCCCCAGGGATGAGAGCAGACCTCATCACTCTCTACAACTACCCAAAAAGAGGTTGTAGCAAATTGGTCTCTTCTCCCAAGTAACAAGCAGTAGAACAAGAGGAAACAGCCTAAAGTGGCAGCAGGGAAAGTTTTAGACAGAATATTAGAAAAAGTTTCTTCACTGAAAGGGCAGTCAGGCAGGGGAACCGGCTGCCCAGGATAGTGGTTGAGTCACCATCCCTGTAGGTATTTAAAAGACATAGAGCTGTTGCACTTAGAGAGGCATTTTAGTCGTGGCTTTGGAAGTGATGGGTTAATGGTTGGATTTGGTGTTCTTAGCAGTCTTTTCCAACCTAAATGATCCTGTGATTCTGTCATTTGCAGGCATCTTTGCTCTTCTTTCCTTTCCTTAAGATTTTGAATCTTAATTTCCCAGGGTGTTTGGAGCACTCCAAACATACCCTTCAAGTTTTTTTCTTCTGTTGAAATGGTTGTGCTTTTGTGTCCTGACTTCATGAACAAATATTTTCCATTCATCTCATCTAGGTGTACGCTGTCAAAATCTTTTTTACCAGATTTACAAGTTTTCAGTACATCTGGCCTTTACTCACATATGATTTCATTACCCATCCATATTAAGCCTTCATCCTTATCTCTGCCATTAGTCTGGGTATACTTTCTTTGGTGGAACTTAGGTTACATTTCTTACAGGTACATATTCCAGAGCATACTTACCATAATGTAATAGGTTGTTTTAATGGTCTTCTCTTCTCATCATGTCTCATCTTCTGCTGCCTCTGAAACTATTCAGATATTTTTTCCTGCTCCTACCTTTAAATGTAAAAGCACTAAAAAAGAAAGAAATAGCTCCCAGGAACTTCTCCCACCTTTAAATTGACATTACTTCTGCTTTGTTGATTTTCACTGTTTTACCAGTGAGCTTTAGTTAAGGTTAAAAATATACTGAAATAAACTTATATAGGATTTACTTCAAAAACGTGGTTTATGTGAAGCATTGAGTCCTTTCATTCCTCTTCTCTGGAATAACCTTGCTCTAAAGTTGTGAAGAACTGTTCCTAGGTAGCTAGAGGGGATAGGGAGTTGCATTTACCTTTAGATTTCTGTAATAGTAACCTCTGTCTCTGGGAACACCATGTTCTCCATACATTCATTAGTGGGAAATAGGCAGATTTAGTTTACAGTTTAGATGTGCTTAGAAAAAGTATTTTGGGGGAGAAAAGGTACACAAATTGCTACAGCAGGTAGCCTTGATGCATTCTTTCTCTATGCAGAAAGATAAAAACCTTCAGGGTTCACTGGATAGGTCCAGATTTCTCTGCCCAGTTGTTCTTCGGCCAGGCAGATATTTTTGCTGGACTATTACAGTGAATATTGCTTTTTGCTTGAAAGGGTTGCTTTTTTATTCCTAGCCAGCAATCTCATTTCTGATGAAGTTTTAAATATTTCATAGAGCAATTGGTCTGTAGAAAGAACTATTTACATTGTCTTTGTATTCTTACATGATGACTGAAGATATTGAGAAAGCAGTACTTTGTGTAGGATCTATACTTATTTCCAAAACTGAAGAGGATAGATGTTTTCAATTTAGCGCAGAATTCCCTGCAGTACTTATCAGGCTTTACAGTCTTAACATTTTTAATCAGTTGTAAAAGATCGTCTTACTCTCTGATTTATATAATAGACCTTAGTCTTTCTATTTTTTGCTTCATTTGACTTCAGATGTTTCCAATGCTCTAAAATAGACATTTTGTTAATCTTACTTTCATCTTTAATTTTTCCATGTATCAATATTGATAAAAGTGACTTTTAAAGACAGAAATGATTAGTCATAAACCAAAAGAGATGCAATATTTAATATCATGCCTATGCCTGAAATTTTCCTCAAAATCTTATTGACTGATGTTTTGAAGGAACTAATGACTGGTCATGTGTTTTGAATTCTCCAGCTGCTAGAGGGCTTTTAATGTTTTCTGGGGAACGCTGGGGACTTTCTTACTTTCTTTCTTTCTTTCTTTCTTTCATTCTTTCGTTCTTTCTTTCTTTCTTTCTTTCTTTCTTTCTTTCTCTTTCTTTTTTTCTTTCTTTCTTTTTCTTTCTTTCTTCTCTTTCTTTCTTTCTTTTTCTTTCTTTCTTTTCTTTCTCTTTCTTTCTATTTCTTTCTTTCTTTCTCTTTCTTTATTTCTTTATTTATTTCTCTTTCTTCTCTCTCTTTCTTTCTTTCTTTCTTTCTTTCTTTCTTTCTTTCTTTCTTTCTTCTCTTCCTCTTGAGAGAAACTATGGGAAGAATTGAGAGTTCTAGAAGTTCTTATTGTGTGGTAGCCTAACAGTCTCTGGGAATTTAATGGGAAAAATATTCTCTCTCTCCCTGGTTTCCATTCAGTTTCAAGTACCTTTTTTGCCCATTGATGGTGTTTCCTCCTCTCCTGTCCAGTGCTTGACACTGGCCAAGGGCTGGAGCTCTTCCAGACATCATGGTTTTCAGTGGGCTGCCCCACCAAGAGCAGACACAGAGCAGTTGGTGGCAGAGTGGATCGGGACTGAAAGGAGGTGGTACAGAAGAGCCAGGTTGGCTGCACAACAAGACTGCTCCATTTTGCATCTACAAATTAAATACACAGGTTATTCTGTTGATTGTGGTTAACCAGCAAAACAAAGGTCAGTTCCGGCCAAGGCAGATATTTTGGCAGGAGCACATCTTTAGCAGTGATCCTTCTAGAAATTTTGGGGTTAATTCACACTATAAACCTGATTTTTTGCTCTCAGAATTAGCAAGAATATGAAGGTATAGGTAATTACTTCAGTATTGAGCTCTTCATAGTAGTTTGAATTAATTAAGTTAAAAAAATTGCTTTAATTTTAGTGTTTCAGAGCACTGTTTTGTTTGTCGGGAGCAAACACTGTTGTGTTTGGAGATTGATCTCAAATCCATCTTTTTTGTAGTGGAAGTAGGGGAGCCTTCACTGGTAGGCTTTAATTGCTTGTTGCATTTGTTTCAACTAGCTTTAAAACTCCTGTCTCTGATCGCTGGGTTTTATTCAGGTCATCGAAACAGGAGACTGAGTACAAATATATGTGGCTCCTGACTATACCTGTTCTCTCCAACTCATTCTTAACAGTGTCCTTGCCTGCTCATGAGGTTCTATGAAGACAGATGAGCAAAAAGGTAATTACTTTCAAGGACTTTAAACAAATACACACCTGTAGAATGATACATAATGTGCCTCGCTTGTCCTTTGAAAACCCTTGGACCACTGGTTTGTCATTGCTGTGCACCCTTCTTGAAATCTGTATACCCAGGCTTATTTGCAGTGAAGAATTTGCTACTAATACTTCAAATCATAGAGTGGGGAAATGGAGGATTGTGTTGTTTTCTGAAGATAAACTTTGCATTTAAAAAGCTGTTACTCCTTCACTCAAACTCCTTCAAAAGCTGTTATTTCTTTGTTCCATATTGGATACTTTTCCACAGAGCCAGCCTTTTTGGGTGCTGGGAAAAAGAATTATTTCATAGAGGCCATTAAATTTGGGGCAAAGACTTTAAGAGCCATAAGGCTTTTAAATCATCTTTACAACTGATTAGAGAGCCTTGTAACAAGAAGATAGCTCACAATCTGGCCTGTTGGCAGCAAAAAAGGAAAAGATTTGCTTAAGAGTAAGGGTAAGAGCATTTTAGCTTGGAACAACTCAGTAGATGATGCAGTTGCTAGGAAATGTCTTTCATTTCTGGAAAAAGTCTTGAGGTGAAAGCTAATCAATAAGGTAGATACAGTGTGATGTCAGTTGTTGCCATGGTTTCTGAACTTAGCAGTCTGTTATCTGCAAATAGTATTGATGGTTGCTATGCAGTTGAATCTTTTCATATTGTTGTTTTACTGTTATTAAGCACTTTAATCTTAGGTAGAGCTTTACAGAGCAGACCACTTAGGAGTTTAAATGTTTTAATAGATAGGCTTCTATTACAACCCTAGAATATCTTGAATTTTACTATCTAATAAACAACAGGCATCAGCAGGAAGTGAACAAGGTTAACATTTTGGTGATTACATTTCCACAAAGCAGTTGACATTTTCTAGTAAATTAATCTGCAAATCAAATACCTCTGTGGAATTAGTGCTATGACTCTTGACATGGCAGACTGTGTAAAAAAATGCTGTAAGCAGTCAGTCCTCTGGATGATAAGGCAGTCAGATGTATAAAGCCCTAAATGGCTGAAAAACCATTACAGCTTCTTGAACAATGGCCTTGTGTTTCATGTATCTTTCACTGCAGGATTGTACCTCTTTATTATGTTTGGCTTTTGCTAGAAAATATTTTGTAGCAGCTTATGCTAAGCATCAGGCAGCTGAATAGGCTGAAAAGGAAATGAGACTTTTCCTGATAGTTGTCAAGGTGAAGAGAATATATTCTTAGGTCAGATCCTTTAAATCAAACATAGCTTCATTTTTAATATTCTATGGAGATGTTAGTTTTAGTATAATGCTTTGCAACTTTTGCTTGATTTAGTGGTATCTCTTTGCAGTATTTTTTCTTCACAGTTTGAGTTTTCAAAAGCATTTTAGGGGGGAAGAATGAAAAGAGACGAGCAGAGGAAGGGAATTTAAAAATCAGATGATGGCTTGCTGAATTCTGTGGTTTGTACATCTTCAGAGTGAAATTTGCCATGGTATTTTTCTCTTTTTCCCCAATGTATTCCTTCTCCTCCCCTTCAATTTCCACTGTTGTCTGCCTTAACAACACATTTCTTTAGAAACTGTTTTGCCACCTTCTTTCTTGTCTTCTTCACACATCTCTTCTCTATGTGGTGACTTTGACTATCACCTCTCTTTCGAAGAGAGAAGTAATTGCCTTCCTAGTCCTACTTGTCCCCTTAATATAGTGAGTGAACTATCAAGGATGCACCCCCAGTGGGAGAACCTGAGGAAGATGTCACCAGGAAAAGTGATGCCTGTGTCTAAAATCCTGCTCCTGTGAAGTAGGCAGGGGTGTTCTACATGAATCCTCTCCTGGAGCTCCTCTAGAAATTCCCTGTTGGCTTTGCAGAAATGCAATAGAAGTTTTCGGGTGCATCCTCAAAGCAGGGCTGCTGAGCCCAGGCAGATGGAGGAGACATGTCAGCTTGGTGATGATAGCAGATGTCAAGCTAACAATCTGAACAGGAAACTAGCAGTGCAGCAGTACTTCTTACCAAATTTTTTAAAGGGGCGGGGTGGGGGGAAATGAAAAAATGAAAAACAAAAAATAGAAAAAAAGAAAGGCAGCATGGAAAAGGAGATACAAATCAGTATTGCTGACTGGCAGGAGCTCTAAAAGACTGATGCTAAATCTGTAAAGTGGTGCTGTTGAGTGGAATTATCTAAAGAAGTATTTCACCATTAAGCTGCCACAAAGAAAAAGCATTTACTTCAGGTGCCATATGCCAACTGTGCAATCAGACTTCCAGTCATACATTGTGTGTGTTCTAAAGCTGGGGGACAAGTCTCAGCTGTTTGAAGTTGCTCTTGCATAGCACTTGCATTTACCATACTGGATATTCAGTTGCTTGCACTGTTGTGAAAGCTGTGTTGTTTGGGATAGAATACTTTTATTTCTTGAGATCTTTTTGTATTAGGGTTATTTGGGGTTTTTGTCTTTTGAGGTTTTACGCCCTTACAGACAAACTAAACAGAAAGACTTTTTTTGGTGCTCTTTCACATCATGAAACAACTCAATTTTTAAAAAATGAAAAGAAATATGATTTTCTGTCTAAAAAAAATGCCCATGATACCTATTACATAAGGGAAATCTTGCTACTTTGTACTAGTGAACAACTTGATAAAGCACACAGTAGTGGAAAGTCTCAGGCAGCTTTAACGAAAGATTTTCTTGTTTTGTGAATTTGTGCTGTTTTTCTTAGGCCAAATATTTACAAACATTTATATCCATTTGTATCCAAATTTCAACTATATGTTGATAGTGATGAATGTAGTAGCTGATGCAGTTATTTCAGCTGAGAGATGACCAGTAAGACTAAGAAAAATACAGATTTTAACCCAATTATATAGGTCAGCTACTGTTCATGTTATTTAAATAAAAATCTCAGAACTTGCTGCTAAAAGTTTACTTTGGTGTACAAAATCTTTGGAAAAAAGAGTACAAAACTCTGAAGTTTGGAAATTACTTTAGATTTATTAAAACCATTTTCATTTCACGTTGGTATGATTCACCTAACCCCTTCTCTGAAGCTTTTATATCTTTAGTTGAGGTCATGGGTCAGTCATGCTGCAAATAATCTCATTTATGAGTAGACTCAAGGCATGTTTACTTTCTGTATACTTATTTAGAAAGAGAAAGCTTGTCCCAATCCAAATCCAACCAAGAAGTTCTTGTGATAACTGCCGAATGTTTTTTCTTATGTATGAGGAGATAAATGCATAAATTTATTTTTCATGATGCATTGCAGAAAAAAAAAAAAGTGCTTCTTGCTTGAACATTTTGTGCAAAACAGAATTGTCACCCAATTTTCAAACTACCTCCACAAAAACAAGTCCTTTGCCCCAAGCCCCTAACAGCCTAGTAGAGAAATCCTGTGCAAGAAAAGAAACCCTTTGTGGTTCATGTAACTTGTACTGATATAAGTTCATAAAGATTTTTGAGAAGAGGAATTTTTTTTTTCCATCATAGCCGCAGGTACAGGTTCATATCTTGCTTGCCTAAAGTCCTTTTAAGAAAATAATCCCCAGGTTTTCATCATTTGGGTGAGATCAACCAGATATTTGTGCATTTAAAGAGATTCTAAGCATACTTTTGTACATACTTAAGATGTTTCCAAAGGTTCCCTTTTTCTGACATCTCATAAAGCACCCAACCACCCAGATACAAGAACTGACAGCATTTTAAAACCCAAGGATCCTTTCATGTATAAGTCAGAATTATTTTTTGTCTAATCAGTACAATATTTTTATATGAATTTTTTAAAAAGCCATTCTAGATGGGAATTGATTCCAGGCAGTTTTTGGAATAGGACATACAAAACACACACTGCATGGCCACTGACAAATCTGTAGCTGTTTCCTGCTTGAGTCTAAATTTCTCCACATTGGTCAAGCTCAGCTGGAGTGTGCTGCTCTGAACACCTCAGACTGAGCAAGGCACGATGATATTGCCCACCCTATTTTTGGCAAGTGTTACATTTTGTTTGCCGATTTTGTGGTACTGTTTTTTCTCTTTACTGTTTTTTTTCCCTCCACCACTCAATCAGTGGATTTTTTTTTTTCACCTTACTTGAATTTGCTCCCTGCTATTACTTCCTTCAGCCACATCTGCTTCCCCTTACCTTTTATATCCACTGAAACTTTGTGATCTTCTTCCCTCCACCTTGTACAAATCTTCCCATCCCCCTTCTCTGATTTGCCATTTCTGAACATTGTTTTAGATCATCTTGCTCACATCCAGCATGAAATGAGTTCTGTTGGCAGAAAGACACAGCAACTTTACTGAATGTGCTCAAGTTGCCTGAGATTACGTGGTAGAAAAGAAATTGCAATTTCTCATAGGTGATGCTTTCAGATGTTAAGCTTGGGACAGGCATGGGGCAGAAAAGTCCTTACTAAAGGCAGATTCCTTCCTATTTATCAGTAACCTGAAACATCATTTTTTTAATATTACAAATGAACCTGTCTTGCTTTTACCACAGTCTCAGTGCAATTGGGCACTGTATTCCTTACACATTAAGGGGAAAAAAAAAAAAAAAAAAAAAAAAGGCTTTATTTATTTGTTTTTTATTTGTTTTCATTTAGAAGATAAAAATTCATCATCCTGCACAGAAAAATCCTTTATGTTATAGAGTTACAGGCAGGGAAAGACAAGTATATCATATTATATTCAGCGTTTATTTTTCACTGGAAGTTGTTACTATCTCTTCCTTTGCTGGCAATAGCAGGGTAAAAATGCTTTATTACACAAATTAGATACTTGGAATTTGCTTTAAAAATTTCCTGTACAAAGGAGACTTTCATTTAATCCATATAGGCAACTGGAAATTGGTTTGAATGCAAGCAGCTCATGGTCACAGCAATTTGCATGGGAACAGGTTTAATGTAAATCTAGACACTGTTTAGTTATGTTTTTATAAATGATGGACATGAGGAATGAAAGAGTGCTATAGTAAATGAGGAATAAAATCAAAAGCTAAAAGCTTACAATTTTTTTTTTTTTTTTTTTTTTAAGAATTCTAGACTCAGTTATCTAATGAACTTGCGTTTTGATGTGATGTGGCACTTTAATTCCCTTTAAAAACAAAAAAAAACACCCAACCTAAGCTGATCTTCTGTCATTCTTCAATTACTAACAATTACTATTCATAAGTTAATACTTCTATTGACATCAATGGGTAGAAGTGTGAGGAAATATTGGCTGTAGGCAAATAAATGTCTTGTATAATTATTCTATTCTTAGCATCTTGCTTTGCAATGAGTACCTTAAGCTTTTCAACGCTAGTGGCTCATACAACTTCCATCATAAAGCTTCCTTGATCTGAAGCCATCAGAGTATGACATTTACTCTCCCTGTTTAGCAAGGAAGAGTGGAAGCCACTTGCTGTAAAATGTCTGAGGTCAACTGGTTTCTTTTTGCTCATGAAGTGTAGCTCTTGCATAGATGGTTGAGAAGGTGCAGAATATTATGGTCATCCCACGTTTAAATAGTTCTGTATGCCTTGGAATTTAAAGAAAATTTAGGAAGTATGGCAGTAGCCTTCCCTGTATAATCAGGTTGCTATGGTAAACCTATTATTCTATACAAAGAAAGAGTATGTTTAGTAAAGTGCTGATCCCTTTTCAGATTAATGTGAGCTTCAAATGATCCCCTTTCCCTTTTCCCCTTTCCAAATGATTGGATTTGTTTGGTAAGTATTTTATCACAATAGCTAAGAGAAGCTCACAGAATGGCTTCTGATATTTCAGCAGCAAATACATACTGTATAGTTAGCTGTTCAGAAGCAATAGGACTTTAATTTTTTATTAAATTATCTCCTTAGAGTGAGCCCACTTTGCACAGTCTAACCAAAATCTCACTACTTTTGGACGCAGAATGTTTTTACAGCCAGTACAAAGTTACAGTTATTTAGTGACACCATTTAATTAATTTCCCATGCTGATCCTGTAACATTTGTAAAAGTAAAGGAACTAATAATTTGAGTATCAATTTCAGCAGCAGTGTAATAAACTACTATAATTGTATTTTTGAATACTTAAAAATAAGGAAATAGCTCAAAGAAATCCTTTTATAGAGCACTTGCTGACCGAGGTTTCTGTCTGTTTTCCAGACAGTTTCATTTCTACTGAGGTCTGAAGTCAGATGATCTAAATCACACCCTGAACTAAGGTGGGAGCCAAGCAAAAAAAAAGTATGAGGCACAGATTGAGAAAGTAGGGCCTAAATTCCCTCTGATCTTGTATCTCTTACATGACAAAAATGTGCCCAATCTGCCTAAGGATGGGCTTCCCTCCATTTTTCTGCTGATGAAACTGAAACATTAACTAAAGTGAATAAATATTACTTTCAGCAGAGACTGAGAGGAGCCTGTTCCCATTACAGCACGAGGGACCAGCCACTGGACTCTTGACTTATTAAATTAAGCATTACAGGAGATAATGCTTAGTTACCGAACATGAAGGATCCTCATTATAGGACCTTCCTTTGATTATTCCTCTGGAGGATTCCATCTCTAAAGACTCCTCTAGTCAAAGCAGCTGGTATAAAATGATTTTACCATCTTCAGGCATCCTTATTATAGCAATGGCTGGCCAGGAGACCACTGCTGAAGATTCTTCTTTTGTTTATGCTACAGTTTCCACAACAGATGGGTCTTGTTCATCAGGTACCTCTCAGCCTATGACTTACTGACTGTTCCTTGGGACAGGCTGACATGGCACTTTTGTAAAAGTGATTAGGTTGTCTGAAGTGAAGGCATAAAAAGAGACCTATTAGACTCAATAAATTTAAGCACTGAAGATTTTTTCCCAATTTCTAATGTGGCTGTCCTTGACAAATAATTATAGCTTAGAGAATGCAGGCAAATAGCATAATTTCTTCTGTAGACAATCATATCTTAAATTTTGGCATGGTTACTAAGCACAGCTCTATTATGCGGTAGATGCATTTCCTATAAAAAGTTTCTTTCTGAAACAATTATAATTGACAATACAACATAGTTTTTAAACTATGCATATAATAAAGGTATTAAGAAGTAATTACTCTAGTTCTCTATATCAGTATGTCTTTTCTAAAATTCTTTGTCCTTCTAGATTGAATCCTGGTGCATAAAATGTCAGCTCAGAAGTGCAATGTATATTGACACTTAGGAAGATGAAGAGTATGAAGTTATGAAATGAGATTAGAAAATTTTTTCCATAAATAAAAAGATCTCTCCCTAATTCAACTTAATTAGACTGTTTTCTTAAAAAAAAAAAAAAAAAAAAAAGCAAGCCCCATAAACAAAGTTGGGAAAAGAAGAATATTAATAATCATCTGTCAGTATCTTACCCTAAAAGGTTTTATTTTTGGGACACTTACAGTTACAAAACCTTCACTGAGGTTTTCATTAACAGTCCTTTCCCATTCAGTGAAATATTTCAACCAATGCTGGAAAAAATTAGTGCAGTATGTTGTGAACTGTCTAGTTGCATAATGAAAGGCTGCACTTGGAGGATACTTTTGACTTTCCAGCAATACTCTAAATTTGTGGGTTGCAGTCAATTCAGCAGTGACCAGGCCCAAGTTGAGTTTCACTGATGCTGTGACTAAATTAAATCAATAAAGGCAGGTTTTCTGCATCCCAGTCCACGTCTCTGGTGGCCATTTTTTACACACTTTATCCCTTCCCAAGCCCATCAAATGTATGAGTTTGTGCCATATTTGGAACGTTATTTCACCAACATTGCAAAAAATAATTTAAAAACATACAGAGGCAAACTCTTAGAAGTTCAGTTACCTGAACTGAGTTTGTCACAGATATGTGCAATGTAAGACTGTCCCGGATTTTTTCCACATCTGGACATTTAGTACTCACTGCTCTTAGGGTTTTGGAGTAAAGATCTGTGGGAGCTTGGATAAATCTGTTGTCCCTTTAAGCTCTGGGGAGCTCTCCTGTAAATAGATTGATGGAAGGGAGACTGTGACAGAGGTTGTGCTTGTTTCCTCAGATCTAGACAAGAAAAATTACAGGTATTTTGCTTTCAAAAATCTTGACAGAGTATTTGAGGAATTATTTTTCTACATAAATAGTGAATATCTTAGATAGCTCTGTGCATAGAATATTCAATGCTGCTCACATTTGTCTTGGTTTTTCTGAGATACGTGCTAAATATTTTAGACCAGTTATAGAGGTTGAATATGCAGATATGCGTGGGCCAGCTCAGTTATAGTAAGTTCAGATATGAAAAACGTGCAGTGCCAGTGATTGCTTATTGTTGCCGTTTCCACTAAGATTATAACAGTGATATACTTTCTGTCTGGTTGCCATGGAGGAGGAATAGTTTTGTTTTGCTATGTTTTTGTTTGTTTTTTTTTTTAATTGTGTTAATGTGCTATACTTTAATTAATACAGTATGACTTGTAGTTTGTCTTTAGGGTGAGGATGTAGCATAAATTTGGGATTCATTCAATTTATTTTATTTTACTGAAATAATGAATGACAATTATTTTATTCTTACAGGGAGATGTGAATGTGGCCAGTGCACTTGTTTCCCTCCAGGAGACAACAGGGTTCATGGCAAAAACTGTGAATGTGATGATCGACAGTGTGAAAATGCAGATGGCGATGTCTGTGGGGGTATGTGTTCACTTAATATCATATAAAACAACGTAGCGTGATTTAACTACATAACAGAACTAAATCTTGACAGTACATAGCTTTCTGTTCCCCTTGATTTTGTAGTATAATATCACTATGTGTCACCGAGACACACAAAGCAATCACACGCAGACAAGAGATTTCCGCAGAGGTTCTTCTGATCCAGCTCCCAGCTGAAAGAGCGGAGAGAAGAAACCCCTTTGTTTATTCTTTTACTTTTATACATTTGTGGGTCTAGCAGAAGATTGGCTTTTTGGGGTTTCCACCCCTCAGCCTCAGTGGCCAGACGAATTGTCAGTTACAATTGTTTTCAGGTTAGAAATATGCAAACAAAGGACAAAGAATGAAAAACAAAGGGTTTGTTTATATTACTTCTGTGGGAAAGGTAGAAAAACTGCTCTAATATTCCACAGTAACTAAAAGATCTGACTCCATTTATGAAAATCAAAAGGCTAATAAAAAACTCAGAAAAACCAGGGTAACAACTATGGACTATTTACATCATTCATTGATAATAAGATGGCAGATTTTTGTAAGAAACAAGCACTACAAGTATTAAGCATGTTAGAGAATATTTATTTTAAGACTTCAGGAATGCTAGCACATAAATGAAAGCGCTGTAGTATATCCTAAGTTCCATCAGTATTCATTAAAGAATACAGACACTTAAACCCCCCCCTAAAACATTAGGTAACTTTACGTTGTGTTTAGTACAACTGATGTTTTATTGAGGGTGTTGTAATAAACCTAAATGTACTAATGACCAGGAAAACTTTAAAATATTTTGTATTCATTGACAGTGATATGCCTGTTCTCTAAAAAAAGTAGCAAAATATGTTGTGAAAGAATGTAAAATGATTGAGAGACAGTCATAGTAATTGTAGATGCAGATGGTTTATTTTAGTGTTAACAGTGAAAACCTTATGTTGTGATATTTCAGTAAAGTATGCTGGTGTTTGGCAGTATTTTGAGGTCGTTCTAGATATGTAAGTGCATGCATACCACATGGCATTTTATAAGCAGGAGAATAATATTTGTCCTTAATGATCTCTTTCTGGATTTTATGTGCTTTATTTTTAAAACCACTCTTTGATTCTAAATATTAACAAAGTTGTTGGTATGAATAATGGCATGTTGTATTGTATTCCTAATTTCTACGTAGGATGAAGAAGGTATTGCTTCATGATCCTCGCGTATATAAAAAATTCTGACTACAGGGAATATTTATTCAAGGTGTCTGCGATGCAGAATATAGACATATATAGAAAATTTTGGTTTGAATGTCTAACCAGCCATAAAGATAGTTTACAGCATTCAGAATAATTCAATAATATGAGTGTGTAGAAAAAAAAAAATTGAAATTTAATTTTGTGTAAAGGACATAAAAGCACTGAGAAGCACTGAAAACCTGTTTCATATTTGTTAGAAATCAAATAGTTGGGTAATAAAATACATCATCATTCATTCTAAAAATATCTACTCTGTTTATATCACTCATATTTTACATTATTACATCTCCCTCTCTTTCTTTTGGGTTTGCCTGTGCTTACATCTCAGCCTGAGCTTCCTGAAATGTCTTGCTGAACTGCTAATTCTTTCCTCTTTCTTTGTCCTCTTTTCATTTCTATTTTTCTACTACTGTTGCTGCCTAGGCAATCACAGTAAGGACATAAGCCCTTGCTAGTAAATCTGACTTCAGAGCATTATAACCTGGACTGTGTGGGGTCTGACAGTGAGCACTGAGTGCCTGTAAGTACAAAGAAGGAAGACCAGCGTTTTCAGATTAAATGCATGCTGAATTGAGAAATGTGAATGACGACCTAAATGACTTGAATAAGAATTGTTACTGGCCTTCTCCAACCAGCAGAGACTGATTAATAGCTTGCTCTCCAGACCAGCTGTCCATGCAAAGATAGAAAGACATGAGGCAAAATCTGTGATAAATTAGGGTATAACTGAATGAGACACCATGGCCATGTTTTTGCATGATTGTAGTGAGTCACTCACTTAGAAATTCAGCTGTCCCTCAATGCAGTACCAAGAATAGAAACTTAATGTCTCCACAAAGACAGAGGTTGTGGGAGGACTCGGCATAGATATCACAGCACTCCACTATTAGAAATTGATTCATATAATTATGGAATCACAGAATAGTTTGGGTTGAAAGGAGACTTTAAAGATCATCCAACCACCCCTGACATGGGAAGGGAACCTTTCTCTAAGACCAGGCTGCTCAGAGACCCATCCTACTTGGCCTTGAACATTTTCAGGAGTGGGGAATCAACAGCTCTTGGCAACCTGTTGCAAGTCTCAACACCCTAGTCATAAAAAAATATCTCATCCTTATGTCCCAGCAAAACCCATTATCTTCCAGTTTGAAATCATTACTCCTTGTTCTGTCACTTCCTACCTTGGTAAAAAAAAATCTCAGTCTTTCTTATACTCCCCCTTTATGCCATGGCAAGGTCACAGTATGGTCTCCCCAGAGCCTTCTCTTTTCCAGGCTAAACAATCTCAATACTCTCAGCCATTCCTCATAAGAGGGGTGGTCCATCCCTCTGACCATTTTTGGAGATATTCTCTGGACCTGTTCCAACAGATTTACATCTTTCTTGTACTAGGGACCACAGAACTGGACACAGTGCTCCAGATGGGGTCTCACCAGAGTGGAGTGGAGGGGTACACTCACCTTCCTTGACCTGCTTTCCAAGTCTTTCCTTCATGTTCCTCTCCTTTGTCAGTGCCTCTGTACATAGACTTAATAATATTGTAGAAGATATTAATGCAGTTTTTTCGAGATAGATATGTTCTACCTAATGGCTCTTTCCCTACTGTTTATGTTTTTTGATTATGTAAGATTTCCCAAGTATACTTCAGTGTTGATCCACAGAAATATTTAACATCACATTTCCTTTGGCTTCACTTGGTTCTTTGAGTCTTTCATGTGCAAGTTAAGTGGTTTTGGTGCACACACATGACCAGAGAATCACAGGTTTGCCAGCACAGGTCCTTGGCGGCAGTGTGTTGCTTCTTTATACGAGGCTTGATGTTTACTCATCCTCTATCCTGGTGAGACATACTTCTCTCTGCCCTCTGAGGTTATGGTTGTGCTGCTTGCTCCAGATGCTTCCTAAGCTTTCAAGTGGTGTTTGTTTCCTTTCTGTGTCCAGTCATATTTTCCAGTGATTTCATCATTGGCTGCTCCACCTCACTGGGGTAACTCTTGTCCATTACAATTGTTTTTCTCTTTCAGGATTGAGGGCAGGCGACAAGAAGAACTCAGGACAACAGTAAAGATCAATTTGAAATGGATTTAATAATGCTGTTAGCTCCATTCACTTCAATTTGTTCTCTGGACAATTAGTGGCCTAGCTATGAGTTCTTGTCACAGCCAAGTAGCAGCCATTGAAGGAATAAAACAAAACCTTTGGGATCCTCTGCATACCACAAGTTCCTGTAGAATTATGCTTATTAAAAACTCTGCAATAAAACCAACCACAACAAAAATAGTAAAAAGTTCGTTGAAACTAGGATCATTGGCAAAGGTAAAACTTGTAAGAGATAACTCATAACAAGACTTACATATTTCTATGAATGCACCCATTTTGTATTACATCGATATATCATTCTGTGCTTCAAATAGTGGGCCATCAATAAGAACATTAGCTTTGATAAGACCTTTTAATATTTATTCATAAATATTTGCACTGTCTTTAACACTAAGAAACGACTAAGGCTGATCATTCCAATAAGCCAGTTCTTTGACTGGTGACAGTGGAATACTTTAAGTCTGATTTCATTATTTTCAAGTGAGCAATTCCACTTTGAGGACGTTTTAATTATTTGGTTTGGCCAGAGAACATAAAAATACAGTCCTCACCAAAATACGATCCTAATACTTCAGGGAATCCAGTTGTGTCATATCACATCAGAGTGCCTTTTGGTAAAAGGCATTAGTTATCATTAGTTTGAAATTCTGGTTATACTATAAAGGCTTCTATAAGCTTGAAGAGCTGTCTTACTCTTGGAGCAAATGATGAGGTAATTCATATTTCCCTCCTTACTCAGATTTACCTTCACACCCCTCTCTTTGTTAAGTGTAAGCAAACAGTGCAGCAAAAACTCTGCTTGAGACTTTATGGGAGGGAAAGTTAGTATTTTTTTAGGAAATCCACAAGTAAATTAATTTTCACTACCCAGACACGTCCTTTTGTTGATTTCATCCTCTTGCATTCTCATGCCCAAATACAAGCATCAAAGTGTCTGCATTTAACAGTTTGGTCAGGATTCCTTGTGTGCCACAGAAGATGGACAAGGGATGCCACCCACCTTGTTAGGTTCTTGTTAGGCCTTTTTGGTTCTTCTTGACTGACGATAACAAACTGGTCTTTAAGTACATATTTTGTTTATTTAAGACCCAAAAGTTAGGAAGAGCCTTTAGCTCTGTAAACTTCAAGCAAGTCTGGTGCCTGTTGTCTGTGCTTTCTGATTTTTGGCATTCTTGGGACAAAGCTGTTCTTGTTGGAGTTATGAGGAAAAGAATTACACAGGTTATGTGCTGTGTCTCCATTGACATCTTTTGTTGTTGAGCACACACTCTTCTGCCAAGTCATCATGACATTCATCATATCATATCATATGAGAGTGCAGTCCTTCTGATTTTGATGAAACAATGCATTCCTAAGTTTACTTCTGTGAATGTGGTGTTGGTTATCGGTGCAGGTCATGCATTTGACCTCATTCTGTTGTTTCTTCTGGCGCTTACTTGCACATTTTCATCCATACATCATTTGTACCAGCATTAAGATTTCCAACATTATTCTCTATGAACTGCCAGAGAACAAGTGAAAATCTGGAGTTTGTAAGGCATACATATACCTGAATCCACAATTCCCAGCTTTCCAATGATTTAAACTTTTCAAACTGAGGCAGAAACTTCCATATCACATTCTTATAGCGATGGATTCTAGGATTGCACAGTCACTGCCAGGATATAGGATGGTAAAGCTCCCTCTCAAAAGTCTGGTATAAGTTGCCCCTAATTGCTATAGTCCTTTTGAATAAAAAAATTTCATTACTCTCCAGCCAGGCTAAATAATTGGATTCAGAGGAAGTACTGCCCTTTTTAATTTTTTTTTTTTTTTGAATATAAGATATACAAGATGAAATGTAAAACATTTTTTTGTGAAAGTTGTAGGTCCATACTGCAAAAATTGTGAATGACATTTATTTTTGTCGTCTGTTCCATGAAGCAGAAGCATGATATTTTCAGATAACATGTTCTTATGAGGACCAATAAGACCATAACCACAGAAATGAGAGAGCTATGATTAATTATATGCTTCATTAAGCAATGCTAAGTATGATACAGTTGCTGTCAGACAATTTCCTCATTTCTCGCACTAGTGTTGATCCACAGAAACAGAAGTATATAAGACATTTGTGGAATTCTCTAATATATGTAAAAAACAAATTAGGAAAGAAAAACAGTATCTGTCAATCTCCCAAAGAGAGGTTTTGGCACTGACTGGTCTGAGAATTCAGGAATACGTCTCCTGAGACAAGCGTGCCTTTTCTGACCATATGACACATAATTTCAATGTCTTCAGCCACCTAAACTAAAGCACCTTTTATCACCTGTGATTCCTCAGACTACCCTTGCCTGACCCCAGCTTGGCTCCACAAGGACACAGGAATGCCTGCCTGGCTGCTGCCATCATGAGGATGTCCTTTACGCTGTAGGGCATGTCCAGTGCCACTGGGCATCTGAACTGAACCTCTAATTTCTCTGCAGTTGCTACTGTGTTAAAATAAAAATTTATATCCTATCCTATCTTTCATCTGTTCTAGTGAAAATCTTTAGAGCAGGAACCATATTATTTTTGAACCTGGAGAACATACAATTGTTACAGAATTCAGTATATATATTATATATAGATAGCGAATGTACTAGATAGATATAGTCTCTCTATATATATTACTTAATAGAGAATTTTTATTACAGTGTTTGTTATTGAGAAATGCAATTTATTCTGGGGAGGGAAAAAACCACCAAAAAATCCCAGAGATCAAAACCAACAGTTCATATATGCTTACTGAGTAAAACTGATGCCAACAAAGATGAAAATGATGGTATTAAATAGTGGAGAACTCCAACAGTCTAACTGGAATAAAACTAATGTGAATTAGGGTTTTATTTTGGCAATACTAAGATGAGAATTAATGATTCAATGACTGTGCCCTTGTGTTTAACTGCTTCATCCTAGTGCTGAGGCACATCCAGGGGCAGCAACAGATAAATTTGGAAATTTGATCAGTAGGTATTAGATACAAGAATGACTACTGTAGCTAATACAGGTACTAGTGGCATTGCATAATCTGTATTAAATTAAAATAATTTTATTTTTTTCTTTTAAAAGCACTACAGATTTCTGTCCTGGTTACCTAGACATTTGTGTAGGTGTATGACAAGTCCACACTTTACATAGATGCACAGAGAACTTAGTTAGTTTAGCTTTTCAGATAGCATAAAATGGGATTCAGGTTTGCAGAAAGCATTTTAATTTAATCCTTCCGTGCAAATAAGCAGTAAAGGCATTGCTACTACATTAGCATTTAAGTTGATTAATAGATATTAATTTTGTGAATCCAAAAGGGGCTTTTCTGTTGAACCTCTTCCATTAGGGTATAAATGGCCATTACACCACTGCCATGCTTTCGCTTGTGTTGAAATCTGTGCATTGTGTGCAGCAAAAGCCTGTCTCCAAGCAGGCCATGCTCTCAGAACGCCTAAGATATGTGCAGCCCACACCAACATCACTTGAAAGTTTGTTGCAATAGGCATCACCCTTGTTTGAAATGCTGATGTCTTCTGTATCAGATTTTTTCTCCTGCTTTGTCTTTCTCTGGTAGTTTGAGAATACCCGTTCTGAGACTCTCTGAATTCCTCTGAACTTTTTAGTACCCTTCCAAGTTTTGCAACAATTTCTTTGAACATGGATATCACAGAGTTGCATGACTTCAACACCATCTCATCAGTGCTCTAATTTTGTGCCTCCTCACTTTTCTCTGGGTAGGTAGGCGTGAGAATGGCATTGTCCCTTTTTGCTGCAGTGTTTCACTTGAAGGTGTAACTGAACTGCCTGGCTGTTGTGTTACTCAAACGGGAGCCACAATCCAACTTCATTAGACTTAGACAAGACTGACTAACCTACTTTGAAAATACAAAAGACAGTCAGTATTTTACTTCACATTTCTATTAGGTTTCTCCAGCTGCAGTTGTTACAACTGTTTGGGTCTTCTGATATTCAATAAAAAACCAAAAATAAAAATCAGTGTTCCAAGAACTTTTTTAGTAGCTCATTTAGCATATTTGGGCAGGGTAATGAAGCCTGCTCACCTAGAAATATTTCTTGCAGATATATGTGGTTTAATATTCTCTTCTGCTAATAATATAATGGAAAGTCATGCAATTTAAAAGAAAAAATAAAAATGGAAATCATGATTCTATTTAAATACAGGGAAAAATACTTGTTTCATTTTCTGTGGTGTTCTATATCAGGGATCCTGTATTATGCTGCAATTTTTCATATTCTTATTACACTTTAAAAACTTTTTATTTTTCATCCATTTAAAATATGTTATATTGTATTAGTGTGAGAAGCTTCTGTTCCTGAGGTGCCAAATTTTGCTTGGGTCTGGCCTCAGTTGGTCCTTCAGGAACATCATCTGTTTGTAATAGTCTCTAAATAAGAACCAGCTTTCTCTGTAATGATTATTTCAACTTTTTCCTTGTGCTGATGCTCCCCTGTAATGATGCCTTTTGTATTACAAAATGATCATGCAGGTTTTTGGGGAATACAAAGAACAGCTACAGCTGCATGAGTAGTCCTAAACCAAAATTTCCAACAACAACACAATTTCAATTCCAGGCATGGCAAGAAATAATTCATCCTGGTGTCCAGTTTGGTTCAGGTTGATTAGATTATAATCAGAGTTATAATGGGCCCCTGCCAGTAATCTGTCACAGCTTGCTTTTTTTTTGCAGGGTTCATATTTCACATTTAAATCTTGTGGTTATTTGATTTATAATTCTAAACAAAATTAAAGAGTATTTGACATGATCTTTTTGTCTTCTTTTCCTCTCCCGCATCAAAGTTTTTATTCTTTGAGTTCTTTTTTAAAACATTGTTGATTATTTAAAGTTTATTAACATGGCTTTGTATGAATAAGCATTTGCAATGTAATTTGTTTGTGATTTTAACAGTTTTACATAAGGTCTGAAATATTGATAGACCAACACTTCTCAGTAAATCTGCTTAATCTGTATAGTTGGGGTGAAGAAAAAGCTCTAATTGAAGAAGTCCAGTCAAAATGAATTGCTTAACATGATAAAATGCTGATTTAACCATTCAGATTATCCCTTTCTTCTGTGATTTGCAAGGAGGATATTCACAACTAGACCATGTAATGCAGTTTTTCTCAGGCTAACATACTCACATGAGATAGCTTAGAGTTAACAAGCAGTGGGCTGAACACTTGTACACTTGCCACCCCAATGGATGAGGCATCCAAAAAGCTGCAGCTGCCCAAGCTGGTGTCAGCTAGGAACAAATATTTTTTTAAAAATGGATTATTTGAGACAAAAGAATCCTTTATTGCTTGAGGATTTATATGGCATAAAGGAGGAGAGAAATTGTCATTACAGAAAATGCAAGTCAAATTTTATGTGGTAAACTGCAAGCTCTGTTTGCTACAAATTTTAGATTATTCATTATCTTTTTATATGACTTGTGTAAAGGGTTTACAGACATGATCAGTCTCTTCATTCAGTAACACATGATGACTACAAGAAAAATGCCTTAAAATTATTTTCTCAGTGAAATTGCCATGATTTCATACTGTTCACTGCTAAAAGAGTAGAGGGGTTTGTATCTTCAGAAAAAATTTTCTTGCAGTGACCACCATTTGTATGTTTTGCTCTTAGCTGGTTGAGCTAATCTAATCTCAGTTCTAATCTCTGTGTTACTAATTAAAAATAATGTAGATAAAAATAGTCTTACAGAAGCTTAATTTTAGTTAACATAGACAATTGCATGACATCTATCTGGAAGGGGCATATGGGAAAGTATATATGCCTGTTTTCTATCTCTCGCATTTTGGGTTATCGTATAGTTGTTCTTGTTTCCCAGTCTGACACAAAAATTCAAGTAGCATCAAACCTTATCATTGCTAGTTATCAATTTTTAGAAGTGGGTAGAAATACTGTCATAATAAGACTGTGTCATTGTTATCTGAGCCTTTAAAGCTGTATAATAATATGATAAATATGGTAGAAATATAATAGGCATCAGTAATATAATACGATAAAAAACCCGCAAAGATCAATACAGAGTTTGGGATACAAAAATTATTTTGAATTTTTAGATGCTGGAAATGACAGCTCCAAGACATCGGAGCTCCCAGTATTTTTATAATCAAAATTTGGAAAGTATTTGATTATCAGTAAACCCAAATGAATTTCACTTTCAGCAAGCTACCAGGTTTGTCTCTCCTCTAGCCTTTCACCAGTGTTGCCTCTCAGTTTTCAAAATCAAGTTGCACTGGAGGCTCATAAGAAATCCACTAATTAGAAAAACAAAATTGCTGGTTTGCTTCCCTGCATCCTCCAGCTCCATACTTTCCCAAATACTTCTACTGCTTGCTCCCTTCTTTCCAGTCTATGCTCCCAAATTATCTCCATCCCTTCGTTTCTCTCTCTTGCCCTACATAGCAGATAGGAGAGGACAAAAGTCACTGGTATGTATAGTTTGCTTCCCAGGTAACTGATTAGCTAAGGAATTATTGTCTCTGATGCAGAAATATTATTCAAAGTTTGAGAAATTCTGGCTGGGAGACGTTGCTTACTTCTTTTTTTATTTCTATTCTCCATTCCTCTATTCTTGTCTGTATTTGTTGTCACTTTTCCCTTCCTCGTGGCCAAATTTTCTACTCAGTTTATTATTTAACATATTTTCATTTTTAAAATAATATTTTTGCAAATACTTTTTAAAAAAATCTGTTTTTATCTTTCCCCTCCCCTTCTTTGAAGTGTGAATTAAGGCTTCTAGCATCTATTTCTCATCCACGATCTATGGTTTCTTTGACCTATCCCTCACTCGTTTTCTGCACATCATTAGGGCACTCTGTTTAACAAGAGGGAGAGAACTGGAGGAGACCATCCTGCTAGGAAGCTGTGCACTCCACCCATCAGTCTTTCTGTCCCATAGCACACACTTCATACTGAAGAGGTCTGGAGCTGTGACCAGAGTCACAGGTTTCTGCTTGTCTTGCTCAAAACCAGCCTTGGTGTCGTTACAGGCAATGGTATCTGCTCATGTGGCCGATGCATTTGCCAGGATGGGTGGTTTGGAAAGTTGTGCCAGCATTCAAGGAAGTGCAACATGACGGAGGAGGAGAGCAGAAGTCTCTGCGAGTCAGCGGATGGCATATTATGCTCCGGGAAGGGTAAGATCTGGCAGCTGAGCTACCCTATGTCAGCTCCTGACAGAGGAAAATAATCACATTCTGGAAGACTAATATGCATGGCAGGGGGTTGTTGTCTAGTAGCCCTCTCTTTCAAAGGCACTCATTAAAAGGATGTTAAAGGATGCTCTGTAATGCACTTACATCCATTTTGTCAGACACCCACCCCAGCCGTACATGTTCAGCAGCGTTGCTCTCCTATGCAATTTGTTAGTAGCATATAATTTCCTGTATATGTTTAGCTGATGGTCTGTGTGGAACAGCTGTACATTATAAACTGTTAGTGCTCATTCCACTTTGGGGGAAGAAAGTACTGCCCACTGTAACTCGCCAGTGGGGAAGATGGCAAATATAATATATTGGACAAAAATAGATGGAGGAAAGTGTTTAAAAGCAATTTGGTATCCTTAGTCACTCTGCTCCCCAAAATAGCTGTGAAGGAAAAGTAGATGTCTGCAACCCCCACAAATGAATCCTACAAACTTTCTCATTTACTAATTTTCATTCAGGTGGTTGCATCAGCTTCAGTTCAGCTCTAAAAATTGCCACAGGGAGGAATAAAAGTTAGAAGATCTTGATAATTATCTGAAATTATTCTCTGAGGTTCTTACCTTGCAGTCTTTCAGGCTAGGAAATTGCATTAATGGAAAGAGGGCTTTTTAGCTCCCCTGTAGTGCAAATTGCCTATTTTTGTATATAATATGTCTGAAAGAGGATAGACAAAAAAGAGACTGGTTGGAGCCTAGAATGCACTCAATCCAGACTCTATGTGCCATTTCCTATATTTTTATGTCCTTTGCATAGACAGGAAAGAGATCTGCCAGCTGGGAAAAACAGTTAGGAACCTTCTACATCAGGCAGGTTTCCAGTTTTCCCTTTGGTAACTTTTATTTCAGTGAAAAGGAAATTTAAATGGGGTTTCCCAGCCCAGCCTTCATCCATCTGTATCATCATTGTCAGAATTCTCCCTATTCTTTTTTTTCTTTGAGGTTTTTTTTCTCCTTAGTTGACGCAATGTCATTAAAAATGAGAAAGTTGCACTGTTTCTCTGTTTTTTTCCAAATGGGGCTATCTTTAAATTAGTATATGTGTAAGAGGATGGTGAGTTACTGGAGAAGTGGAAATACTCTTTTTCACTGCAGAAATTAACTTTTTTTTTCTCTTAATATGTGCCTCACTGAGATTTTGTATATAAACCATGAAGGCGAAGGAATATGCTTGGTATCAATAAAATGCATTATGTAGGATTCTGTATAAATATGAAAAATTATGCTGATTTTAAAAATATTTGTATTATGTGCTATCTTTTTCTAAGGATGGCTGAGAGCTATTTATTCTAGCCTGTAGGTTTTACTATGAGAACAATTAACTTTAATCATGTGTTTCAAGAGTATGATTTATTTGAGGCTTTGGGAGCAGATAATCCATCAGGAATTTGCAGAGATATCAAGGATTTTTTTACCTCTGTTGGCTATGCTGCTGGGGTGTGGTTTGGGATCTGGTCACTTATATAATCTGTAGCAGCTTGAAAATTTCTCTAGCATCCTTTCCAGCCTGACCCATTCTGTGATTCTGTGACCCTAAGTCCATACTCAGCAACAGTAGTGGGATTTTTATTTATTTATTTATTTATTTATTTATTTATTTATTTTATTTTATTTTATTTTTATTTTTATTTTTACTTTTATTTTGTTAAGTTTCTTTGGCCCCAAAGCACATATTAGCTTTCGATGTCATGAAAGGTTGCCCAGAGGACAGCTGAGTCAAATTAGATGCAATAGCAGCTTTATTGCTATTGCTATCTCCTGCCTCTTCTCTGAGCAGGATGGGGATCACAAAGACTAATTGTCTTTAATAAGTCTAATAATAAGTCTGATTTCATTGCTATCCTTTTTTTTTTTTTTTTTTTTAGTCAAATCTATTCTTGATGCTAAGATATATATCTGGAAATCATGTCTTACTGGATATTCATAGTTTAAAACACTGTTCAGAGATAGTGAAGCACTACCCAGCAACCAAAATGGTGATTTTTTATTTCTGATTCATTACAGTGAGAAAAAAATAATGATTACTGGTCAAATAAATGGGAATTTTGAACCTGTTCACTAATGGTGGTTATTCCATTTTTGTTGGAAACCTAGCCAGAATATGCAAGTGCTAAAATGGACTGAGGATAGCTTGAGTTTCTGTATGTCGGTTCTAATAGACGGTATCAGCAGATAACTGCTGAACGCTATCAGAAAACTGCACTCTGCTAATATAAGCAAAGCTGGGCATCCACATTCCTAGGCAGTTTTCAGAATCTTGGCTCACTTACTGTGCCACCTGTAGCAGAAGCTCTGCCCAAGGAAAATAGCAACACCCACCACGCTGATGCCTCCCTGGCAGTAAAGATAGGGGTGTGCATGGTGACTGTAATGGTGCAGGATGTGGGCAAGGTAATGAGCCAAATACCATCGGAGAGGATCTGGCTGGGATCCCAGGAAACACCCTGCAACTCATTAGACTCAACTAAACTGAGGAGCCTCCCAGAGCAGCATGCCCTGTTCAGGGAAAAGACTCTACACATTCATTTCTCTAACAGGTTTTGTGTTTTGGAGCCTTATCTTCCTTGCTTGACTTGGTGTTAAATTTGCTGTATCTTCTGCAAAACAGTTTTAAACATCATGGGCATCCCTCAATAGCAGCATTAGTGCTTGCTTATGCAGAACCACTTCAGGCTTCTTACAGTGTAATATTCTTAATAACTGCTTTAATTTCACTAAAAATACTCATACTATTCCTTATTATTTTCAGATGTCAGTACCTTGCAGTTTGTATAAACAGAGGTATTTGGTTTAAATTACCTTCAAGTATATCTTGGTGTACCTCTTAAAGAGCAACCCTTTGATATATATGCTATCCTCCACTGCCTCCTTACACAATGGCATTTTTGATCCTTGTAGGGAATGTCAGTATTTTCTGTGCCAGTGGCCCAGTAAGCAGTACTCACATAAAAATAGATGCTTAATCAAATACTTCCATCCTCAAATGTTATAATCACTAGCTCTTGCTGAATACATTTACTTGTTCCATATGTTCCAAGTTAAAGCCTTTCCCTAAAATTATGCAATGAGTTAATTTTTGTGAATTTAAAATAAGCATTAAATTACATATTTAATTAAAAACTAGATACTCTGCTGAAGCTGTTCTGAAGTTTTCAAGAATTAAGCTTCAGTATTTATGGGAAAAGCAATGGAAAATTAGTTGATATCAACAGATGCAACTTTTTTCCTTTAAGTGTATTAGAGTTGTTATTATGGATTTTATTCAGAGGTCATTGAAAGAACTGGAAAGATGGAAAAGTACAATTTTATAGGATTTGGCTCAGGCCCTGTTGAGTAACCCATTAATTCTGTTTAGGTTATATGCTGACATAACCAAGCTTCCTTCTATATATTTTTTCTTTAATAATGCATTCAACACCTGGTGACTTTTTAATAGAATCATTCTGGAAATATTGCAGGAGGCTAGGATCTGCAGGTGCATTTAAGTCATTTATAAGCATCTTCTGTAAAAGGTCAACAGCTTCTTTGGTGACTTTTTTTAACTCAGCCCTTCATAGCTGAAAATTTTGAAAGTTGAAAATATATTCTTTGCTATAATTAATCTAATTTTTTTTTTTTTTTTAAACATTGATTTCTGCTGTTACCTCTTCTTAGGACTAGTTCCACAAGGATTTTTGCTTAGCAGTTAGTAAGATCCCTGCTTCAGTGTTTACATGTCTGAAATCTGTATAGGGCCAGACTGCTGAAGGTGAGATCTCGTAAAAGCCAAGTCTCTTCAGCCAAGTGCTGGAATCATTCAGGAGGAACTACCATCTCCTTGTGGCATTTCTAGTTGCAGAAAAGCCTCTCTCACACACTTCTCAGGCTATAGGCTTCCTGACACATGTTGTCCAGGGGCACCTGTCACTGTCTGGGATTCAGAGCCACGAACCTTCTCCTGAGGGTAAGGATGTCTCAGAGTCTTCTCTTCAAGGGAGGTTTCTTGTGCTCAATGGGTTATGGCATCACCTGAACTAGACCCTGCTTTGCCTGTGAGGATGTGGCCTGACATGCTTGAGGAGAAGGAAGCAGCTTGTCCCAACAAGGGGCCTTAGGGCACACTGCAGGAACACGCCAATTTTTGAGCTGCCGTTTTGTGCACCAACACTTTCTGACCTAGACCAAATGTTTAGTAATTCTATGGGAGGTGGAGAAGCTTCATTTGTCATAGAGGTCTATAGATGTTAGTTTTGGGCGCTGCTGGTCTTTTGTGAACTCACCTCTAAATGCTTTAAATGAGGAGGACTATATTTTCCACCTGGGTGTGATTTTACTGCCTTCAGTAACAATGGGCTTGGGACAATTTGAACTTTGCTAGGAAAAAAAAAAAAAAGAAAAAAGAAGTTACAGGGAGGGAAGCCCTGATTGTAGGTCTGAAACCAAAAGAAAGCTTCAAAATGTGTCCTGATTAATTGACATTGTAGGATCAAAGCATTAGTAGTAACATCCCACCATACTCTAGCTCATGCCAAAAGAATCCTTTCATTCAAAAGGCTTTTAGCTTGATTATTTTCTTTTATGAAACAGCCTCTTAAGCAGCAATTTTGTGCACATGCACATGTGCGTATGGGTGCATATGTGTGATTTGGATTGTTATTTTCTAGTCTGAATGTGCCAGTACTCTTTGACTGTGAGTAATAATTTTTGTGATTTCAGGCTCCTGCCACTGTGGAAAGTGCATCTGTTCACCCCAGGAATGGTACATTTCGGGTGATTTCTGTGAATGCGATGACAGAGACTGTGACAAACATGATGGTCTCATTTGCACAGGTGCAGTACAGGCTAACACTTAATTGCTTCAGGAAACAAATGGAGTTGATGGGAATTATGTTAGACAAAGCCCAGCTTCTTCTTTTCCCCACTGATGGAGGAAGCGCATTTGGTCGTTATTCAAACCTGCTATAATTGTTTCTTCACGCAAGGCAATGATCAACTTAAGGTTTCAAAACAACAGTTAGAAGCCTGAGTATGAATTTAAATAAGTAAGCCAGCTATGGAAACCATCAACAATTCTCTCTAATAGACTACAAGTTACTGTTTTTTGGCAAAGGACACAGTGTCAGCATTACAATCATGAGGTTTCCTTAGCCTTTGTTCTTTTACTGGACGTTCCATGTGTGTAATTTAAGGCATTTAAAGCACAGATAAAATTCACTGGCGGTTTAGGGGAATAGTTGTGTGGGTTAACAGAGCTTCCTAGCAATTAGACAATTGGTGGGAGGCTGGAATAGCTGATAGCTTTTCTTGTGATGGTAAATGATTCAAGCAGCTTCACCTTAACTTTGTCTGAATATGCAGGTGGCAGATGTCGATAGAAATGGGCAGGCTGCCAACAAACCTTCGTAACAAGCATAATGACAAGAAGCAGCATGGGAATTGCTAAATTAACTCACTGGCTGCTCCCTGTTACAAATCTTAGTTTTAGAAAATCTTCACTGAGTAATTATTAGATGTGGAAAAACTCTGCAAGCCAATTAAAGTGAGAGTGGTAAGGCTGACACTAGTAAATTGTCTCTTCCAGCTAGCCCTGTTAGCAAGGGTCATTTTATGGAGGTGAACAGCCAGTACAGCAGGAGCAGGAGCCGTACCTATAGCTCTAATGCCTAATCATGGACCTTCATAAAGCCAGAAGGAAGAGGAGTTTACATAGATACAAAGGCTATAGAGGTCTCATGCTGAGCATCCAAGGGTCAAAAAAATATTTAAATAAAATTGATAGATGTGTCTCAACTGTTTCCTTGCTGTAAAATAGGGCTAGGACATTTTTCACTTAATAGAGAGTTTGAGATAGGATTTATTTGTTTAGCACTCCTAAGATTTTAGGTTTAAAGTCTTCAAAGTGTTCAAAACCATGGTTTTATTGCTATTCTCTTGGTAGTTTTTTAATGTCTTTTTCTTTATGAATAATAGTTAGAAGTCATCTTGTTTTTCTTTTGTACCTCGTTGTACAGTGTGAACACTTAGCCTCACCAGCTGGGTACAAACGCTGGTGTACACAATTACACTTCACCCGACACAATTTCAGTATTTGCAATACTGCTGATGGAATTATTGAGAACATGCTATTAATGCCTTGTAAGTATAGGTGTGGGGTGGCTTCTTAATGCAATGTAATTGCTTCCTTCCAAAGGAAAAAGGGGTAGGGGAACAATAAAGGAACAATGCATCTACTTTAGCATAGCTTTTTACTTCCCATAAAACACATTTTAATGCAGTACGTTTCAATTATGTTAATTGCCCTTTATTCGTTCTTTTCTAGGTAACGGTGTTTGTAGCTGTGGAAACTGTGAGTGCTGGGAAGGATGGAATGGAAATGCTTGTGAAATCTGGCTTGGGAGAGAATACCCTTAATGAAGGATGTCAAAGACTGAGGAAGTTTTTTTTGTTGTTTCTTTTTCTTTAGGCTGCTAGGACATTTAATTTCAGAAGTGTCTGGGTGTGGGTATGCATGCACGCACACATACGTGGTTGTAAACACCTTAGAACACATTTGAGGATCTGCTCCGTAAAGAAATGCATCAGAAAACTAAACAAGGGAACAGGACCACCCAAGCTCTAGAGGGTAAAGTCATAAAATACTTATGGAAAATACGTATGGAACTTCTCCAGAGATTTTTTGTAAATTCAGTGGGACCAATATTATACCTATAATAACTATTTCTTTGAGCAACCTGAGGCAAAGGTATAAGAAAACCCTTTTTTTAACATTATTTACTTGGTTGTCATGTCTCCTTATCAGTATGCAAAAATACACCTGTAGAAGAGTAGCCCTAGTTCAATATTTGTCAAATAATTAGTTTGATTTGTTTTATGGTGTTTGAAAAATACATTATTTGGCCATTTTATTTTCTTTCCAATAATCCTGATTGTGAACCAACTCATAAATTGAGAGGAAATGTAAAGAAGACTCTATATATATATATATATATATATATATATATTTTTTTTTTTTTTTTTAATTTGGTCAACTAATTGTGTAACTGAGGTCCAATTACATGACAATCATAGGCTGAAGACCGAAAACATTTGAATGGAACCTCTTCCACAAGAGAACTTTTAGTTTCTGTGGTTTATAGGTCATTAAGTTGGTTATCTAATCTACATATTACAATACTTTCAAGTACATAACCTATAGAAACATACGGAATTAAACTAATAAAGATATAAAAGTATGATTGCCTATTCTGCATATGTATTCTGCAGCTCACATGTACTTCTATTGTACAGTTCTGTGTGTCTACAGTTGCCTCCTACATGTAAAGCAAATGAAATTTTTTTGTTGTTGCAGTTCTGGTTTCTTTATCTCTGCTGAAGTCGGGATGATAGACACGAGAAACGTAGATCCAAGTTCGGACTTGGTTGCTTATTATATCTTATCTATGTACAGTCTCATGAGGCGTCAGTTCTAACTAGCAAGTTAGAGAAACGAAGTAAAATGGAGAGCTTCCCTATCTCTACCAGGTCTTTTCAAGGACAACCTGTCCAATTATGAAATGCCACCTAAATTATTTTTTGCTTTAAACCTAATAACTAACTACCTGAAGTCCACGATACGGACTCCATCAAACAGTTATAGAAAACTTCCCAAACCCATGAAGAAGAAGAAAGAAGAAGGTGGTGAAGAAGAAGGACTCACACAATGCCCAAAGCTCTCCATCTTGACTCACATGTAGTACTATATTACTATATACTAAAACCCCAAATTCTAAGTTACCAGAATCCCAACGCTTTATATTAGTAAATTTTAGGATGAAAATTCTGCCTCCTCTTAGAAATCACCGTTCTGGACAGATTACCCTGTCACACATGGAATTAATTGAATTTAACTGCTTTCATAGAAGTGGGGAACCTGAATGTCAACTGACTTGAAAAATCATCTGTGCTATGCAGTAGCTTACTCTCAGCCAAAGATGACTGGACAATGTCAATGAAGTAATTAAAGTTTTAATACAGTAAATACAAACAAAGCAGTGGTATGAACAAAAATTTTATTTTTATTTTCCAATGGTGAAATGCTGCTCAGTGTGAAATTCACATTGAGTTATGAATGATGCACAACTATTGGGACTTCCCTAACTTATTTACATATGTGTCTCTTATTTTTTGTACATGTAGATTTGGCAGCCCTTGAATTCTTTAGAGCAAAAAAAAGAAATATACATTTTAGTTTCAAAAGTGTTTACATTTTGTGAAACCACAATTGAGCAAGAAATTGATTAAATGGCTCGAAAATACTTCTTTTAGATACCAAACTTTAACATTGTGGTTTAGGTGCCAAGGTCCTGATTTTTGAAGAGGTACATGACTCAGAAATAATGGAACTATGATTAACAACAAAAAAAATGTATTTCCATTATTAGTCTAGAAATTACTTTTCTTTTAGAAAGGACAGTTTTGAAATAGAAAAATACAATGGTACAGAACATGTAATAGATTGCAAAATTTCAAATTAATTTATTTAACTGCTTTATTATTCCCCTGTCCCATATAACTTGCTCTTTGACCACTTTTTCCCCCCCTTTAACCTGGATTCTTTCCTTCTAAAAATGAAGCTTTGAGAAGCCCATATTCTCAGGGAGTACCATTACCAAACATCCAACGTATATATAAGCTATGCAGATAAATAACTAGACATACATCCCAAAGCTGCTAGCTACTCTCTTATCAGATAACCAAAGTATCAGGCAGAGTTCTAAGCTGTATTCATAAAGCATAAAGAATCTTCAAAGTAAAATTCATCTTGAAATTGTTATATTTTATACTTAAAACCCTTAAACTCCGTGGAGCTCAACAGGAAAATTTTCTTAAGTTTTAGCAGATATGCATTTTGCCAACCCTAGTGTCTGGAGAGCAAAAATTGTTACTTTTATTTATATTTATGACTAATGAATACCGCTGACCTGAATCATCTCATAATCACTGGGGGTTTTTTGCATATACATTCATCTGCTGAATCAGAGTGTAAACAATGAAAGTTCTCCTTGCTTTCTTTCCACTTGGATTCGTATTAAGAAAATACTAGATAATCAAAACTTATCTGGTGTCAGTAGATGCTTTTGACTTGTTACATGGCATCAAAACATTTATGTATACTGTAGATCAGCTGTGGTATTTCAGGTACTCATTCATATATAAAAGAACAATTCTTTAGGTGGTATTAGTGTTGTGATGCTTTATACTTTGTCATTTGCTTTAATTTTAAATTTATGTATTTATAGAGATTAAAGTAATTTTTATTTCTACTTTAATTTTTTTTTTTAAACCAATCAGCTCCAACCTTTTTGACTACTGGATAGATTATGTAGCCATAGCATTTCAAAAAGTGTTATTCAAGTTGTTTGTTAACTTACATACAGAAAAAAAAAATCAGAATATCTAAATCAGCTACTCTCAGTGGTTCATTTAAATGCAATTATCAAACAAAATGGTGCTATTACTATAAACCTTAAATATTGACTAAGACTACTAAAAATGTAATGTACACATTAATTCTTTCCCAATTTTTCTTCTATTTCCTATAATGTGGCTTGAACATTTCCCCTGCTCTTTGTGCTGAGGTAACGGGTGATGTGACAGCCAGCATATTTTTGTAGTTTATTTCCTCTCTTGAAAAATGAAATCAGAAAGAATAAGATTATTATTCCACATATTTGAATATAATAGCTGTATTAATAAATTGTTATCTTTTTCCCTTATCTCATTCCCTGTGATGGCAATTCCAGATAAATAAACTGTGAATGCAGAAGTGGCATCAGGAAGTGAAACTTACTGCTTGATTCTTCATAGCTAGTGACTTTAAAACCTGCATCCAGGCCTGTGGCAAAAGGCATAACCAAATTGGATAAAAGAGGAGTTCCTACTGATTAGATTGATAAACCTTACAAACAAAAAGATCCTTTAGCCTTGTTTTCTTCTTAGGTGAGAAAGAACACAATCCAGAAATGTGTCAGTGCTTCTATAATAGACTTGCAGGATTATGCCTATTGTGTATAACATATCTATAATATCATCTATAAAAAACCTGTGGATTTATTTGCTTCTATAATTTATTAGCCTGCTTGTGATCCTTTTCTTTTTTTTTTCCACTGAACTACATTCTTTCTTAGAAACACATAGATGCATTTTATCATGTACTTGCTCTCACTTTTCTGATGCATTGCCCTTACTTCTTTGCAGAATGACATCTCACTTTGAAGCTAAATGATACAGCTAAATGATACTGGGATGAAGTTGAATATTTCTGTGACTAAGTAATTGAACAAAAAAAATTATTACATCTTTGAAAATAAGTCATAGCACTTGCATTAGTCATCACAGAAAAAAAATCCTGTTATTAAACATTTTAGAATGCATTGCAGCATGAAACAGGAATTTAAAGGGCCATTTAAAAGAAAGAGAACCTACTTATGTAGTCTAATTTTGCTTCCTTTTCCTTCTGAATGCAGCTGAATAATGTATTCTTTATACCAATAAACAGATGGATCATCATGATACACTTTTACTGCGTGGACCAAACTGCCTGCTTTCATACCTCATTGCTTAAACTAGCTTTAAACCAAGACAAAAACTTTCCCCATATATGTAAAGCCAGGGTTCTAAGTATTGCTTCAGGTATATACCATAGTCAAAGTGAATTGCTTTATATCTGGTGAAGGGGAGGGGCTGGGATGGGTTTATTAAGAACCAACATTTATGAAAATGACAGTATATTAAAAAATCAATTGAGAATGGCTAAAATAACCCAGCAAATGAAGCAAAAGCTCTGTCTACAAAGCACTTAAAAGGAGCTAGAGATCCTTCCATAGGCTCTATCATATGAGCAATCTCATAAGGATTCTTGTGTATTTATAACGTATTTGAAGTACAGCAAAATAGTGCTTTGTTGAAGTAATTAATATCTCCTCAAAACTGGATCTCTAAAATTGTGCAGGTGTGACTGATTTTGCCAAATAGAACTGTAGTTGAAACACAGATCAAAAAAGAGAATAAAATGACTCTGTGCAGTGTTAACATATAAAATGGCAAGATGAGATTAGATTGCAATGTGAACAGTCTCTCAGAGATTAGAGAAAACCCAGAAGAACAAAATACAGTGCAAGCATGCAAAAGACCTGGAACGCTGCAGATTCACGGACAGCTGCACATGAAAGTACAAAAACCCCAATCTGTAATTACAAATTGATTCCGTCAGATTTACTATACAGTACTTTAGTAGTAACAGACAGTTGAAAACAGCTTTCACTTAACAGCAAAATTAATTTTAGAGGGAAGAAAATGGTGAAGTCTCATCCTGGAGAACAGCAAGAGAGGTATTATAATAAGGAGCTGAAATTTTCTTTGGCATGGTAAAGGGGGAGAACTGAGTTTGCTGGCCTATTTACATGAAGTTTCACCATCCTGTGGCCAGTGTAATGATGCTTTGCACAGTCTACTTCTTACATAAAATTTTTTGTTGGTTTTCCAGTATGCCTTCATATAAATGTTTTATTCATCATGTCGAATCTGTGTATACAACAAATAAGAATAAACACAAACTGTACAATGCAGACAAACTCTTTGCATATATGAATGTAAATTTGTAACACTGACCAACAGTTCTTTGACAGACACGACCTACAACATGCAGATAGTTCATCCTTGTCATACTCTTCCCATGCAACAGATGAGACAAGACAAAATTGAAGGGAGGAAACAAAGCACAAAGATACCTTTGTTACGTTTAAACAGATTGTAGAAAAAAAAAAATTAGGACATGGATTCATTGGATTAAACACTCATATGATTTTAGTCCACAGAAACAAAAAAAATTAAAAACAAAAACCAAAACAAAACAGACTCCACCTATATTTCCACTATGTACTAACTGCTTAAAGAAATTAAATCTGGCCTTAATTATAGCCTCCCAAACTTGTTCACAGATCATAGTTACTCAGGACCAAAAGATTAATGTTGAAAATAATGCTTATATAGGATCAGGCAATGAACCAGATCCTCCTTGCGTGGTTCAGCCAGGTCTCCAGCCCTGTCTCTCCTCAGGCTTTTACACTGGATGAGTAAAAAGACAGCTGAATGGGACGTGGACTTGTGTATACCCTCCTCATGCATCAGGTGAGAGAGAATGTCACCTTCAGCTGTTTTATCTTACTTGAAATATTGTGAAGTCCTCTTACAACTGTAGGAAGGCCTGAGGCCACGGCAGGACCCTGCCGACAGTACAGCATCAAGGCTGCTGCCTCCCAGGGGTCCCCCAGCTCACCATCTGAGTTGCTTTGGTTTGATTTTGTTTTCTCAGGGATGGTGCACAAATCCCATTGGGCCAGATGGGACGAGAAGGGCACACCGAAGTTTTTAATGAAGTGTTGTTTTCCCCACACACACAGATTTAGTGCTAGCAGGCAAGGGCACAGTCTTAAGTCAAAGTTTCTTTGCATTTTTTATCACAGTTTTAGATTAGGTTTGTTTTATTTTTTCTCTACATGGATAGAGGGCTTCATGCTTAACTCATTCCCTCCCTAGAACGACCCAACATCAAGCATTATCTTGCTGTTCTCGTATCACACATACAAAAAGTCTGACCTACAGAAAAAAAAAAGAAGAAAGTTCATCTAGAATTTAGCAGCTTTACAGTAGCCTCCTTGAAGAGTGCACTAAATGTTGCTTATAAAAACAGAACACCTTTGAAAACTAGTATGAAGAGTTCATTCAGACTGAATCAGACTGTTCAGCTGAGCAGGCAGGGAGTTTGAAATAATCAGCAGTCTCTGTTAGGGACTTCAGCACAAAGATGTGATAAAACAAATTGCTAGAAATACAATGCTAAAAAAGGAACAGATGGCTTCCTCTTTTTGTCTTTAAATACCAAGGTAACAGCAAGAGGCCAAGAGAGTCTTGCCACACAGTTTTCCAGACTGAGATACAGTTTGATCTTTGCTGCCATTTCTAAGAACAAATTCTTTCTTAAGCATACAGAGAGTGCCCATATTTTCCATCTTCTGAAAGCCTGTGACTAAGCATGCAAAAACTTCAGTGGCATCTCTGTGGCATTCTCTAAATCTTTCCCCCGCCCTCCTTCATCCCCCGCAACACTGGCTTAATTGTTCACGAGTGACAAACTCAAAGGGTTGATGTTGTTTCTGGTAATATGATCCAAGGCTTCAATTTTATGATGTTTTAGATTTCTTCTAGGTTCATGTAGGAGAAAGTACAGTATATAGAGATCAAGGCAAGGCACCTTCAATCTAGCAATTTGGTGGGCATGTTATCCTAGGAAGCTGGGTGGAGGTACATACTGGGATATCAGTGAAATACATAGGACTGGACTTTGCATGCTTAGCTAAAAATCAAAATAAAATTTTGTAATATGTCCAGTTTTAAAACTTCTTTTTTTAAAACACCAGAAATATTAAACTATAATTTGTAACTACCCTTTGCATTGGTGCTGCAAAAAAGAACACAACAACATCCTTGCCCATGCTTTGCTAAGTAGGTGTGGGATTCAGCCAAAAATAACAATGGCATTAAGTTCAGTTCCTTAAAAACAGGAAAGGATTATATTTGAAATGGATTTAGGTAGCACAATTCTGATTAGTCTTTTTTTTTTTTATTTTTTTTTTTTTTTCTTTTTTTTTTTTTTTTTTTTTTTTCCTTTTATCGGTGGTGGTTGTTTTTCAAACAATGAAGATTTAGTAGATGAAAAATGAGCCTTAATTCAGACCTACAAGGCCTACAAAATTCTTTGGACCCACTTTTCCAAAAATGAGTGGGTCTTGCTCGCTGGGCAAGGCAAATGTTACCATTACCAGTAAGCCTGTGATATGTATAAAACACACACACAAAAAGAAACTATAGGGGGATGCCAAACACACGTTTCAGAAAACTCCCCGTTGGTTGTGTTTGACACTCTTCCCTCCTCTTTAATGCCAACCTCAGAAGTACAGCATCTGTTACTAAAGAGTATTCACATTTAATCAATATTTTAAGCCAGAGACAACAATCCTATTCTTTATAGATATAATTTGTAATAATAGATTTTTGAAGGCTTCCTGATTCCCTGATTGCTTTCAAAACTAAGCCACCGGCAACACTTAAGTTATAGAGAAACACAATCCCTGCAAAAGGTCACAAACAGTGGAGCGAGCAGCCTTATAAAAAAGGGAAGAGAAATCCATAATAGCACAGGTTTACAGCATCTAACTAGAAATTACTTGATTATTTGTGTGCTACAAAATAGAACTTAAACACATGGATTTTGCTGAAACTGGACTCAAAAAGGGATTATGGGCAATTGTCAGCAGGCAAGGTATCAAGTGTACTTGTGAAGTATGTCATTCACATGAAGTGTCACAGTCACAGAAAAGATATTAAAAAGGCATTCCAATATCTGGTAGGGCATTCCATGGTCTGAGTTTAGCTGGTTCATCCAGGTGTCTTCTCGTTGTGGTGGAGCTACGTGTTGAGATTTATCCGCTTGCAACAACTCAGTTCAGAAACAGCAACGGGCAAGCTGGTGACTTGCCACAAGCTGATCCACAGACACTGCCAAGGGGAAGTCTGGCAAGGATAAATCACTCAACTGTACTTGGGACTCAGTATAAGTCACAACACCTGTGAGGATCTGGCTATGTCGTCTTGCTCTTGTTCACTGGTTTGCCGCCATTCATTATTGCAGATGCACTTGTGCTTTTACTTGGAGTTACCCCAGCCTTTGGCACTGTTTCTCCGATATCATGCAAAGATGGTTCTCGATACATGGCAACTGAGGGGAAGGAAGAGAAAAGGAGAAGTGTTTTTAACAATATATCACATATGAGAGTTCATCTCATATAGGATTAATTCGCTGCGTTCCTCTTGCATACCAGGGAAACTTTATTTTGACAGACACTGGTTTTGCACCGATAGAATTACTTGAACTTCCAGAATTCTCACACTTCTTCTGCATCTGACTTAAAAATGCAGTAGGAAACTGTATTCTTGCTAGTATAATGGATACTATAGCTTCTTGGAAATGAAAAAAACCTAGTGGCCTGTCTTTGCATAAGGCACACAAAAATACACATCTGTATACACACGTGTAGGTATATACAACCCTAAAATAAACCTTAAATAAAGATGCAGGCATTTAGAAGTAAAATGTTATAAGACAGATTGGAATTAAAAAATGGGACCATACAATACAGTTGTCTAGTCGTAAGTGTTCTTTCTTAGTCATACATTGCAAGACTAGGCTAGAGTCCAGTTCTACAAAGTTACATGTACATCAGTCTCCCAAATTTGAGGGATTTGGTCATGGTCCCTTCTTCAGGTGTGTTCTGAAGAAATGTCCAGGATATGTGGAGAGTACAATTGAGGTTTGGGGGTTTTCCTTCCTCATTTCCAACAACATTTGTTGTAGCCACTGATCTCCACTGAATGTAGAAGTGCAGAAAACTCCAAATTAAACTATTAACTGAATTCTTAGAGGAATTAGACGTTTTCCCCTGGTCTTCAGTCCCTATCTAACCACTTCAAATCATTTGAGGGAAATGCGTACATTCAATTACAGTTCCAGCATTAAGCTGCCTTAATGATTAATGCTCCTGGATAATTCAATTTCATTTTCCATGTCACTGTATCAGGTAATATTTCCACTTACACCTAACTTCAGTTGTATTTATTTATGTCAGAACAATGTTAAGAGGTGTCACAGCAGTCAAAGGAGTTGTCAGACTGATTTCTGGACTGGGTGTGTGCTATCACAGAGAGCACAATTCCTTCATTCCATGTCTAATTAGAGTAGGAGGCTGGAGCATCAAAGTACTGACCTTGGTCTTCAACGGTGTGAAGTTTGATAATAAAGGTAAAGGGACCCATAGCATCATTAACTAATCAACTACTTGTTCTAACGCTTCCAGTGACATAATCTAAATCCTTTTATAGCTTCTGAAAGACTGAAATTAAATGTCTTCTCTAGAGTACATAAGGCTGGTTATGATCTGTATCTTCAGAGTGGCCCATAAATGTGTTTAGGGCACTTTGCTGTTTAATTAAAAGAGCTTGGTGAAATAACACTGTGACCTACAAAATTATTACATTGGGCAACATGAAATGGAACTATTAAGTAAGGAATTATATAGCAGAGCTGTCATATTTGATGATTCTCAGAGGCAATGTAAATCAAGTTATTTCTAAGCATTGTCTAAGCTATTTTGATGGAGTCCGATCATCAAAACATTATTTCAAAAAGACAGCTTCTTTCTTAGTACACACGAATTTGCATTGCTTTAAAAAATGCACTGATGTTCCCCCCCTGTAAGTCTGAATTTAATATAGAGGGATCAAGATATAAATTATTAGTATTGTCGAAAGCTTATGAAACAACTGTAAACTTTCACAAGACAGGCAAAGCACAAAGGCATCAACCTGACTTCAAATAAAAATAAGATTATTCTGATTCTTTCCTTATGATGAAACTAAAGTACTTGACGCACTGATCTTTCAATCAAAAATTTTAAGTTAAATATCAAAAGAAATTAGACTGCTAACCAAAGCATTACTCAGGTATGTGTTTTCAGATGGTAAGAAATTAGATAATTTTCAGAATGACTGAGGCTATGTGCAGTAACTAGAACAATGAGTAGTGCCAGCAGGACAAGAAGCAAAAGGCAGCATAGGTTTATAAAGGCCTGCAGAATACAGAGGATAACACAAAATTTCCAACGTATAAATGGATCTTTCAGAGAATGTGATGTCATTTTGGTGTGTAAGGTTATTGTGATTGTTATTTGCTCCTATCTTGGTTTAAAGGCCAACTTACATGAGATGTGTGTACATTACACCACCTGGCAAAGTAAAACATCATGATTTATTTTATAGAGAAACCTTTGTGTTTTGTATTAGAAAGATTTTACTTTGAAATGCTGACATTTCATCCATTCTCTTTATAACTCCCAATCATCCCACAATATTCATTATTTCCTTCTACCTAATAAAAGGACATATTTTCTCACTGCAAGACTCACAACAGCTTTTGTCCCTAACAACAGAATATTTTAAAAGCAGCACAATGCTTTTCCACAAAAGATTTATTTTCTTGTAGAATGACGTCTTAGTCCCTGGAAAAATGTTTTTAGGTATGCCCTTTGTAGCATCACTACATGGAGGGACAAAACTGCTCCATGAAACTTTGGGAATGGCATTGGGATTGGCCCCTGTGTAGGGCATGCACATTCAGAAAGGGCATTTTGGAAACCATTCCCTCCTCTTGTGCGATCTATAGGAGAGGGTGCCAGAGATGGACTGAGCCTCACCTTCCAATGGCTTGGGTAGAAAATGAGCTGCTGGTTTTGTTTTCTTCACTCTGTTTCCTTTCATGACTTGCCCTTCTTTGTTCAGCCCCAAGAACCAGGCCCTCCCCGACTCCTGTTGTCTGTAGAGCATGGATGAGTAGATTACATAATAATTTTCAAAAACAGATTCCTTGAATTTGCACTCTGGTGTAAAAAGTTCCTGTGGGAAGAAAAACAAATGTTAAATGGAATCTCTAAAGTGCAGGATTTGTTTTGTTAACTTACAAATACCTCGTGTTAAGTTTTATACATGATTTAAGATAGGGTTTTCTGCTTTAAGACCAGGAGTTCTGTCTTTCTCTGGAAGACCACCAGTGAACTTATTTCACTTCCCATGCATGCCTCAGTTTACCCATCTGTGCAACAGAGATAGTATATTTTTAAAGTAGAAAGAAAGCTACACAGGCATAAAAGTACTATTTAAAATACAGGCATAAGTATTGTTATTATCCTTATTTTTCTGATATGTTATCCTTTTAAGGACAAGAAAGTTTGTGCTAAAATAGGATTAATGAGATAACAGTTGTTCTAATTTTAACTGAATGCAGCAGGGTCCCTCTTGTTTACAACAAATACTTGATGCTTAAAGTGCTGCTACCAACATATTGTAAAATCTAGCATTCCCTGCAGTCCAGGAAAATACCACCACAGGGAAATACTATTCTGATGTACAAATTTCTGGACAAAGAATAGTATTTCCTACTGGCATCCTTGGCATTCATTCCAAAACTGGAATTTCTTTTTTAGAAGTTCCACTCAGTAACAGCAGTTGTCTTAAACTCTGTATAGGTTAATCTAAGCATAAATTTCTGTAGTCCAATAGCCAGATAATTTTTATATATTTTTATTTATATATATATATATATTTATATTTATATTTATATTTATATATATTTATATACATAAAAGTAACTAACAAAATAAGCAGTGTGAATATCCATTGAGAGAGAGGTTACCAAAATTCTTTGAAAAAACCCAGCAAGTTAATAAGCAAATAAATATACATTTAAAATATCACAAGAACATAGTATTCTGTGTGAATGTGATTTTCCATCTGTGGACTCATCTGCTGAAGCCTGTAGAAGAAATAAGACATTAAAGAAGGAGGTAGATGTCGGAAAAGGGGAAGTAGCTTACTAAGATTTCAGAGCTCAAAGTTATCAGCCCTGAATACTCTTTATATTTCTCTTAGTTATCTTTTCAAAAGAAGGAAAAAAAAACCCAAACCTCTGGTAACTTCACATCTTTTTAATTCTCCATTCACAGGATTTTTTTTTTTCCATTTCTTTTTGTTCCTGGCCCCATGCAGTACTGAGTTAACACTCAGCAGGCAAGGTATTTTCAGGGTCTCTATGCCATCCCCAACTGCCTATATATTGTAAGAATTTCACAGCTGTTTCTACCACATATTTATTTTCTGAAAATCAAAGTCCTTAAAGGCACAGTTCCCCATACCAAAAAGCACAGATTAAAGACTTCTGAATGTGCACTGAATGTCACTTGGTGCACAACCTAGTTCTCCTAATGTGGTGGGGTACATGATAATTTGTATTGCCATGGGCTTAAATTACCACCTGTGAGCAAAACTGTCTTGATGAACACCAGGCACTCTACTAGCATTCCCAATCTTTGAACTTCAGATTAAAAAAAAAAAAAAAAAAAAAAGTGTTTTATGCAGCAAGAGACTAAAAGCAGGGAACAGCTGGGAAATAATTCATGAGCCTGCCCTAAAATAGGTTGCTTTGTCTGTGTCAGCCAGTACACTTCGTGTCTATAAGTCCCACTCTTAAAGGATGCAAAAAAAAATATTCTGAATTGTGCAATGGGCATCTTTTTCCACTACCATTTCTTTACCCACCATGTGTACAATTGCATACCAACTGCATATATATATATATATATATATATATACACACACACACATGCAAAATGCAAATAGAATCTGTACTAGAGGCACTGAATAAAAATGACAAGAAAACACCTTAACTGCACCTTCTCCTTTGCCATGAGGCTTTTTCTCTCTCTGTTCAAAACTTTAAGACATCTGTTGTTTGTGTTACTCTCCTTTCTCCTTCACTGATTTCAAGTCACAGTAGGGCTCAAGAAGACTCAAAATAAAAGCAGAAGGAAGGGAGGCATGCTAGAGGGAATGCCTCTTAAAGCCTAGCACAAGCATTTGCATGCGACTCATGTTCCTTGGCTGTTCAGACAGCAGATGCTAATCAGGAAATGCCTACACAGCTCTCCTTATTGCCTACTTCACTGAAAATGCTACCCCCTGTGTTCCCCATGAAGTTTTACTTCCTTGTAAGGCTCAATTACCATAAACACTACTTCTTAGCCAATACTCACATTTTTTGTGCTATAAACAAAAGCTGTTTGTCATTCTATGTTCCTCCATACTGAGGAGCTGCTTGGCTGCCTCTAAACACTATTTGTATGTTTTCCCTAACAATATCCATTATGATACTTAAACAAGGTTTCTTCAATTTATATCCCTTCCCTGAATCAAACCACTCTCTTTCCTTTCTCATTTCTTTGGCATTGCAGTAGTGTTTCTGACAGTGCACAGTATATGAAGTGGTAGGCATTTACTTTACCAATTAAAAAAAAAAAAAAAACCAACCAAAAACATCATGTCAATGCAATTACTTAATTACCTGGTTGCAGACTAATAGACTGGAAAAACTCGCATCATTACTACTATGTAGTTAAGAAAATTATAATAATAGTCTGATTTATATATATATATATATATATATATATATGGGGTTTTTGGTTTGGTTTGGTTGGTTTGTTTGGTTTTGTTTTTTGGCATACAAGCCAGAGTCAAAATCAAATACTCTATTCTGCCCCTAACTACTTCAGCTATCCTACTCCAGATGTCTGCGTAGTGCAAGAGCTTTGGACAAGGTTTACATTCATCCAGTGTATTAGGAGGCTATTCTGCCCGGGTTAAACTCTCAGTCAAAAAGTCCCTTAAGTATATGTTACTTTAAAGCAGACTAATTGTTCCAGCAATGTGGGGAGTATTAATTAATGAAAATTAGGCACCTGACAATAAGTATACTGAACTGCAGACACCAGTTCCTCTAAGGAAAGAGTTAACCAGAAGGAGACTTCTGAAATGGCCCCCCTCCCTGGGGCTCAGGTGAAATTGAATATTTCTAAGTTAAAAGCAGTACCTAAGGTTTTGCCTCAGATACCATCTCAGCTGCCTGAAAATCGGTACTATAATTTCTACAGTAAAGTAGACATAACACCTAAGATTTTTTTTGCATGTACCTAGGTCAAATCTAGATCTGGATATCTTAGACTTAACTCAGTGAGAACTTCCAGAATATTACTAATGTGCTAACAGCACTGACTTAAAAAACAAATAAATCCATAGGCGACTTTATTTAAACCTATTGTCGAGGGTAAAGGCAGTACAGGGTGTTTTATAACGGAAACTGAGTTGTGAGAACACTGCTCTAGGCTAACTCCCTATCTGTATCCAGCCTGAAGGAATCCAAATCTGCATCTGGCTGACATGAATAATTTAGATCTTCCCTGCAAGAATGACTTTTTGGGTTTTGATCCCAGGACATTTTGTATTAAAAAGTGAATGAATACATTGCAAAACCAGACATGAGTTGCAAACAAGAACTTGTGTTCAGGATTTCTCTTTCAAGGTGAGCCCAGATCTAACCTGTAGTTTTATATAAAAAGTGATTTTATCCTGTCAAAGCAACATTTGAGAAACAAAGTGTATACCAGCTGCCAATTTCCAAAACCCCAGGAATGGGTTTTGGCCATGAACTGCAATCTGATACAGTGTCCTGGGTCCCAGAGAACTAAAGGTTGTATTAAACTGCACTTTGCTGCGAAGAAATTTCACTGGGATGTTTTTGCAGATTCTCATCAAATTTTTGCTTTATGTGAGTCCTGTTTGGAGATATTTTAATACTAGTTGCAGTAGCGTTAATTTTTAATTAAAGATTGTGAGTTCAAACTTGTGGAATCAAAAGTTCTGTCATTGCAGTTCTTAGTTTTAGGGTCCCCACCAGTGTTGCCAAATCTTAGTGTGATAGCATTCAAAATCATGGGGTTTTACTTCATGGAATCATGTGGTGGTATCAGAATCTACTTTCATATAAGAACAAAACACAAAAGAAATAAAATAAAAAGAACCATTATCCACTTCTCAAATCTGGGAGTTTCTGAACAACAAAGCTTAGGTTACTTTTGGTTTTAACACACAGATATAGGGGTTGTTGGAAAGTATTTCAGATGACAGATGAAATGAATTTCCTACCAAATAATGTCTTCTTGTCAATCCAAAGCTGAGGTCTGACATAATGAAGATAAGTCTCAATGACAATCAATAATACGGCACTGTAGCAAGTGGCTATCATTCAAAATCAAAGTACAGCAAACTTTGTTGTCCCACAAGCCATTGAGTAATTGAAAATATTTGGATGGAGTAGCAGTGTAACTTCCCATTGCCGTGATTTCACAATTTAGTCTGTTCAAGTTAGCTTTAGAGAAATTGCACATATCTATTCTTAGTCATGAGCTTTCACTTAAAATAAACCCCACAAAGCACAGCACTTTCCAGTTCTCAGAAAGAAGAAATATGCTGTGAATCACAAAGTTACAAAGCAAAACTAACATGACAACACAATAGCCACATAGCTTCCAGATATTGTTTAAAAATTAAATGGACACCTGCAGTTTTAAATTATATTTCTGTTCAGTAAATCAATAATGAACTGTCAGGAATGAACAAAAAACAACCTTCCACTGCACTCCATGAGGGACAGCGTAAGACCCTGGCCCTACAACGGTCAGCTGTACCAACAATAAGGGCTCCCACAAAAGTTTCCGGCCTTCTAGTCCTGAACCTTTAAGCCTCTTTAGTTTGGTGTTTTATTCTGAGATATATGAAGGAAGGGTATTAGTTACAGCCCACAGAAATGATAAAGCTAGCAGATACCCTCTTGAATTGTAGCCAACAGCAAACAAGGAGGCAGCAGACTCCCCTGGAGGTGGGCACAACAGGACTTGTTCATCAACCAGGCAGCAAAAGCACAGCTGTAGGCTGGACTAGCTGCAGTTTCTCCTTGGTGCCATGCAGAAAACACAACTGCAATAAAAACTCAAAGAGATTGCCAGGTGAGGAACAGTCAGTCTAATCAAGCACTGTAAAATACCCTGATCCTATTCATTATTTGCACCTAAAAGTACAGGTTATGGAACAGCACCTCAGAGCTTTTGAAGTACAGGCTAAGTTGAATCTGCCTGATGCGAGCACCTCATAACCTAAAAAAACCAATATATCCAATCAATGGTATCACCATAGTAGTAGGTGGTTATCAATTTTTATATTTTTTTTTAGAAATGATGACAAAGGATTCTTAAGGACAGACTGGAGAAAGGGCAACACGAGCTTTGTGGAGGCTTATGGGAAATTTCTGCAGTGCAGAAAAAAGCAGCACAGAGTCGGCACAAAAGTGTTTTGAGAGTTAGAGGCTAGCAACAAAAAAAGAAGCAACATAAAAAAGAAGGAAATGACATTTTAATAGTGGATAGAAAGGTTGGAAATGACTCATGAAGACTGGTCTTAAGGTTGAAAAGAAGCAGTCTGCTTGATGAGGAAAATGCATTCAAAAGAGAAGAGATATAAGTTAAAATAATGAAGATGGGAAATGAACATTGTGGCAGAGTTCTGAATGGAGCCTGTGGGGGTAGCACTGTATTCCTCAGTGTAGGAGGGGAGGATGCTGCAGTGATCAAAGTGTGAAGTGATGAGACCCCAGCAAACAGCTGCAGTGGGGTGGAACAGCAAAAGGCCTTGTCACAGATGTATTTATGCAGCAAAGCCTGTAATACCTGGAGGCTTCTCCTGCACAGGAGACTTGGAATACACTTAAATTGATATTCCAGTGACTTGCTGCACATTGCATTAGGTGAGTTAGACTACCTTCTTACAGCTTGTCAAAGAAAACAAAAGAACCACTTAATATTTCCTGTACATAACATCAAATTTTCACAACGCTTAAGATGGCTAAAAGTCTGCAGTTTGAAACCATCTTGTGCATGAGCTTCTCTTTGAATGGCAGAAAACATACCAACACATGGTTACATACATTATGAATTAAGGAGAAAGTTATATTCTATTTCCTGCAGGTTGAGAAGACATTTAGTGTATCTGGGCCTAAAAAACCCCTAATACAAACATAATTTTTAAACATCAGAACAAGAACGAGCAAAATTGGCAGAATTTTCTGTGTGCAAAGTGGCCAAGTAAGATACCAAGAACACAAGACTTTAGCTGCCACTGCAAGCGTTGCAGTCAAATTACTAACTTCAAAAGTAAAGGCACTAGGAGCTGAACCTGACAATCCTATAGATGCCCTATGAAAGCAGCAAACACTCACAGCCCCTTTCAAACACTTTCCACCATTTTCTGACAGAAAATTTCCTCAATAAATTACAACAGTCAGAGAACACAATTATTGTCTCTTCTAAGCTAATGTTATTTCTGTGTCTGAAGATTACTAAATGTGGTCTTTAAAAAAGAAGAAAGTTATAATAAAAGAGGACTTGCTACCATTCAGGTAAAAATTAGGGGTGGTTCTTGCTGGTTAAAGAATCACTGAGGGTGCATTAAAATGTCAGCGTGTAAAAGAAAACTTTTAGATTTCTGTATCTTGTTTTCAAGTTCTTTAAAGACTTGAAAATGTGGCTATAACTGCTTGTAAAGAAATAAAATACTTTTGACTAAATTTAGGCAAAGTCAATGTAAATTAATGTTATTGCAAATATTAGCACTTAACTATGATTCTAAATAGCAGGAATATGAATGGTAATATTGATCATGTAGCAATTTTTTAATTCATGTACATTCATAAGCACCTAAAATAAGGTCATGAATAAAATTCACATAATATAAATAAAGATAAGCTAACAAAAATAGCTTGAACAGAAATCTGTGTGTTTAAGAGGGTCGCACAATCACAAAAGAGTTAGGGTTGCAGGGGACCTCTGGAGATCATCTAGTCCAACACCCTTAACAGTTAATCAAAGCCCAAGACTGGCTTAATTTTATGTCCAGATTGGAATCATAGAATCATTAAAGTTGGAAAAGGCCTCGAAGATCATCAAGTTCAATCTTTGACTTGAACACTACCATGTCAACTAAACTACAGCACTAAGTGCCACATCCAGTCATTTCTTGAACAATTCCAGGGATGGCAACTCCACCACTTCCATGGTTGGACCTTTCCAATGCTTAACCACCCTTTCAGTGAAGAAATTCTTTCTGATGCCCAACATGAGCCTTCCCTGGTGCAGTTTAAGGCCATTTCCTCTTGTCCTGTGTCTGTTTGCCTGGGAAGTGGCTGACCCCCACATTCCTACAACCTCCCTTCAGGTAGCTGTAGAGAGTGATAAGGCAAAACCAGAATATTGCATCTTGGTTTACAAAAAATCCTTTACTTCAAAACAGATAGATTGCCTTGCTTACAACAAGAAGCTATATATATATTAATCTATAATTTATTAAAGGCAATAATATTTTTTAATGGAAGGCAGAGCACAGAGCACATGCTCTTTCATAGACTTACCATTTGAAAGATGAAACAATGATGTCAGAGAAAAGAATATTTTAAATAAAAAATGCAAGAATGATCCCAAATTACTACTTATATATACTAGCCAGGTGAAGTAATATATTTGTCTCTCCCTCTTACATAGAAGCAACTATTATGTTAGAAGCAGTGCTCTGGTATTAATCTTCTTTTGACCGCTATGTACAATTCATAGTCATCAACTCAGTGGGACACAGCTGAGAGAGAACAAATTTCCTTGATATGAGCATTTCTGATATATGTTATTTAAAGCTGGAGAATTTGACTCAAAAAATGATCTAATGTTTGTGAAATGGAGCCTATCATGAAGATCAGAAACAAAACCCTCACACCGGGAATGAGCGACTGGATGTTGTTTAAACACAAGAGAAGGTTTGGGGCAGCAGGCTGGAAAAGTTACTAATTTTCAGAACTGTCTTTATGACACTCACTCCAAAACTAGAATACATCACTGAATGCTCAAGAGTAGAACCACTAAAAAGGTGCAACTTCCCCTGAATAAAAGCGGCAAAATTAATTTTAGAAATGTTATTGAGAAGCCAAATTTGTATCTATGGGTTTGTTCTGGGAATGGTCTGCAGCCCACCAAGAGCCATCACATCTTATAACGTATGGTCAAGTATCCCCACAGACAGAGGAAGGAGAAAAAAGTTATTTTCTGCTTCACTTCAGCTCTGAACTTTCACAGAAATGTGTAATTTTTTGCTTGGGTACATCTTTGGCTTTAAAGGAAACACAGCCAGAATCCTTGTATCACCGAAATGAGATATTCGTTCTCCCAGAGCATAATCTCCTTCCCACCTAATCCTCAGCATCTACCTTCCCTTAAGATTCAAATATGCAGCAAAAATTTAAGGCTTCAGCTTAAACACCTACAATAACTCCTTGCTGTATCAACACAGAGAGACATATTTTATGCTCTGTACAGCATCTGTGATTAAAGAAACCCAGTATCAATAAGAAGGGCAGATGCCCCAAGGCATGACTAAGAGAAAATGCATGCATTGTAGGGAATATTTTCTTCCAGTACTGTCATAGAGGGTTTTGGAGAAGAAAATGAGTAAACCAGCCTATATTTGATGGTCACTTCCACTCAGAACAGCCATAATTCATCAGCTTGTCGACAGCACCAGGCTCTCATCTAGAAAAGGTCAATGCCAAGGGAAAAATGGGACAGCACTAAATTAAGAGACTGAAAGGAAGGATTTAACAAGATAGCTGTTGAAACAAACCACGTTGGGCTGGGGAAGAAATTCTCCCCCGGCTGCCCATCAATCTTTCCCTGGATGAATAATGCAGGAGGAATACAGAGACACTCAGTCATAGACCAAACCTTTCCAAAGGACAGTGGAATTTTTGGACACAAGTTTATCCAGACACTTGCAGTCATTACTGTAGACAATCTTCTGCAATGCAAATGCCTCAGATAAAACAAACTATAAAGAAAAGCACAAAAACAGTTATTGAAATGGCCAAGTACCCAAAAAGAACCAAGGAGGATTACTTTTTATAGTTGTTTACCACAAGGAAATGTCTGCTTCTCTGTAATACACTGAAACATTGGATAAAGAGAAATGATTACAGTTTTTGCCACTATTGTGCAACATCAGATGGGATGGTATGTTTTTATCTATATGGTGTATATACTCTCTCAGTATGATAGTATGACTTGTCCACAACTATGTACAAATGCAAAAGTAAACATAAATAGGTGCAAATTTAGAGGTATTTTTCAAGGTATAATTTAGGCTCTTTCAGTTCTACATGTTCCTTCCAAAAGATGTGTGAACTTATGAAAGTTCAAAATGGGTGTAATTTACAAGCTGAGAAGCTAGAAAATGTTGCAAGAACACTCAAGCTATATGAAGTGGCCTACTTTAGTATACTCTTTTCTATCTCTTTTTTCTTTGTGAGCCTGCTTTTCTGCTTGCAGCCTTTCTTTATGACCTGTCAGTGTATGAATTATACTGTCTAAAAAATCAACTATTATAAAAAGACAGGGGCTGGAATAAATAAAAGCCAGGAGGGTAGCATTTATGAAATTGTATTTATATGATTATTATATGACATTCTTGCTAATGTCTCTTACTCATCTTTTTGGGGTTTTACACTCGGTGTTCATAAGAACATGAAAGGTAAATTCAGAGGAACCTGAATCTGAGAAGACTTGTGTAGGGCAAAACTATTGTTCAATGAACGTCATCACATCTTTGAGAAAATGCATTAGTTAAGTCATCTCTCAGTTTCACAACTCAATATAAGCTGCAGTTGCCCACTGAAGGCTGGGAAGCAAAGGGAACAGAGACAACTTTCAGATTTTTGTTATTTAACTCTTGTTACACAACAAATAGGAGAAAGCTTTAGGAGAAGCCACCAATTTCTTCCTTCTTTCACCGTGGATCTTTTTGCCCATCTTTGTTTTGCTTCAAAAGCATAACTAAATATTCAACAGGCTTCCTCTATTTCCTTCCAAAGCAGCTTTCACATATGAAGACAAAAGGCTCTAAATCCATTCTCTGTTCTTCTTAATTCTCTGCTTTTCTTGGAGAGGATAGAAAGTGATGGATATCAAACCAGAAAGACAGCCAAAACCTGACAGGCCAACAAGCCCTTAAATATTCTGTACCTTTTCCTGTTTTATGCATTTTCATTCTTTCATAGAGATAGATGCCTACAGCACTGTTTCACTTAAAAATAAAAATGCAGTGCACATAGGATGGAACACCCAATAAACTGTTGCCTGCCATGAAATATCTGTACAGAAAATATAACATGAGAGCAAGCATGATTGTCCTGAAATTAATAAATGTAAACATAAACCCCAAAAGTCTTTCTATCATAGAAAATATTCATATATACATATATAATGGAAATATCAATGTTCACTTAAAATATTTCAGTTCATCTAGAGATCTAAAAATATGTTCCCTATTATTAATTGTCACGCATCTACATGATTGTTACTTCAAGTATCCATTATCACAAGAAACTTGAAGTACAGAGACTCACACCCAAACGTTCAAAAACTGTATTGTGAATCAGTACAAAAGAAAATATATTATGTCTTCTGTTTTAACTAAACAATAATGACATATAAAATATCAGCCGCTAAAAAGTATTTTTGTGGAGCGGCATCACACCATTAAACAGGTGGAAATTGTGAAAAGAAACAAGTCAGACACTTTTGGATATATGTTTACATGCTAATCCCCCAGAAAGTAAATGTATCTCATTAGAAAGGAGATGATTACATGCAACTCCTAACACACTCAGCAGTGATGCTTGTTTTTGTATGGGTAACTCCATGGTGGTTATAGCTACATCCTGATGCTCAGATAAAATTCCTCTTTCAGCAGCAAACTTTTAAGGCTGATTATGTACAAGATGAATATAGATGCCTGGAAAAATGCATAAAGGTGCAAAAATCAGAGTGGTAGCAAAGGGCTATGGCTTTTTATTAGTATCAGTGTTACAATATGCATTGTTGAACCAAAAAAAAAAAAAAAAAAAAAAAAAAAAAAAGGAAATAGTTATATAGTAGTTTTCATACCAAGAAACAAAGCAAGATTTTTGTCCAGAGCTGCTGGCAACTGTTATAATCAATGCCTCTACTTACTCAAGGTACTAGAAATTTGATAATTTCTTTAAAAATCAGTTGTATCAAGCCACTATGTAACTCATTGTCTCTTGTAGGATATTCTAATAGCCATCCAGAGAAAGTCAGCACTTAGTGTTGCATGGAGACAACACATTTATTCTAGAGCAGCTTCAATTTATTAATGAACTATCCTGGTGAAAAGTGAGATGAAAATATCCAACTTTTAACCCTTTTAATCTACTCCTGAGGAAGGCAGACTATAAAACTTAACAGCTTCTTCAAAGAGGTTCAGCTGTTGTGAATATATTTCCAAGAAAGCAATGAGGTTTTACTTGGGGTTATGGCTGCTTTTATGGCTGCTTGGAATTCAATTTACATCAACCACATTCCTGAAAAATGAAAGATCTTCCTCTTTCTCAACATGGCAATAAAAACACATTATCTACAGACTTGAGTGGCTAATTGCAAGGATTAACTGAGTTAGAAAGCACATATTACTACTGCTCTGTGTATAAAAACAGTGGGAGGATCAGGGTCAAAACTCTAGCCAATTCAAAACAGTAAGATGACCTGTAACCTGCCCTCAACTGGTAAAAGAGACACAATGGCTACACATATTAACGTGGTCCCTGCTACATCATCTGTAAGATGCAGGGACAAATTGCTAAATGCAAAGAAAAGACAGTTTTAAGGTCTTAGAAATAGCCCTCTGGTTTCTAAAGCAATAAGCATGAAGGTGAAAATGTCAGGTATTTTGATTTCCAAGTTTCTTGGAAGCACACTTTTTTTGCCAGTTCACTAAAGCTGAGCACGGTTTTCTTACGTTCCTGTCACAAGAAAGGTGTGCATCAAGCCATACTGCACACAAATTCTGAGCTTCAAGAAATAATTCAGGAGAGCTGGAAAGAGGCTGAACCTCAGCCAGTGAGCCCCAGCTGATGCCTAGTGATTGATGCTTTTGCAGTCTCCCTGATCTCAGCTGCCTCCTTGCTTACAAGATTGTGGGATTTTTTTGTCTTTTAATATTTGTTGATCTACGTTCCATTTCTCTTGTCTATTCCATTCAAGTTTTTCAAGAAACTTTTGAATCTTTCTCCCCCAATTATCAAATCATCAGCATATTAAAATACGTTCACAGTACAGTTTGTTTGGCTCCCCAGCAGTGTAACATCTCCTTGGCATTTAGACCTGATCCTCTGTACTGATACATCCCCTTGCACATTCAGTATTTCATCAAGTGTTCAGAAGTGTCAGCAGGAAGCACCAAGATATTTGGGAAATCTCTAGGTGTGAATCAGGATGCCAGTAACAGGCTGTGACATTCCAAATGAGGCTGCTAAGAAAAAGGAGAAATCCTCTTCTTCAGGATGTGCACAGACACGACGCTCTGTCAGTGATTAAGAGATAAGTGCTGCTGCAGGGAGCTGCCTCTGCAGCCGTGCTGACAGGTGTGCCTCCTCTGCTGCTTCTGGAAACCCTTCAGCTGGGAGCTGAACTCTTCCATGGGAAAAAAGCAGCAACTGAAACAGTGCTGCCAGTAAACATAAAATCAGAGGCATTAGATATACCTGCCTACACAAGTCACTAATTTCAGTGAAGAAACCTTAATTCTTTTATGTACTTGCATGAGATCAACAATTAGAAAAGAGGAACTCACTGTGAATAGCACTCACAATTTCTGCTGAGGCACTCAGTCCCCCGCAGTAACAAGAACATGTTGTTTACATTCCGTGTGATTTACATCAATAACAAAACTGGTATTTCACAAAAAGACAAACAGAAAACATTTTGGTCTTTTTTCATTTCTGTCAAGCTTTATGTATTGAAAGGTCTGCTCTAGTGTTCCCACCCACCATCACCAGCAAACGGAATCACAGAAACATAGAGTGATTGGAAGAGACCTTAAAGATCATCTATTTCCAACCCCCTTTTGCCATGGGCAGGGACACCTTCCATTCGATCAGGTTGCTCAGAGCCCCACCCAAACTGGTCTTGAACTCATCCAGGGATGGGGCATCCATGACTTCCCTGGGCAATCTGTTTCTGTGTCTCAACACCCTGAGGGTAAATAATTTCTTCTGAATATCTGATCTAAATGTACTCCTTTTTCAAAAAGAAAAGAAAAGAAAAGAAAAGAAAAGAAAAGAAAAGAAAAGAAAAGAAAAGAAAAGAAAAGAAAAGAAAAGAAAAGAAAAGAAAAGAAAAGAAAAGAAAAGAAAAGAAAAGAAAAGAAAAGAAAAGAAAAGAAAAGAAAAGAAAAGAAAAGAAAAGAAAAGAAAGCCTCTGGAGTACATCTAGAAAAACCTGTAAAATTGAGATGAAAGCCAGTGTTCTCAAAGGTGATCTCTGATTTTGAGGTTATCTTCTAGCAGCAATACCTGGAGGCCAGATGGTCAGCTATGCAGTGCTGGGCAACCTCTGCTTTGCTTTCAGCTGCTCTGGTGCTTCTGAAAATCAGGTCAGGAATTCTGGTGTCCCAAATACAGAACTGTGGAAATCTACGCAGAAATGTTTTTCCCTAAACTCACAAAATCAGTCCTATTTTTCAATCCAGTTGAAGTGCTCTGCTTGCTAGTGCTAGGCCTCCTCAGGAAGTCCCAAGAATGGGCTGAAGTGTTTTCACCACTGGTTGTCACTGTTATCCCTATGCTCTCCTGTCTATACCTCATGTACAGCACTCAACAAAGAGTTCAGTATCTCACAATAAAACTTTTAAAAAACCCAAAACAGTCGAGATCTAAATACATGAGCAGGTCAAATCCAATTCAGAGCTATGGTTACAAATCATCCTCAAATCTGTTTAATGGGGGGTGAATAGATTTTCTATTGGTGTTTCATCAGTGTGTTTAAGAAAAAGGAAATCCACTAATTGAGTTCAGAATTAAAAAATAGATCAGGAGAAGCACATGGGACAAAGCTGTGCTATAGGACAGAGAAATAGCAGTACAGTTGTTCAGAGTCTCAAGTCATAGGAATAAAACGCAGAGTTCATTTGGGCTGAGTCACTGTGGGTAGATGAACAAGTATAAAAATATTGCTTATAGAAACCTCTCCTCCCATATATCCAGTGAAGTGCTAGGGTTTGTTTGCAGAGCTTCTTGTGAATTTTATCACTAGAGACTGGCATTTTTAATCATTAAAAAAGTACCTGGGATCAGCTAAACATATAAGCTGGTCCTCAGATGGGCCTGAGGACATCCTGATACTCAAGTCTGCAAATGCTGCAGCTCTGTTTCATTTCTTTGGCAGAAGGGGAGCATTTTAGCTGTCAAATCTTCCTGCCACTCCTCCCTTTTTAAAAACCACTCATCCAGCTTTCTCCAGGAGATGCTAGGACAGACACTGACCCCAGGATGGAAAGACAAGAAGATAAGAATCTTCCAGCTTTGTCAGCCTTCCTCCCAAACTGAATACATGCAGTACAGTTATCCAGATCTGGAATGTGAAAGGGTATGTTCATAGGACAACTAAGTTGCCACAGGTTGCAGACTGATACTGTAAAAGAAGGCAGAATTCTGTATAAAACACTTTATCGGAGCTCTGAAGAGAGCAGGAAGTTCCTGCGGCTCTGAAGTGGTATCCAGGGGAGAACCATCCACCCCCTGCCTCAGCCGATCAATTTGTGTTAGCAAAGCTATTTCAGGAACTGAAATTAAGTAAATGGAGTCATGCTAGCAAAGAAAAGGGGATAAAAGCCCTCTCTACTTTATTTTTCTAACCTATCACTGCCTCTGGAATTCTATTGTAAGTATTTAATTATTTACTCTTATTAATAATAATAAAGTGCTGCAATATTTCATGAAAAAAATCTCCCTTCTCTACTCAAATAGTATCTCTCTCTTGCCTGACACTACTCAGGCTCACAACTTGTACAACACCCACAGTCTGCATAACTTTTACAAAAAGGTTATCTGACACCTCAGCTTGTGTATCTATTAGATATGACTCACTCAAACCCCATCAACACTGGGTTACAAAGCAGAGGTAAAATTTTGAAATATTACACCCGACAAAAAACTGATACAAAAATATAAAAATCCTCATTGGAAGATGAGAATTAATATTTTAAGTACTTCGCTCCATGTGTTCGATAAAAGTATACTCGATTTTAGTACTGAAAGTGAGTTATTCTCTTTGCTTAAATGCTAAATTTTATATTGAGATTAAAGGAAGAATTATAGAATAGGAAATATAGAAAGGAAGAATCTCTCCCTGGCCAGAGATTTCACAAAATACCAACCAGTAAACACCTAACATTTCTGTCTGGGTGTTCACATCAGCATCACTCCATGCCCACCATCACCTAAAAGTGATAACCAGCCTGCAGAGTGAGCTTCAAACGCCCTTAATTGAAGCCCTGAGTTGAGGACAAACAGATCACACTGTGAGGACACTACAGTGATGCCTTTAAGGGCAGTTTCTCCAGGAGCAGCCCCTTTCCCTAGCACCTTCCCAGGGCGTGCACAGCCAGACCACAAGTATTGTGGTCTTCTTGGAACTGGCCGCTGGGCACGGCAGCTGTAAACAGGGACCTGAGCCTCTCAGCCAAATGATGGATTGAGCCATGACAGATGTTCAACATCATTTCCTTCTGGATTCTACCAGGAAGTCCATCAGTCAGGGTGGGCAGATGAAGGAACCTGTTCCTGGCCCGGGCATGGCTCAATTTATGAATATTAAAATAGGCTCTCTCTCCCTTCACTGAAACTCAGCAGATGGCAGACTTTCATTATCTTGGTCATTTCTTTATTATGCTTTTATTAGATTCCAATTCTAAAATCATGTCCTCGAGCAATTTAATTTTTACATCTTTTTAACTTTTGGGGATATTTTTGGTCATAGGTCACTCCTTGTTCAATTCTCTGAATAAAAGCCTTCTGTAGGCATCACCACATTTAAAAGTAAATAAATTACCGCTTATATTTCATGAAATATAATTCACTGCTCCAAATGGAAAACTCAAGTATGAAATGGAAAAAAAAGGGGGCAATCATTCATTAACAACATTCTGGTTTGCATCTGTCTAAATGAAATGCTAAGCACTGTGCAAAAATTTTAATATTAGCATAATTTTATGTATTTTAATAGCCTGAGCACTTCCCTGACTTGCTGAAACCAGTCAATCCTCCGAGCCAGGGAGCAAAACAGCAAATAGACAGAACTGAGTAAAAATACCCTGAAATAATTTACAGTCTTCAATGTGTTTATTTGTCTAAATATAATATTTATATGATTCTCAATTATGAAATTAGCTAAAGAAACATAAAATGTTATGAGCTGTAATTTATTTTATTAAAATAAAAATCAGGAACACATTACTTGTATGGATAGTCTCATCTGAATTTCATCCCTGTTGTTGGGCACTCTGATTCCTTCTAAGGCTCAGAAGCTGCAGGTACATTACTTTCACAAAAATGTTCACCATGAAGAACAGAGAGGCCTTACAACACTCAGGAAAGTTCTTATTATGTTTCTTTTCTATGGATTAAAGCAGTAGCCTTAAAGACTCTCCAGTGCCTTGGATAATAAAGACCCAGCCTTCAAACATTTATCAATATCAAAACCCCTTATTAGTATATGGTGTCCTGATGTTAGAAGGAGACTCATATATATAAAGAAACTAAAATGTATAAAAAACATAATTATCTGAAGAGAGGTACTCTGTGAAGTACTCCCTGTGTTTATCAATGCTGGCCCCCTTAAGCACTCAAGGCTTCACTTTTATCTGCCACTGAGAAAGTCACAGCTGAAAATGCTGAGATTTGGAACCTAAGGAGTGGCAAAATCCCTGGATTGGGATACATTTCTCCCCTATCCTTTCATAACTCAGATATTTCTTCTAAAGTGAAAACTGCTCTCACAAAATACTACTCTGCATGAGTAAGTAAGCTGCACATGATGTGAATGACAGTGGAGGGAACTAGGTCAGCTGTGCTGTTAAAGAAAAGAAGAAAAAAAAAAAAAGAGAGAGAATCAGATAATCTAAAATCAGTACACAAATAATAAAGCTTGAAGATTTTTAAACAATATAGGACTTTTTAAAAAGTGCTTTCCTTTTGTTTAATTAAATTTGTATTTTTTTCTGTGTTTCTGTTTTCCTCATACTACAAGATATCCTTTTTTTTTTTTTTTTTTTTGGTGAAAGGCCAGATCTCCATTTCCTCAACAGCAAAAAATATCTCACATTTGATTTGTAATAGAGAAAGCATTATCATTTAAACATCTGTTTTGGCAAAGTAATGAGCCCTTTTTCCATCCTAAAAATTACATACTTCTCAAATACAATCCTTGCTAAAATATTCCCTTCCACTGCCTCTCTCTTTAACTATTGCAGATGCCAGTCTAGACATAACAGAATGGTCTTTCTGAGCTCACCTGGAATCTGAATTAAATGACGTTCTTCCTCCAGTGATGTGTGTGCACCTTTCTTCTTGTGTACCTCCTTACAAATCCACTGAGAGGTATTGGATTGAGACACAGCTTATTAAGATAGAAACCTAAATCTATGAGATATTGTATGGGACCACAACTACAGGAGATTAGGACATTATTTCAATTATTAAGGAATAATTGATTTTAAGTTTCAGTTCATTGAACTGATTTACAAGAACTTTTTGAAAGATAGATGAAACTCCTGAAGTGGAACAGGCAGTAACTAACCTACAGAACACACAAAACTATTTCCTCTTGTAGCATTATGTGGTTTAGATGCCCTGAGCCCAATGCTCTGTTTGGATTCTGAATGCCTTAGCACTTAAACACATCAGTGACATAAAAAAATCAGTCAGATCTGATGTATTAGCAGGAGAAAGAGATGCTATTACTTCTAAATCAGAACATTAGTTGTCAAAGGTAAGCCCAGGCTTCACTGAACAAGCCTTAAACACCATGCTGTTACTTGATCACTTCTTCCTAAGTGAGCATCCAAACCCACAGTCATCTCTGGCTCTAGATGAATCTGGTACAGCATTTAAAGACATAATTAAAAATACCTGAGTTCTTTTATATTTTCCCTTTGGGTTCTGATCTCCTTATTAATTAAGAACAGGTTTCAGGGGTTCCCTTCTAGTTGCAAAGAAATTCTGCAGCACCTCTTGGGATTTTTACTGATAAGCAAACGAGACCTGAGTACACAGAGAAAGGATGACCTCTTTGGAGAGGTGAGCTGAATCATTTTACTGCAATGCACTCCTAAGAACTACTTGTTCAGAAAAGCCCTGCAACAGAAGGGGCTGTCTGGAGCAAGAATAAGAAAGGTGAAGGGATGTCCTCTCCCAAGCAACCCTTGATGCTCATTACAGCCACAAGAGTAAGAGTGAAATAATAAGTTTCCCCATTCTTCTCCAGAGGCGCAGGAGACCCTGCTGTGATTTCCAGAAGTGGAGGCAGGTTAAGGATGGCCACATTGCTTCCGTCAGGCTCCGGCTGGGTGTTGGGCTGCTGAACAGCACTCATGACTCATCAGGCTTTATTTGGGCATGTCCCAGCCCGCCTGGGGCTTTGGTTGTTTAGCTGGAGTAGCAGAGTTCCAGCATAACTCAGGTTAAAAGAGACTTCAGAAGGTTCAACCCGCACTTGAAAGGGAGTCAGGTATGAGAGAATGCTGCTAATGCTTTTTTCCCCTGCTATTAGTTTATCTTCTATGTTGTTGACAAGGAAGGAAAGAAAAAAATTAAATTAAACTTAATACTTGCTCTCTGTTTTCAGATTGCATAATTTTTAAAACAATATTTTCAAATTACTTGTGAGGAAGAGTACAGTGCTGTAACACCAAAGTGGTTTTGCAATAACAACTTTCTAAGGCATTTCTAACTCAGGCTATATTTAAATCAGCATTTATCAGATGATAGTTACTATACAGTGAACCCAAACTCTTCAAATTCTAAGTGTTCACTTTAAACATGTGAAATTTCCTCCAAAATAATTATCCCCTCTTAACGGAATTATCAAGAAAAAACAAAAAGCTAGAAAGATCAAGCAGGATCTAAAAATCACAGAGATACAATATTAATAAAAGAGTAAGAATGCTCAGTGGAGTTGATAGCAAACAGTAGTAGCTATTAATGTAATTTAAAATTACATATTTTAGATATTTTACATATCTACATATCTGTTGACATACCTTCTTTCTGCTTCTGAACAAAACCAGAAGCAAATTCTCAACGACAAAAAAAAAGGCATGCCACCATTTTTCTGTTCACATTGCTTTCCTGATTAATCTTATAGCTTTGGAAAGAAATTATTATTTTAAAAATTTCATTTGTGGAAATAATAATAATTAGTTATTTTTCTTTATTATTGCAGCTTTTTTTAATTGGTGATGAACTTCTGCAGAGTATCAATCTTGATACTCCGATTCACCATATTGTTAATAACCTTTATAATATCATAAGAAATAGAAGTAACCAACTGTCCTAATCACTTATCACTTTTAAAACAACATATGGCTGAGGTTGAATACATTTTTGAGAATTCTGTTTGTTTGGAAAAATTTAGTATCAGCTTAAAATAATCTTTCCTTTAAATTCTATTAAGATTACATCATTAACAGAACTTAAATATATATTAAATAATATATAGAATTATATTCTATGTATTATATAGAATATAATTCTAATTAGAATTAGTATGTATTTCAATCAAAACTGAGTAACACCAAGGCAGGCTTTTGCCTTTTTTGTTAGGTACTTCATAGAACTGAGTAAATGCTGCTGTTCCTATCTTCCTGCTGCAACACAAGCAAAGACAGATCCTGAAATTAAAAACCCTGTGAAGTAAAAGCAAAGGCATATTTGCATCTTCTAAAATACCCACTCAGATAAAATCTTTCTAAGCCTGCTTAACACTCTGGGCTTACCTTACCTTATTTACTCTCTTTTCTGTACCACTCTTACTTCATCTAAATGCCTGCAGCCCCTTCCCACCTGTAGCCCCTTTCCACCTGTGCTCATCAAATCCCTTAATTCACTTCCAATGTCCTTCACCTCTCCGTGTCTTCTGGGCCTGGGACTATGGGGAAACAGCCTCCAAAAGCACCCAATCCAACGGGGCCCTGGACTCATCACCCATGCGAAAATCTGATTCCAAGATGTTCAGAAAAATCACTTTATTATTAAATACCATCATTTTGCCCATAGCAATACTAAAGAATAAAATGGATGGGAAAACACAGACCTGCCTATGCATCACTTTGTTCAGTCAGCAGCAGAGACACGGAAACAATAGGATGGAAAAGTGCAGGACCCTTACTGATGTCTTCCATGGCCAAAAAGCTAAATGTTTACTGTGATAATTTTTGTGCCTAGGATATGAAGTCTGTCAAGGATTTTGCAGCATATGTGCAGCAGTAGATAGAGAAATGAGCTTTGAAATGACTTACAGTCAGAGACTAGGACTGTAGCGAATCTTTATTATAATTTTTCAGTGCAGAAAAGTTACTGTTTCAGAGATAATCACCTCACAATGCTTGAGAGCATATTTAACTAACAAAAACTCCACAAAAAACAGGACAAAGTAGCAAAGTTGTTATTCTGAAAGTGTGGGAGGGAGGAAACGAGCATCTTTTTGTGAAGCACACAAGGAGAAAATTCTCAGATCAGAAACAAATCGGAGTGCAGGTGTATACAATTTATAGTTAAAGAAATAAAAGAACAGCAGGCTATTGCAAAAATGGAACGGAGCCACTCTTAGACCAAGTACATAAGCAGCAAAGTGAGGTTTCTCTCCTGCAAATTTCTGAGCTCTCCTGCCCTAATCTGTAATAATTCTAAGCAGATAATATGCTATCAACTCTATGAAGACAAAAAAATTTGTCTCTTTCTGGGGTGTTTGGACATTTTCAAAGTGCATTTTGCTAGAATAACAATTGCGTGTCACGTTCATTGTGTAAAAGATAATTTTGATCTCGCTCTTGGCAGACTAAGCTAAATAAATGAAATTAAAATTATTGTTCACACCCTAAGAGTGGCAAACTAACTGCTGCACTACCCAGCAGGCTTACTGCTGGTCTTAATTAAATACTTTCTCAAATTCAGAATCCTGGCTTTGATGAGGATCAGCATCTTCTCCCTGAAACCTCCATCACGGGGCAGATTTGTCCAGCCCTCAGAGAAGATGCTGTGCTGAGCGTCTGTGTGGCCACTCGCCAAGCAATACTTTCGTGGAACTCCTGGAGCAAAGCATCGTGCTCTGGCACATTTTGCCAGCTGTCCTATATTCTCAAGCGCAGTGACAAAATAAACCATCTCATTATTTGACTTTTCCTCATGCTAATCCATGCTGCTTGGCCAACCAGTGTGAAACTAAACAGCTGATGGCATTTTTTTAGGGGAAAAAAAGCCCAAATCTAGGGGTTTGCAGGACTGTGGAATTACTCCAAGAGGCTTTCTGATGAGTCATTATCCAGCTGTCTGAGGCTTTTGGCAGCAAAGACATTAAAAACATATTACAACTGCACAGCATTTGCTCCAGGCCCTTGCTCCAGATGATTTTTTTGCCTCTGTGTACAGCTATCTGCATTCTTTGCAGGATATTTATTCATGTACTGCTAAGTACAATCATTGCAGAATATTTGTTCACTGAGAATTCTGCTTATACCTCAACGTTAAACAGCAGTTGGGTGGCCTTGGATGGTGCTGTTTGAAACAGTGGTTGTAAATCTATAATTCCCTCAGACTACATCTACATCAGCTAAATTTTCCTGCGTGTCTCTTTTTCCAAGGGTGCCCTGAGGAAGAGTTTCATTCTAGACAATGACCTACATTAGGGCAGGCTTGCTGCTGTAGCCCCGGGGAGCAACTTTCAAGTGCTGTTCTGCCTCCCCACTGCTGAGCTCCAGCTCCAACTTGTTTTTCTTGCAACTCCCCTTGCTCAGCTTCAGTCTTCTAGGAAATAACCCAAACATCTTAAGAAAAATAATCCACAGGAACTATTCAGAAAAGATTTAATTAATTGATACTAGTTGTCACTGAAAAAATCCTCTGCTCATTCCAGAGAGATAAAAAAACACCAAGTAAGAGTAGGAACACTGAAAGCATCAGGAGAGGTGATTCTTCTCCTCCACTCTCATGAGTCCCCCCCTTGAGTATTGTGTTCAGCTTTGGGGACCCCAGCAAAAGAAGGATATAGACATCTTAGAGCAAATCCAGAGGATGTCCACGAAGCTGATCAGAGAGCTGTACCATCTCTCCTGTAAAGACGGGAGGCCGAGAGTTGGGGTTGTCCAGCCTGGAGAAGAGAAGGCTGCAGGGAGACCTTCCAGAGGCCTTCTAGTACCTAAGGGGGGCTATGAGAGATGTGGAGACCAACTTTTTACAGGAACGTTTAGTGACAGGGCAAGGGGGAATGTCTTTAAAGTGAAAGAGGGTAGGTTTAGGTTGGCTATTAGGGACAAGTTCTTTACTGTGAGAGGGATGAAGTACAAGAAGAGGTTGACGAGAGAAATTGCAGATGCCTCATCCCTAAAAGTGTTCAAGGCCAGGTTGGGCAGGGCTCTGAACAATCTCGTCTAGTGGAGGGCATCCCTGCCCATGGCAAGGGGGTTGGAATTAGATAATCTTTAAGGACCCTTCCAACCCAAATAATTCTATGATTCTATGTATATCCTCCTGGACCATAGGAAATACCCTCTACACTAGAATATATATCTCCGGTAGCAGTGGATATAAAGCATCTCTCTGGCAGAACTTTAACTCTTATGTAGTCTGTTGAGAGACCTCTACAGACAGACACCTTGTAACCTATGAATTGAAGATGAATAAGACTAGTTCTCTTTTACTGGTCATAAAGAATGCATAGGACAATCATCTCATGCCATTGCTGAAGTTCAGAAAAGAACCCCAAAGCTATTTGGGTGTGGAAAATATACTGAATAATAAACATGTGACCAAGTGTTATAACTGTAAGTAGCATGTCTTTTAATAACATATACAAATGAATGTACTGTTTCTCTTATTATGTGTTTTGTATCACAGGGATCTATACTGCCAGCAAATCCATCAACATCTAGCACAGATACTTCTCTATAAATAAAAATGCTGTGTGCATTAAAAACAATTGGCATTGAGGAATCTCAAGGCTTGAAGGGGGGCTTGAAGGTGTTTACTACTCAGCTTCACTGAGTGCACACTGCAACAGAGAAAAACCCAGAAATACCCCTATACGTTAAATAAATAATTATCAAAAAATATATTTAACAATTTAAAAAGTAAATTGAATAATCATTGGGTCATGCTCCAAATAGTGTTCAGATAGAAGGACCATAGGGTCCAGACAACAGGATTTGTACCATAGCCCTGTGAATACAGTTCACAAGGCTTCAATTATAGGATCAGGCATAGCACAGTTTGTGAAAGAGGAAGGAAAAAATCCCCAACAAATTACAGCTGTTTGGTTTGTGGTAAGTGAAGTTTAGAGATGATTGGCTAGGATTGCTCAGGCAATCTATCTGCATCTCCATACTACATCTATCACCATAGCAACTGCAGCCTTGGAAGTGTTTCCAAGACTCTAAGAGCAATTAATTTTACAGGGGATATAAAACTGGATCCCTATTCTCTTATAAAGGAGTTAGATAGATTCCCACCAAGTACCCCAACAGCCCAAATACAATAGTTATCACAATTTATTTTTTAGGATCATTTACTCATGCTTTAGACTGTTATTTAAGAGTGCATGACATGTATGCAATTTTAGGAAGGTGGAGAAGAACACACTCAGTCCACAAAGACTGGAAACCTGTGAGCTAGTCCAGGGCAAATAAGAAGTCCTGGGCAGCAGTCTGGTCATTGCTTGCAGGTGACAGGGAATCCAGGCAGCAGGCAGTGTCTGCTCCCTGCAGGACATGAAGCAGCACATGGACTGGGAGAGGTCTGTGCTAACTCATCCCTCCTCATGTTCTGAACTTGTAGCACACAAACTGTCTAAAGAAACCATTATTCCACGTAAGCAAAAGCTTGCTCCACAATTGTATGGCATCACTAATACTTCTTATGGGTGGCAGCCAAACAGGAAGTGACACCAGTGTTTGCTCTGGTCACTGGCTTTAATATCAACTAGAACTCTCTCTACAAAAAATCATACTGCTGTAACAAAACATCCTATTGATTATCCCCCCGCACTGCTCACTATTTCAGAAACCAACAAACACAGGCAAGTGTGTTGAGAGAGACATGAGATACTGTGATTTAATTGGAAGACAGAGATTCTTTCTGGACTTAAAGTTTATCTTCTAGATAGAAGCTTGCATAAAACAGTGATTTTAAATTAATTCTATTATTAAGTAGATTTTAAAAGATATGGTTTTCTAGAGACAGAGATTGCATGAAAATCCAAGTGCAGAGCAACTCCTTCCTCCTCATCAGTCCCCCTTCATTAATGGTGCTCCCTGTGTCCCACCTGTGTGCTTACTCATTTTATCAAAAAATGCATGCTCGTCATCTCCACCTTGTTTCTGGCTCACAACCACCTAGCTTGAAAACCAGTGTTACCGGTGAAACTTTAGGCATAATATTGCACTTAAACATCCATTTCTTGTGGTAAAATACAGAGAAAAAGGGCAACATACTTAAAGTCAACTCCTACATATTTAGGAAGAAGGACAACCCCCAAAAGTCATGTCACTGACTGGTCCTGGAAACATCTGAGCTGGAAACACCAGCACAAAAGATGGCTGTTTTTTCCTCAAATGGCACTCATAAGCAATGGTCTTCCCACAACCAGGATTTCACCTGACAGCTCATCATCATTAGTAGCCTTATTTCATTGCTTTCATTACTACTGACTCCTTTTCCTTTCCTGCCTTGTAGTTTTCAGAGCCAAATACTTGGGGCGCTTCTAATTATCATTATTTCTTCTTTACAGACTGCTCCTAAATTTATCATGGTGTTCCTCAGTTGGTATTCATTTACCCTTTTAATCTTTTGGGCAGACAGTTATCACCTCATACCTATTACTTACCATTATCAGCAATCTTTTCTTAAATGTTATGCATAAATGTCAAAGTATTGGAAAGGTCATAGCAAGCATAAGAAGCAGAGTGGTGAAGCAGAGTGGTGGGACTACACTGAAGTATCAATTAAGAAGACCACTTCAACTGATTATTAATATTTGAAAAATATTCCTGTTCATCTCAGCTCAGAAGGGATGAGGTTGGAAAAGATTTTGAACCCAAACCTAGAGAAAAGAATCTGAACCAGCTTCTCAGACCACAAGGTGGTGGCAAGGCAGCACAGATACAAGAGTCCTCCTCGTCAGGGTGGAAAATTTACCTGACAAATTCCACACTAATCTCACCATGGGTTTAGCTGGAAACGTCATCCCTCTTCTGAAACTTTAATGAGCATGTGCTAGATTAATTAATTGTAAGAGATTTTCCCAGGAGCAGAGAATGCCCCAGTGACCCCAGATCAGCACAGCAATGCTATTTACATTCATACAAGACAAATCATGTCTGCTTTGGGTGCTCTCACATATACTGCCCAGGCATACTGACAAACAGGGGACAATAGTCTCACATTATAAAGCCATTTACCCTGATTTAAATCATTTACAGGTTTGGCATATTAGATTTTTCTACAGTCAAATGATTTGGTAGCTCAGAGTTGTTTACTTGCAGTGATTTTCATTTCAGAGCAGCACAGTCAAAGTAAAGCTACTTATTTAAAATAGTTTGATAATTAAACATATATTTTCAAGAATAGATAAATAAATAAATGAAACCCCATAACAATTCAGAAGACATAAAAAACTTAGAACTCCTGCGTCGCTACAAACCCTACACTCAACAGAAGACCTGAATGAGGATGTCTGACCCTCTAGACTTTAGGCATCTGAATTTGGAGACTTTCTAAAGAACAGCTTAGCTTAAACTAATCTAAATGTTGTCCTGCAGCTCTTGAGCTCACTGTATGTCACCATAGCATCTCATAAAACCTATGGCCCAGTGACAAAAATGAGAGGTAGGCAGATGAATCTCAGCTTGATGACAATAAGCATTGCTCCTAAGTGGAGAAATGCCCAGTTAAATATGAATAAACTTAGTGAGGAGACGCTGTCATTGCAGTAGGGCAAAAGAGCTCAAGTAGGAGCCAATAAAACTTTTCCTGTAAGTGAAATGTCCTGTAATTACTTGAACAAAATTACATTATCATAGTCCGGGACATGCAGTCACTTCCACTCTTTTTTCAGAGCAAGAACTTTGTCTTCCCTCTTCATCTCTCTCACAAATACATTGTAATCCAATTAACACTTTATCTAACCTTTACCAGCACCTTCTTCAAAGAAGTTCTGAAAAGGAAACGAAAAAATATGTTCAGCTCTGTGTAATGAGGAATTCAAATAGTCCAAAGTACTTTTCTATAATTAATGGGAAAAAAAAATGAGGGTTTTAAAAGACTATTTTTCTCCAGATACATGAAGGTATGTACACTGAAGAGAAATATTTCTGTAAATATTACATGCCTGTCTCTGTACAAATAGAAAAACAGTTCTCAAGGGACTCCGTGTTAAAGAATATACTATATTTTTAAATGTAAGTGACTTGCTCTTCAATTTGCATGGGCTCCAAAGAATGCACGCAGAGTCCCCCCCAAAATTATAATTATCAAATGTATGTTGTACAGAAATAGGGTCTTTGGGACTAAGTTTTACAGTGATTATCCAAATTTCTGGTGTGCTAAGCTTTAAAAATGAATGGAATATGCACTGCAGGGGAACAAGACTACCAACATTTTAACAAAACTATTGATTTCATGTTTAGAAATCCCTTTATCACCAGAAATTAAATCTATTGCAACTACTTCTCAGGTACTGTTTTTGGCCTGCTGGGTGGCATCCCAGCCCGTGGCAGGGGGATGGAACTGGATGATCTCAAAGATCCCTTTGAATCTATGATTCTATGATTCTATGCTTTTATTTATGTAGCTAAACACTTTTTGCTTCAATTTTTTACTGACTGACTTTGCAGTTTGCAATAATGCTTCACAGGTACCCTTGATTCCAAGGGTGCAGTTCAGGGTACCATGTCAGGCTGATTTCACTCTTGTGCTTTCGGGCATAGTTTCGCTTCAGCAATTGTTGGTTTTAAATATTTTAGGCATGTTGCTGTTGTGATTCTAAAACTGCATCAAGAATTCAAATTAAAAAAACTATTTTTGTCTTGGTCAAGTGAAAGGGACAAATTTTGAAAATGTAAAACACCTAATTGCCTCTTGAGTCTGAATACAAAAATTGAAAATTGCCTGTAATTGGAAATTATATATTTTTGTCTGTAAATCTCTGCTTGTAGAATGAATTTTATTTTTTCTGTTTACCAAAGTAAAAACTGAAATATTGAGACTACTGTTATAGAAAGGATCTATCACTAAGCTAAAAGAGTGGTGTTCTACTATGATGCTTGTGAAATGGAAGAGTAAACAGAACACTCAACCCAGAAAGGAAAGATGAACTCTTTTCTACCTGGAATAATATTGTCATTTCCAACTGAATTGAACTTTCATTCTTTTATTTTATCTCTCAAACTATTCAAACAATTAAATTGGAAAGGTTCCACAATACCATATCAATGTCAGCTTGACAATTTTTTCACCCTTGTCTGGAAATTGTGATGGTCTTCCTTTTTATCATCACTGTTCAAAAGTGCCTCAAAAATAATCTAAGAAATCTGAGAAACATCTGTCTTGATAAACTGAGGACTCTGCAGGTGAATAACCAGGAGGTAAAATACAAAAAATTAATAAAAAGAAAGTATATGCTCAAATATTAACATGCCCTCCAAAAAGTACTGCCCAAAGGGTGAGCTTGTGGTTGCAAGCAGGATATATAGAGGAAACAGCTGGAGGAGCTGGAAGGCCTCTAAGGCATCTTTACCCTGTCTTTACCCTCTGCAGAATGCCATTTCCATCATTTAAAGATAATGTGAAGAGAACAGAAGTCTGTTGTCTCACTAGACTTCTGGTTGATGAGCAAACAAACCCTTCGTATTCAGAGTTTGAAGCACATGGAGCCCATGCACAAACCTTTACCTGTAGGCTCTCACTTCACTTTCAGATATCAATGGGTTGCCAAAGTGAAGCTGAAATCACCAACATGCTTCCAGTACCACTGATCTGCAGCTGTAGGTCTGTAATGCAAAGCCATGCTTGACATCTGATTTTAACTGACACCCATATATATGGCTGTAGGCTGGTCTCCACTCTCATTGTGGTTTGTATAACATTAATTGAAATGCTTCCCTTGAAGGGAAACTTTCTGATGGCCAACTGAGTAAACAGCTTGGGTTCCAATTCCCTTCAATCATCCTACTGATGTGATCCAGTAAGAAGTGATTTTAAATCTGAACTGTCACTAAAGATCAAAGCTCAAGGTTAAAATAAAAAAAGAAAGAAAGAAAGAAAATATCTGAATTTTTTCACATAACAGAAAAAAAAGAAACTTCGGACAGAAAGGTGTTTTAGTTATGCCAGCTCGGAAACAGATGTGTAAAGTCAGGAAAACCCAGTCAAGTACACTGAGGCAACCTAAAAACCCCTCTAAAATGTCCTTCTGACCAAATGCTTTTATTAAATTACAACTAGTGCTAGTAATGTTGGATTGAAACTGCTGTAGATTTGGATAAGGGAGTTTTGGTATTAAATGTATGAGCAAGAGGTCTTCCTTATTAGGTCAGAATTGTATCTGTTCATTGAAATCCAGTGACCCTTTTCACAGTTGTTGTTAACTAAAGGACAACTCACAAGATGTTTTCTTGGTACATGACAGCCTTTTGCATTACACTGCTTCCACTTTTTACTAAGAGAGAATTGAAAAGTATTGGAGTGCTGTGAGTGATTTCCAAAACATAAGATAAGAGAGCATTTTGAGCAGAAGATAATTTTAACTACCCATAAATGAAATGCAAGTGGAAAACCCCTTTTATTCAAAGTATTACTTTCACTGTAATTAAGAAAAGCTCTTTTTCAGATGATACCTCCTATGCATGGTATGCTGTGAAGTAGCTTTTAAAGAAACATACACTTCATGTTGAAAGAATTTCATTAGACAGATGTCTCCATCTACACCAAAAGTAGTGGAGCAAGTCAACCACCACACTTCTTTTTCACACATCAGCAAATCAGCCCTGAAGAGCATCTCCCCACAAGCTCATCTACCTGACTGCACTGAAAGATTTGCATCCTAATGGCAACTGAAGCTAAGAATAGGAAACACAATTTTTTCCCTTAAATTTTGAATTCAAAGATATCTATAAAATTAAACTAAGCAGCCAACTGCACCAATGAAGGGCTAAAATATTTTTTTTTTTTTTTTTAAGATCAGCTTGGACATGTGCAAAGGGTTGCACAGACACAAGATTTTCCCCAAACAGCTGCTGACATGTCTCCTCAGACACCTCCACAGTAAATGTTTCACTGCACACACGGCTGAAAACACTATTTCTAGCCTTAGGGGACTTTGCAGTAAATCTGACAGTTCTCAGCCTTTAACTGAAAAGTATTGTTCATTTTAACCCTGGAAGAGATTGATCACAAATCACCAGATTTTGAAATGTCTACAAGGGCATTTTTTGTTCAAAGTTTTCCTTTGTAACCTATAACAGAAAAATTCATCATGGACTACTGGAACCAGGGTACTTAGGAAAGCAGGAAAATATACAAACATGAGAGAACAGAAACATACTGTTACTTTCTCAAAATTAAATCAATGTTTCTTATTTACTTAGCTGGTAATATAATTCACAGGCTTCTCAGTATTTGGCTTGAAATTATGGGGATATTTGCCTGTTTTGATTTGCAATGTGTTGACTTCTTCAGTCACAGCACCAAGGGGGACCATAAAGAAGCACTTCTTTATTACTCTGTAGGCATTTCCGTCTATCTTACCTCAATCACTTTGGGCACTATTTCAGGAACGATCCCCGCCATAACTCAAAAGCCATGCACCAGCACTTCAAGCTTTTCAAATCTTAGACATGATTTTAAATGCTTTTGCATTTCAGAACAAAGATTTCTTACAAAAAGAAATTTTTGTAAGTGTGCAAAAAACCTTTAGCATTTAGCGACAGAGGTGCAGAGGTACCACCGCTGTTCTTTCTCCTTACTGACCAAGGAAATAATTACTACTGAGAGCTTATGAAGAGGCCATTACAGAATGTGAGACAAGAGTGTAAATAAATGAATTATATATATATATATATATATATATATAAGCTATTTGGTTTTACATTTCTAGTTGACAGTTCATCTATTCAGAATGGAAACAAATATGGCCTACAAGAAAAATTGCACAGTAACACACTGTAAAGAATTTGTGTTTGGATGCCTTTGAACATGACTGATTCAGATGAACAATAATAAAAGTTTCTTTTCATTGTTAAGAGCTTCATTCAAGATTTGACAACCAAAAAATGGTCTAACAAGTTGCACATTATAGAATGAATGCAGTTACTGGGATGCTTATTTTATATATAATAACAGATGCTTTAGTTTCACAAGTTATTAGAATAAACATATGTCATAACACAAAGAAAAGAGATGAAAAATTCTTCCCATTATCTTCTCTCTCTTTCCCTTATTCAGTGACAAGATTATTAATTGCAGATGGCAAAGGAAAATGTCTTCTTTTATGTGCACAGCTGCATAGTTATGTGGTAAAGACATTTGATGATTCTATGAACTTCAGATACAAAGTAAAATTCCAAATGTCGTGAAGCAACTTCCAGTGCTACATGAACTGATTTTAAACCACAGAAATGAACACACACACACACACACACAAATTAATTTAAAATCATAAATACTTTTCTCTCACTTCAGCACAGTGTCTGCTGAAACTCCCAGAGTAAATCTCTTGAACTATAAATTTTATTTCTCTTTCCCCTCATCTCCCACCCACGGGAACCCCTAAAAGGGAAGCACTGGCAGAAGTGCACTCACTGAAATAATGCCTGGAACAGTGATTTATACATCTAGCTGAAACAGCCAACCACTGGATGTCACTGTTACTCCACACGAAGTAAGCAAATGCAACCATGAGATTGCTGCCACCATAGAGCAGCTGTCTACTGTTAGATACTTCAGAAAAAAATAACAACAAAAAAAGCCCTTTGGAAAATGTAGAGAATTTAAAATTTAGGAGGAGTCCAAGGGAAAACCATGCTTAGAAAACAAATTCTTAGGGAAACTTCAGTGCAAAGGGTGGTCAATGGTGGCCACCCTTTACACTGAATTGCAATTGGTAACTGTGCCAAATTTTGGCTTTGAAAGAAAGTAAAGGAAAAGTTGGCTTTTCCTTCAGAATGCGAGAGCAGTTTCTTCTTCAAGCCCTTTATATTTCTGGCTTCTGGAAACTCCAGGCTGTTTCCAGTTGCTACCAATTACATATAGCCATTGTTCTACAAGTATTTTTCCAGCTGGAAGAAGACTGAGTGACATGACTTATTTAGGTAGCACCACGAAGACTTATATGTGCATGTTAAAAACACTCCGCTCAGTCCTCAGCTGAGTATCATTTTCAGAGAATGGCTTTCAGGTCCATTAGTTTCCCATGAGAAAATTGTTCTTCTGGTGTAAAATGTTATATGTTGCTTCACATTGGATTGTAAACAGAAATTTCAATATTCTTACAAGGAAAAAACCCAAGAAGCTTATGTTCTCCGTAGAATGCAAAAGCTCCCTTCTTAATCCCAAGTGATTTTCTCTGCACCAGCTTTGAACATGAAACTGCTTCAATCTACTGGATAAGGCAAAACCCTTTTTCTTTTGTGTATCATGGTTCACCAAGCAATTTCTTTATCCTTATTTTAACCTCCTCACCTGGCTGTATCTACTATTTCAAGTAGCCCTTGAAAATGCAGAAATAACTCATCTTGCTATTTCCAACATCACTGCCAAAAAGCAAAATAAATCTGAGGCCATAGAATCTGAAAAGAGACTTCAATTTAATGTGTAACCAATTGTGATTAACAAAAAGTATGCTCCTAGTAAATGTGAGGTATAAAAGTAGCTCTCATTTGTAAGGGATTATGATTTTTTATTAATACATTCCTGTTATTCTTTTTAGAATCACTTCAACTTGCATTAGAAATTTAATCTGATATTTATTAGATACTTTCTGCTTCTGAATTAAAAGTAAGTGTTAGGAATGAAAATAAAATTAAAAGTTCATAAGGAGAGTTTGGAAATGTGTCTAAAATATGCAGTCATAAATAAGGAAATATTGTCCTTAAGTACCAGAATTCATTCAGGTTCTTTTTCACTATAAAATGCAACACTGATTACATATGTTTACATGGCAGAAAAACAAACAAAAAAAGTGTGGGTCAGACATTAGAGAAGATTGGACGGTCATGTAAATTCTCTGCGAGTTAAAGATGCAGGAAATAAATAGCCACGGTAAAGATATTTCAATCAAACATAGCTTTTTAAACGTTCTTCTAGCTCCACATGAGAGAAGATGAGAGTGGACCTTTGCGGAAGGGCACATCAAACCTGGCTTGTCACTGGAACCATCAGGACACATGGCCCCAGCACTTCCCAACAGGTACATGGAGCCCTCCTTGGACGGCCACAGACTCTGGCTGCCTGTTCTTGTGGCCAGGACACTGACCACAGTTTAGTAATGAAATTGAGTTTTGTGGAAGCATTTGTATTGATGGAAATCATTCACTGGATTAATGGACTGTAAAAGGCAGGCAACGATATGGGACATCACATGTTCCCAGGCCATACAATAGATTTTAACCTATACTTTAAACTTGTTTGACTTCTATTTTCACTTACTGACTAGCCAGATATGTGGGTCATTAAAAAACACAGGCAGCAGTACAGATTCTGCCACCAACTTGTGCTTTTAACTTCAATAGAAAAGCAGAAATTCATCAGAGAAGATTCATGAAAGCAGAAAAAAATTCTCAAAATGTTTTTTCTGTCGTCTTTACATTGTCATGATGATGAAACCTAGACAATAGGAAAAGGGGCTGTGAGGATACCAGGGGAGGAGAAGCCCTGATTACTGGAAGACCTCATACGGTAACATACCAGACAGTGCAAAATACTGAAATTCCACAGAAAGTACCTTGAGGCATTTCCTGGCCTTAGATAAGTCCTAATCTGAATTTTTCTCCCTTTAATCTTTTTGTACTGACTTTAAACGATTCCCTCTTCCATGGTGGGTACGTACAGCTCCTGGTGCTGCCTGTGACAGAGGAGCTCTGAAATTGCAAGGGGATTTTCTTTGATGAACTGTAAAAAAATCCATGTATGAGGCTGCACTCTCGTCATCCTTCACAAAGGGATTGCTCAATAAATGGAAGGTAAACATATAAAGAATGACAGTTTCCATCCAATCATTCAATTTAGGAAAGGACAGATGCTCCTTGCAAAGTCAAATAGTATGGCAAGGTTATCCATAATAGAGATTTTACAGTACAGCTCTCAGCATTCAGAGATCATCTGTTTCCCAACAGTTATCACTGTCACTGTCCTTGGGCTTTTCCTGAAGCAGGGGAGAAAAGTGACCAATGACAGAAGCATGCACAGGATCTATGCCCTTGTGCATTCAACAGACGTTGATCCTGCAGAGGTGAGCATTGCTTTCAGACTCAGAGATGCATCCTTTGCTTATGCAAGAATAAAAGAGAAAGGTTCAGTGGCAAAGGTGCCAGAATTGCTCAAACGTTTAAATACTGTAGGGGCTGGTCTTGTTTTGTTTCTGAGCTTGGTGCTTATTGCTGTGAAGTCTTACTAATATTAATGGAAGTACTCAAGCAAATGCTTTAAATTTCCTGAGTCCTGAGGTCCGCAGGTGCATAAATGTAGATCATTACACCCACATGGAGTCCCTTGACTTCCCCCAAAACCCCTTAATTTAGGTGAAATCATCTGCCCACACTGTTCTTTTTTTAAGGATTAGAGATGCAGTTTGTGGCATAACATACCAGGCAGTTTTTTCTGAATTTCAAGAAGAAATTAATCGGTTCTTGTTCAGACAGACAAAGAGAAGGTATTGTAAAGATACAATTGAAGTGCATAAATAGACTAAGAATTGACATAAATGTGAATGTAGAGACCATTCAGAAATTTTTTTGCAGCAGTGAAGAACCTCTGTTTTAATATGGTCATAAAATACTCAGCTACAATTTGCAAACAGCATTTAATTTTTTTAAGGTTTTATTGCTTTTTATTTGGAAGCTGCAGTCTTTTTGACATGCTGATGGTCACTCACCAGCATTTATCTCCAGCTTCCACTTCACAGAGACAGCAAGCATGGAAAGACTACAGACCACATTTATACTGGTGTCTTTATACTAAAGACCACAAAATTTATACTTGTGTTTCTCACCCTGACACTCTTTCGTACACATGTCCCTGACCTTCTGCTTCCCTCTTCTTTCAGGTTTTATCCAAAGCTTACAGAAGTTTCAAAGTAACCAAACACATGAAAGCTCAGAGAGCTGGTAAAGTGCTAAATCTAATTTTTCTGTTTGAATAGTTCCTAGGGGATATGCAAATAAAGATGACATCAAAGATTTTCTAAGACTCATTCCCATCATAAAACCAGCCCTTAAAATTCACCATATGATATTGTTCCGATTAATTGCAATGTAAATTACTATGGATCCTGTATTTGGTTAATGATTTTGTATCCACTTATTTAAAAAAAAAAATCATTTTATCAATTATGTTATAACTACTTTGAAGACTGCATGCAATATTGGGTCTGGTAATAGTTCCCAGCCTGGAAAGCTAATTATACTTCCCTATTGCTTATTGGATATTTAATCCTGCTTTTAAATTAGACACATTATATTGGTACATTGGATTCTCTGGATCCAAATTTTCTGCTGATTTCTGTAATGTGTGCCAGGCCAATCCGTGAAGGGGTTACCTGTACCAAACTCTACATGGTACAACACAACAATGGAAAACTTTCTGGCAGTTACTGAAAAGGCTCCTTTTATCAAAGGTCACTACTGCAAAATGAATGCAACCTGTCACACAAAATTAAGTGCATAATAAGTGTGTAAGAAGCCTGCTTTCATCAAGACATAGAATATACATGCTCCCAAGGGGCTGCTGAGTCTCGGCTGACTTGCAGCTGGGAGCAAGTGTGGGCCCATTGAAGTACCGGCTCCAGGACACAGAAACCAGCCAACATCTCTGGAAACTAAGCCACCCTATAGAACACAACATACTAAAAACCTAGACAATTTTCTCAGGGTACAGAAACATGGGGATCAGTCCAGGTTTGTTGAAATGGTGCTCACCATGCAATTTACTTAACGAGCAGGAGACTTCTCTTGTCAGTCCCTTTTTTATCTCTGCTGCAAGAGAGGGAATGTAACATCACTGTTTCTCCCCATGGAGAAGAAAGGATGTGTTTGTAGGTATGTGTGAACATGCATGACTGACAAGAAATGTGTCTTGTAAAATCTTTCAGGCAATAACCATATCCTCTATATTTTGTATCATTTTACAGTATCAAACCATCACAGAAATCTTTACAAACACCTGACAGCTATTTTTTGCACAAAAGAACTGAACACACTACATTTTTCTAAAAAGTGAAAGAGCTGGATGAATCTCCAGCATGCATTCTCATTTTCAATACAAATAGGTGCTAATAGGGAAATTCTCATGCTAAAGCTGTCCCCACATTTGAAAAGGGCAAATGGACTGACTGCATGTCAGTTAACACAGCAACAATCAGCTGCATCAATCTCCAGGCAAGAAAAGAATAAATTAGAACAAAAAAAATTATTGGATTTAATTAGTAATTAAAACTTAGGCATTTAAGTAGTCAAGTCTGCATTATACTATGGAAAATGTTTGGGATTTTTTTTAGATAAATACCAATTTATTCATTACCTTAAATTTGGTAGCTGACAAAGGAAAAGAAACTGTGTCCATACATACCATATCTCAACTTGTAAAAACATCTTACTTGATACTTTACAGAATTTTGACTGAAAAAATTAAGACATATTTCAATTATATCTCTCCTGGAAAAGACCCTAAATGAGAAAGACAGGTACTGGGTGAACTGCTTCTAAGAGGGGCAAACTGAAACAAAATTCCTTAACACAGCCATGTGGAGACCCAGCTATTTAGGGACAAAATGAAAATGAAAATTCCAAAACAAAGATTAAGAATCGTATAAACTCTTAACAGGACAGAAGGTCAGTGGAGATGAATTTAGCATGAATTCTCAGTGCATAGTGCTTTGGCAAAAGATTTTGCAGGGCTTACAGTAGTCTGGACTTAATAAACCAAAACCAAGTGGAAGCAGCTTTATATCTCTACACAATGTGGTCAGGTCAGTGACGGAATGGTGTTTTCATTTCTGATGCCCATTCTTTTACCTTGGGAAGCATGGGAATAAGCAGCTGTGGAGCTGGCCAGCACTGCATTTATCTATTCTTTCATCACAGATCTCTTTGGAAGATGTATATCACCTATCTTTGAGGACAGATTCAATGTTCACTGGTCAAAATGGGTGTCTGAACGGGGTTGTATTGTGCGTCACAGGCCCTACACTTAGAGGAAATGTTGCTGATCTTCCCTTCCCTAATGTCCATGGTGTTATCACCCTATTATAAAAATGAGGAACTAATACAAAATTGATAACTGGTAAATGTTAAGGGGATGCCTAGATAAGAGGGTGAATAATTTTGAGCAAGTTTTGCCTTGTGCTCTGGGCAAGCTCCAGTCTATAACCTCTGTGATAATAGAGTTCTGAGATCAAGCTCAAAGTTTTGTTGAGAAACAGTATACTGACTACATGTCATAGGACTAATGCAGATATGTGAATTTTGAATTAGGTATACCTCATTATCTAATTTGTTGAGATATAGGTCAAGTTTGACTACTCACCATCCACCTTATAGACAAATGCACAGCATACCACTGGCAGTTCTATATGGACAGGAGAGATGTTCTGTATTTAGTATTCTATACCAGGATAAAACTAGTACTCATTGCATAGAAGAGCTTAGAAGTCAGTCATTGCAAATGTTGGTAATCATAATGCCATTTTTCAAAGAAGTTTGCTGTATGTAAAGAAATAAATATTCCTAGCAAAACCACTGAACAACTTCGAAATCAATTCTTCCTTATTTCTATTAATATTTTATACAAGATCTGAATGCTAAAAGTAAAAAAAAAAAAAACCTTCTTATATTCCATTTTAATAAATCTCTAATGTATAGTTATGAAGGCACCTTTGGCTTCCAGGATAAGAGTGGAAAGCATTCGGACGTGAAAAAAAAATTTTGCAACTTACGCTAACATGAATTATCATCATAGGTTATGCCATGAACTCAGAAAATGTTTCTACAATTTATTGCATGCCCACAGAGAAATACTCTCTGACTAAAACTGTTCAATCCACAGCAGTGTCTACTCAACCAGGAAAAGCGTCTACATCATAGCATTGCAAGAAATAACTTGATATGACAGAGTATCTGATAAAAATATACCTCTGCAAAAATTCAACAAAATGCTTCAATTTTACTAAATCCCAAAAGGTTGCAAAACCACCAGAAACTGGATATTATTTCTGGTTATCTTATGAAGGGGGAAAAGTAAATTGCAATTGGGATATAACCTCTCCATTCAAACAGAGAGAAGCTTTTCAAGACAGATTTTATGCTCCAGAGGATGCAGAAGTCTGGGGAGTGAAAAGAAGGAACACTATTGCAGATAATTTCTAAACCATTCTGAATTCAGGGTGAAATGCAGGCCAAACATAACAAAATCAAAAACTCAGGCTTCCCAATCTATCCATCCCAAAGCAAGCATCAATCTCATCAAATCATGGGATGTCCTTATCATTTGCATTTACCACCTTTGCATTTTTTTATTTCTATTATTCTGTATTTTCTGTAACTTTGTTCATGAATTTTACATTATTTCTGTATTTGCAGTACCATGTCTGGTTCTACACTGAAAATATTATCCAAGATTTCCTTTGTATCACCAAAGAGCAAGTCAGGAAAAAAAAAAAAAAATCAATTTAAAAAAATGCAAAAAAAAGAGTTCATATATCATTGTTCAAAAAGTTTTAAAAGAAAAATTGGTATTTTTGGTCATTCATATAGGTCATTCACAATAATAAAAATATAAAATATACTCATTTGTTGAGTGCTCAGGTATTTCTCACTTTCATAGTTAGCATTATTTTTTTTCAGAAGGGAAGTATAGAAAACAGTGCTAATTCAAATTTTAATTAGCAATGTCATAAGTAATCTAACAAGATAACAACACTAATTAAATTCACAGTTTATACTAAATTGAAAGTTTCTCTAAGTCTTCATGGGATTGAGGATATAGTGCAAAGGAACAATAACTTACTGAGAGCATCTCTTCCCAAGACTTGAGGATTGCCCTATATTAGTATCCACTACTAACAGCTAATTGAAAGTTCAGTTTTTAAGTTCTCAATAACACACACTATTTTATTAAAATGTGCTTGCTCTGATATAAGAAAGTAATTTTAAAGATATTAAAGATACGTTAAAGATAATATACATGGACTAAATGTAAAATAAAAGCACGTGCCTTGGAGAAAGCATCTTGGAACACACAAAGTAGGAGACTTTGATGGCACTTTTCCCCATGTAAGTCCCAAAGAGACTTGGTTTGCAGGAATGTAAAGAGAATGTAGAGAGACATGTAGCACGACTTTTTATTAAGAATTTGAGATCTTGGTTATGTATTGTTGTACTCATAGAACCAATTTCTTAAACCACATGACTTCGCTGATTATGCTCTTGAGAGTATCCTATTCAGCTTGAAGCTACTCCATGCTGCTTAATGGAGGCAATTTTGGAAGAAATGCACAGAGGTGGTTGAAAGGGTTCATTCATTCATTCATACTTTTTAAAACAAATATAGAAAGCTTGATGAAGAGAGAACAAAATAAAAAATTCCATATCCAAATATGTATGTAGAAAAAGGGGTGCTCACGGAGATAGAAAGAGACATAATTAAAAATAACAGGATTCACATTCCTAAAATAAATACCAGATATTTATAAACTAGCTGGAATAATGCCTTTTCAACCATTAAATTCCTCTTTATTGTCCTACATTTAATTGCACACATTGTCTAAGAATTAATATTAGCTAATAGACTAGTTATCCTCTTTATTAGTGCTCATTGTGCTAAGCTACACTGCTGTACTGGACAGCTGCCATTCCTATTTTATTTAAATTCTGTACACTAAATATATTTAAGCAGTTAACTGCTGCCAAACATTAAAAATTAAGGAAAGAATTCTGGGAAAGAAAATAGAATTTATTTGTCAAAAGGAACACAATCCATTTACTGAAGTATTATCAAGTAACCAAGAATAAGAATAAACCTATTTGACAAAGGAAAATAGCAGGTGGGATAGGTCTTTTATATCATAAATATCTATCAAACTGAGACGGTGCTAAATCCATTTTTAAAGGATTTATCCTTTAGAGTGCTTTAGAGGATAAAGTTTAAAATGTATCCCATATCTCACTAGATGCTTAAATGTTTATATCAAGGAAGAGCTGCAATTACGACAAGACTGAGTTGCTATTATAGAGAGGTGTTTTGAAATAAGACTGACAATTAGCTAGAAGACTGTGTAGATCTTGCTATTTTCATGTAATTTTTCTCGTAAACTTTCTATTAGCTCATCAGAAGCAAAAATTTTTGTGCTATTAATACATTTGATACATTTTTTTAATTACTTTGTGTATTCTGCCTGATGACTTGCAGGTAGATTTGCCATTGCCATCTCTTGTCATAACTTCAGTCTCATGCTTATGTTGCAACTTTACATTTTTATGATTTTTCTTAATCCTCATATTGACAGTCTGAACAAGTGGAGAAATACTGAGGATCAGTGTGTGAGTAATTGAGAAGCACTCACTCCTGTGAGCACTGAGGGTGCTGCACAGTGGTACCTGGGAGGTACCACTACAAAGGGAAGCAATAGAGGGATGACAACCTATGGTTTCAGCTTTTCAGAAGTTTTTGACCCTGTCAAACCAAATGGCACACAATGGACTGACTGCAATTTTTTCAAGGAGGAACAAGTGTCAAATATGAAGCACTAGAAGCCAAGAGTATATCTCTTTTGTGTGTGTAACTTATTGAAACTGATAACTGAAGAAAACAAAAAATACATATTTGAGACTTAAGGTGTTTTTCAAAATTATTTTTGGAAACTACATATAATTACTGCTAAACCTTTTGTAGAAGAAATAGATTTATCTCAAAAAATTAATTAAATACAGGTTTTCATTTTGGTTAAGTAGATTATAGTTTTAATGTAGAAAGTAAAAGGTAATCAAAACCATTTCAAGAGCATTATTATTATTCAAATGGATGGTGAAAAAGATGAGCTAGCTGAGTGTGTGCATCCCATCATCTCAGCACTGATGTCCTGCCCTAGTACAAAGACTGATTATGTCAGAATTCATTAATACCAATAACATCCAAGTCAGGCCCATACTTTGAAGGTCCAGAAAACAAATTTAGCCTAATTAAGAGACTTTCTAGCGACTCTTCTATCCTCTGTCTCACTGCATAGAGTGACAGAAGGACTGAACTTATGAGTTAAGCCTGCCAATGGGATATCTAACATCTGGGGCAAACCTGAGCTGTTTCTCTGTGCAATAAGGCATTATACCCTGCACAAACACAGGTAAAAAATAACACACTTTACTCACCACTGGCTTTTTTCTGAAATCAAATGTGATGGTACCAAGTCTGACAGATTTGAATGCAGGTGATGCGCCGCATTAATACATAACTAACCCTTCCTGTCCAGTTCCCATACACAAGGTTTTCCTGCGGTTCTCTTGCACAGCAAGTGCCCAGTTTTAACAACTTAGCAATTAAAGAGATGAAGAGAGACATAGACAACTGGTACTGGCCCTCTACAGCTTTTATACCATAGTGAAGGTAAATACAGCTGCTGGTCCTTCCTCAGCCCACAAGCTTGTAGAAATGCTTCCGGTTTTCTGTAAAACTATTTTCCATCTATTACTCCCGGTTCAAGTTATCTGAACTGCACTGTCAAAAATATGTGATCACGAAGCTCAGTCAAAAGGTATCTCTGAAAGAACAACAGTATCCGTTGCTCTTTTCCTCTGGCAGTGCAAGTTCCCCAAGCACAAAAAAAAAACCACAACAAGAAAGCAAGGAAAAAATTCCCTAATTTTATCTGGTAGGTACAGGACTGGTAATGAATCAACTAGAAGGCAGGCTTGGGTCTCTTGGGCAACTATATTAAGCAGTGAAATGGCAAGGGTTTATGTATCAGTCCATATACAGATACCTTCAGCATGCTGATTAACAAAAAGTAGCTGAGGGCCATAGGATGTCAGAATACTCCTGGACAGACCCTTCAGAATATGTAGCTACATTTACAAAACTGTTCATCCCTTTCAGTAATGTTTACTCTTAATTCTAGCAAATTCATCCACTGCTGAAATTCCTCTGGTTCCTTCCTTCTTCCTAATTTCACTTGCAGTTTCCAAAACCATGGAATACCATCTGAACCATGAGAAAGGCTGCTTCCCACTCAGTGGTGTGAGGACAGACCTGCCTAGCAAAAATAGCAAAGAAAGGAGAGGGAATGAAGGAAATAAATTGATATTTTAACTTGCCGCTCTTGTCTAATATTTTTAGAGATGTATGAGCACAGCCTAATCCCCTCAGATCACCTCCTTTACACAGAATTTGATATTGCCCAAGTAAGCAATAGGTTTATTTTGAAATATCACCGCTCCCTTTACACTCTACTGCAAGGCGTGTCAGAGTAAGCAGCATTCAAATAAGTTAAACATGACTACCCAAATGTTTAAATTATGCAAAATGCCAACAGTATTCTAAATGCAGGAAAAGTGTTTCTTTAATGCTCTTTTCTGACAGTTCACCAAAACTCCATCCATTTCAAAGGCTCCTGCTCCCCACACAGAATTAAATAGCTGCGACAAATGTCCTTTGAACAAGAGCTGCCACCAGTGGGATAGGAACACAAGCAGCCTGGAGACTGGTATCAAACAGTCCCCCAAAAGAAAGATTATGAAGCAACCAAGGACATCTAAAGAGAGAAATCTAGGCTGAGAACTATTTGAGGAATTATCTTGAGAGAGATTTCTTCCAGAAAATACATCAGATATGGTTTATGCTGTAAATTATCTTCTATCAGCATGGTCCAGGGCATACATATATTCTAGTCTCATTTCAGTCCTGTTAGCTGAACTCTGCCTTTCTGCAAGTAAAGTAATAGCAATCCTTGGAGTTGAGTGATGCTTTGATTGACACTTGTGCGTTGTGATGGTCTGTGTAGGTGTCTGGCAGCACAAACAGCTCTAATGCCAACATGGCAATGCCATTTTGTCCATAACGCTGGCGCTGCTGGCTGGATTTTCTAACTCTGCTACCCGAGGATTAAAGGACTATACATTCACAAGCTGTCAGATGTCACTCTGTCTTGGAAATGCCCCTTCTCTGCCTAGGTCATCAAGGGGATAACCACAAGTGGACACTGCTGTCCTAGATAAGGAATAAATAAGATATCTTGGCTGTTTTTATGGTCTGAGGATATAATAAAACAGTACAGAAGATCATCTGCCAGAAATCAGAGGGAATCTAAATATTCCTATGGACAGTTAAAAAAAAATACACAAAATCCAATGTAAGATGCTCTTCACCACATGCGAAAAGGCAAGATCTGAAACAAGAAAAGAAGGGATACATACACAAAGGAGTGATGCTATAATGCTGTGTAGGGCTTAGTGCCACATGGTACAGGGATCAGTGCCATTCCAGGAACAAGGAATACTCTCACAACACCCAGGGAAAGGCTACCCAGTATCAAAAGACAAGGAAGAGTTCATAGAGCAAGGAAACACACAAGATGGAGAGCCCATAAAGGACCATGAGCTCTTTCAGACTCAACAAAACTATGGAGAAAGATGGAAAAGGAAACCAGCAGTTTACAACACTCCGTACCACAAGTATTAAAAAAAAAAAGATACAAGATCATTCCTTATTGCTTCAGCATCTGATTCTCTGTGTCCCATCACAATCTCCAAAAGCTTCTCTCCCTACTGCAAATGTCAGAAACAATTTCAAGGTAGCCAGTTTGTTTCTGGGGCATGTGTGTGGTAAATGAAGGTACACAGGTTGAAAAACTGTTAATCAATCTCAATCTATGAAGGGAAGCATGCCAAAATCATGGTGTGCACCATGGTGTGCCCAGCACCAGCAAGTCCCTGGAATCTAGTTTGTAGTGGTGTTTGTTGTAGGATATGGTTTTCTTATTATGTCTTCCAAAAAAAAAAAAAAAAAAAAAAAAAAAGGAATAAAGGATTCACAAAAGAAAACATTTTATCAGAGGCTTACAATGTGGTCAAAAGTAAACATACTCACAAAGGAAACAAATAGAAATCAAATAGAAATGTATATGGGAAATTACTGCTTCAAGTTAATTCAAGTGTGGTGAAGATCTCAAAATTTATCAGTAAAGGATTCAGAAACTGGATACTTGGACTAAACCACATTGCAAACATACTAATAAGAACTCTGCAAAGGTAGTGCTTCTATCTGAAAATACATGTGTTTTTTTGTATTCAAGACCAAAAGGTCAAGTGCAAAGGAAACTGCTTGCACGTTGCACTTTGGTTCAATAATCAGACAAATTACAGAATGTTGTAAGAACAAAACAGTAGCAACAGTTCCTCTGAGATTGGTTTTAGACTTTTTTATACCAGTGCACAGGTATTTAAATTTTTGTGGAGTAATGACTGATTTGTTGTATCTTTTTTTTTTTCTAAAAAGAAAATTAATTTTGTCTACTGTGGGGCAGAAGGAAAACAAAGATTCTTTTCATGTTCAGATGGTAGTGGAGGAGGAGGTGCTGGCCCAAACCACTGGCCCACATTATTATGCAATGTCCTCATGCTTCAGTGAGCAACAATGGGTGCCACGGTGAGTGTGTATCTGCCTTTCTTTGATACTCTGCTCCAGCAGGTCACCTCTGAGTAGCACATGTAGACATTGTTAGTTCTACAACTTCTTGCAGCACCAGCAGCAATATTTGGTGAGTTAGGATCTGGATATTGTCCTGAGATATTTCTGCTGCCAAACCAGCTTGTGCCTGCTCCAACAGTAAATAATTCTGTGCCATCTCTGTTACAGTTTCGTGAGGTAGAGACCAGTCTGGGCCCAAAAGGGTTTTTGTTGGGATAGTAATGACACTGACTAATACGCTGAAATTTGCTCTCTGTGGATGATAAACACGCTTATCCTGGATCTTCTGATACCAAAGTAATTATGGTTGTCCAAATCTAGGCAGGACAGCGAGCTGTATTTCCATCATCAAGCCAGCTCTTGCTCCTCTCACAGCTGATGGCATTGCAGGGATAGGAAGAGCATGATGCACAATTTCAGGAATTATATCTCCCTGTTTGAAAGTTCTGCAACAGCCAAAACTTAGCAGCATTTTCCCACACTTGCTACTGAGTATTTAGTGGGCTCACTACTACTCCACCATAAGCAATTTGTACGGTATGTAAATGCCTGTGTCATCTATTGACTTCCATTTGCTGTCTTCTTCATGAATTTCTCAAATGATCTAATTCCCAACACAGCATAATTGACTGCTCTAGTAGTTGCTTTGAGTGAAGGAAAACAAAAGAATTGCTTACACATATTCTAAAACAAAGTATCTTAGTTCATTTTTCCAAAATAGAAGCTTCTGATGAGGAAGTTGTAAAGAGTGTGAAAGCCAGTTTGAGAAACAGTGGTCAGGAAACAAGCTGAAGATAGTGGCTGGATGCTTTAAAAAATCCCCATAATTAAGAAGATGAAAAAAATGAAAGTTTAGGAAGTTTGACCTTCATCACCTACCACACCCTGAGAGCAGCTCTTCTGCAGCTCTCACAATGCTACATGCCTGGAAATATTAGGACAGTAGGGTGCTGCAATTAATTTCTGCCACTGCAAAACATTGTTGGGAGAAATTAGTACCACAGGAAAAGATCAATTAGTTAATTAATTAATTAATTAATATTAAAGAAACGGAAAACCATAAAAAATTTAGAAGTTGTGCACTACCGGATATTTTATTAGCAAAACATTTTAGTACAATGATGAGTACTTACTTGTGGCAGCAGTTGGATTTTGATCTATGCCGGATTAAAAAAGAAATAATCCAGGCAGTGTCTTTTGAAATCACAGAAGAATGAACGTGAACTATTCCCCTTATTATGTAACAAGATGCAATAAATAACCTGAAGTAGCATAAAAATGCTTATCACAAAATAAAATACTTTTAAAAGGTATGTTAGTATTTTTGACTCCTACTGATTTAAAAGTCCGTCGATTTACTGACTGTTTAGGAATATGAATCACAACTCTAATATAGACTAATTACTAGGGAACTCTGTCTTCTACTGAGTGTACTAAAACATCACAGTGCCAGTAACATATGAAGGTAAATCCTACATCTGCAATGCCAGTTTCAAAACACACTGGTACACCTGTCAATCACAAGATTCTACAGCCTCCAAATGTAAAGCAATTGAGAAATAATTCTGGATTACAGCTTTTACCCAGTTACTCTGTGCATGGGGAAATCCCTGGGGTTACAAGGCTCCTTTCATAAGCATGTATAGAACAAATAGCGCTATGTTAAAATGTAGTAAAAATATTTGGCTCACTGCTTCATGGTTCATAGATACTTTACTGAGGGAAAATAGGCTGCTTTTGGGTTTCATTAACCTTTCGTTATCTTTAGCATAAGTCAGTGCTGCTCCTCTAAGAATGAAGGGATAGAAAACTGTAAGGGAAAAAATGAAATTCAATCATCTCTACAACTTAGTCACATATCCATATCAAATTCAGGACTGATGAACAAATGCTGGTCACATATGTTACGTTACACAGGCATTAATCAAAATATTTATACCTTGCAATTGTGTGAGCTGGTATGCATAAGTTTTCCTGTGAGGAAGAATATATCAAGAATGTACTAGAGATTGTAAAATTATTATATTAAAAGTGTGCTTCTCATCATTCTGAAAGGTGTCTAAATCATCATTAGTAAAAGGTTAAGCAGGAGCCCTAAGTATTTCGCATTTGAAAATAGCATGATATTGAATGCCTTTAAGAGCTAAATTCAGTGCTGTGATCCAATGAGAATCTGAAAACCCTCTAATCCCACAAAGGTACTACCTCAAAGATAGTAAGATACTTAGAAGGAATGACATTTTAACACAAAGAAAAGCTTCTATTGACCCTAAAGTGATTTCTAATTGCCCAAGTGTACAAGCAAACCTAAATCCATATTTTGGGATACGAGCAGAAAATGCTTCTCTGACAGAATCAAAAAGCAAAATCAAAATGTGCTTGTTCTGCATCCTCTCAAGAGATTCCAAATAAATCCACCCAGATCATAATGACAGAAAATAAGTAATGTGTATCTCTCTAGTCTGCCACAGGTTTGTTCCAGATGGATGGAGGGAGGAAGGAGAGGAGGAGATTTTATTAATCACCATTCTCTATATAGCTTTAGCTATCTTCTGAGAGAGCTGATTTCAGAGAGCTTTTATGCCGGAGATCTGTGTATCAGAAAAGTTATGTAACAAAAATTCATCAAAACTAGGCAGCCACACCCAAATCTGGACAGATTTATATGTGTTAATTCTTCCCCAAAGTGATCTAAAAATACTAACTATTGTATCAGCCTAAACTGACTTTCTAAAAGAAAAAATTCTCTGGCTTGGAGACAATTCACAACAGAGTGTGATGGCTTAATTATGAAAAGATGGGCATCAGGGAACTGCACAAGAATCGTTCAGGTGGAACTCCACAGCTGAGAATTCCAAGGTGCTTTATCAGAAAGCATTGCCGTAGTCAGTATCTGAGTAAGCTGCCACTACACAGATGCAGCTCTGCTTAGGGTGAGTGGAGCCAGGAGGCAGAGAAGTTTTGGGACTCATCTCCACCACCGCTCCACCAGGCAGCGCTGCAATAATGCTGTGGGTGCATGAGAGCAAAAATCAACGTCTACAGGCAGGTTGGAGAATAAAGAGCAGAAAGTGGTGTTGAATATTTCAAGTAATAAAGGTGGTGACTGGTGAACCATTAACCTTTTTTTCTCCCCCTCTTTCTTTTCAATTGCCAGGTGCATGAATAGACTAGATTTTGTCCTATGTTACATCTATAAAACAGCAGAGAGAAAAGTGAGGTTTGGTACGTGGAAGGTGTTAAAAGGTGTCTGTAATCTGGACTAGGATGCTACACCCTAGGGAATATCCCTCCTCTTAACTGGGACCTTGTCACAAAGATACCAGTCACCTGTGCGGGCAACAGTTAAGGAAGAGCTCTCAGGATTTTTTCCAGTTATCTGTAGAGGTTGGTTGCCGCAGTTTTCAGGGACTTGCTGGGTCTGTTTGACTTCCCCTTACTCCAGGGCACATCCTGTTCCTGATAGCTGTGTTTCAATTAGGAACAAATGGAAACAAAGCTGTTTCTTATTCCTTAACATTTTCACCCATAATTTTGCCCTCAGGACTTCATTCAGACCTTTGGCACACCTGCTCCATCTAACTACTTCTCTACAGAACAGCATTTGAAGAGATTTGAGATGTGAATTAATTCTGCCAATACAAAGTCACCAGGGAATATGCCAGTGCAGATTAGTCATTTGCCTCATGGGATGATAACGTCAGAAAGAAAATAGCAAAAATATATCAGCAAATCTAATGTGTCTGATGCTTTACACAACACATTACAGGAATGAAGGATATTAAGCTTTAATAAAGTCACAAAGCAAAGAAAAAATTCATGTCACTTTAAAGAGAGATTTATATGGAAGCCCAGGTACATTTATGGATAATGAGACACTAGTGCAGCTTTGTCTTCTGTACTGATTTCTTCTTCATGTTAAAAAATCTGTACAGAATACAGACACGTTTAAACAACTTTAAGACTGTAAATATCACCTGTGATGTGCAGGAAAAGTGTAGGTTAGTGGTGACAATTTCAACTTCAGATTGTCTATTTGGCCTAGATATCAAGAGAAAAAAAGTCTACTTGAAGCCTTTTCACAGAGAACACACAGAGAATAGCTGAAACAAGGACCATTTTTAACTTCTGTTTTAATTTTGCTCACTTGTCTGCTTTGTCTCAGATTTTTGCATCTAGTCTTCATTACCAAGTTTGATAATGGCTTCCAGCCCACCACTTCCCAAGTCTATAAAAAGAGTCATAATGAAAATTATCACAAATATAAAAGAAAATTTAAACAGCTATTTAAACAAACAGACATGTAACCAGTTTTCTTTTGTGATACATTTTTGTTAGGACAAAATGTGTGTTGGAGTCCTTCAGGCTTAAAGACTAAATTATCTCCTTTTTCACCAGCCTAAATAAAATCACACAATTACAGGATAAGCTGGAGTTGGATGGCACCCACAAGGATCATCGAGTCCAACTCCTTGCCCTGCACAGCACTATCCCCAAGAATCACACCACGTGCCTGAGAGCATTGGCCAAATGCTCCTTAAACTCTGTCAGGCTGGTGCTGTGACCACTGCCCTGGGCAGAAGTATTATCTCCTTTACATTTACACAGTTTTCATGAATTACTAAGCAAACACTTTTTAGTTACTACTATTTTAAGCAAAGAAAGTGTCAGTTTTCCTTGTTCATGAAAGATCCAAATACGACTTCTTTAATCCACATCACTTGGCCATGATCTGTAAAACTGGAATTTAAAAATCAGTAGGAAAGCCAAACCAGAAAATTTAGGGAAGTATTAAAAGGCAGAAAAAATACGAGAAAAGAAGAAAAGTGTCTTATGCTTTCATATCTCAGAATTTCTTATGGTTGTGTTTTTCATTTGGCTGATGATAAGAAAAGTGTATTATCAGATATATGGGTTCGAACTGTACGCATTGATCACCTGACCTGGATGTAGTGGGAAGCACCTCAGTTAAGCAGGGGAGAGATGACAAATTCCATGATTGAAACATATCTGGGAGCTCCTCACAGTCCTAGCCACGGGGGAGACAAAGAGCCACTCAGCCATGTGCAGTAAACCTGCCTGCTGACACCCCCCAAGCCCCAAGTGCCTGCATGCCTATTCTTCCTGTGTTACAGTACCTGGCACTGAATCATCAGGGGTCCTGCTGAGGAAGCATGATGGTTGATAAAAAAGGGCTAGAAAAATGTTTTGTGAGATGTCCCAGTGTGTTTTGATCCAACACCCAGCCCAGAGCAGATGCCTCCCCAGCATGTCTGGACTGCTGCTGCTCACGCCAGCAGCGCCGATACCTCACAGCAGGCTGCACAGGCAGGCAGCAGAGGGGTCGGACACACCAAGGCTCAACAGATCTGTTATTTCTTACATCTGAAGGGTAAGAAAGACAACTAATAAACACTTTGTAATGATTCCTAGTGGCAAACTCTGAAAATATTTATTGATTTTTTAGCCTTTTATTTCATATTCTGAAGGAAGCTGTGTTTTGACATGTACAAACCAGTATGGCATGGGAAAGCCTAAACATATGGAAAAAATATATAATTTCATCAAGTTCTGGAGAGCTAATGATTTGGTTTACAGGAGTGACATGGCTTAATGACCAAGTTTTAACACTCTTGGAGAGAATACAGAAAATGTGAAGTTAGCTGAGCCTGAAACAGGAGCAAAGGACAGTGAGGGAATGGTAAGTGTGACCCAGAGAAGGAAGTTTCCCAATCAGGCACAGCCTTGCTATAAGCCGATATTTGGTACCATTTGTTCTGAATGAGCAATGACTAGGAGAGGTCAACTGGCTTGGGCTTCACAAGTTAAATCTGCTCCTTTAGCTGCAATGCTGTTAAGTGCATATTACTAAACAAATAGAAATTCAAGGCACAAAATTGTAGTTTAACTGGTCACTGGGAAAATGTGTTTTTTTCTGTTCACATGTCTCTACTTACATTCAGTCCTTTCCAAAACTATGCAACAGAAAGACAAAATGTTAACAAAGAGATGAACTCAGGCTTATCGATATACAGGTTTAAGTGCAGTCCTGAACTCAACTCAGTTCAACCCTAGAGATGATCACTAGAATAGAGATTTAGTGACTAAAAAAATCCTATTGCTGAATTCAAATACTTGAGGCAGCATGTCTCACTAAGAGCTGTGAAGAAGAATGTTTAACTTAGATTTCAAATACCTATCATGCACAAGAGTGTGATTGTGCAATTCAGTGAATGCTTCTGGAGATATCTCTGTAGATATGCAACTGTGCTATGAAGTCTCAGAATATCAGAGATCCCCTACCAAATGCAGGAGTTCTCTGAAATGTTTTTCATTAATGGTTAAGAAGAACTTTTTACAAGGCATTTATAAACTAAAATATGAACTTTTACATAAAGATCTCAGTGTGGGTTTTTTTATTAATTTCAAAATTTGTGCACAGAAATACTAATTTTTTCTTATTAATTATAAACCTAAGTACACTATAGAGATTTTCACACCATTAAGTTAATGCAGTTCTGTCTTATTTTCTCATTGAAGGTGCTGTACGTGGAATCAAAACTATTACAAAGATACTACTTTTCTTACTGTTTGGAGGAACCCTTTGCAGAAGGATACATAGTGTATCAGGGTAGCTTTGTACTGTGACCAAAACTACAGGAACTTTTAGGAAACACACTGGTGAAACCATTTCTTGTTTTCCTCTTTCTGCAACTCTTACTTAAAAAAAGCAACTATTTCTAATGGTGTATTGAAATCTGGGAAATATGGCTGGGCTTGAATTGTATTTTCAATAGAATACAGAAGGAAGTAAAACACCATAAGAGAACTTGCATCTGATATATTTTGTCTTAAGATCAAATGGGAAGTCAGAGGCAAGAACATCACAAAGGCTGAGACAACCTGAGGAGGTCAAATGCCATGATGTCAATAGTATTAGAAATTGCTTAAATTTGGGTCAATTTTGATCACATGAATGAGAACCAATCTCCTTTCTCCTCCAGCGTAAAATCATCTCCCCGATTAATTTCTTTTGTAGTCTGTTCACAAGGATATCTTGTCCTAACTGAATTTTGGAAGAAGCCTATACATGTGTGCAATACAGAAGAGTTGAGTGAATCCTACATCACACCTGAGGCTGTGTGGAGACCTCCCACTTCTCTGCTATGCTCCACTATGACAGCTCTGTAATCTGAAGTCTCACAGGCCTGGAATCTCAGACAATGAGGATTTCATTTACAGCTAAGCTATGAAGGTGGCAACACCAATGCTAGAATTGACCAGTTCATGTTTGCAAAGTACACTGGAGCATGAAAGTAACAGGGTTTTTTGAGTTCTGAAGGGCATCCAGTCCATTAACAGCCATAGTCGATGACAAAAATAGATGCTTTGAAAACCCACAAATCTGTGGATTTGTAGAGATTTGAATAAAATGTCAAATAGAAAGGACTGCTTTCAACAGGGTTGTTTGGCAGGGATTTTTAAATTTCTTCTTTTCACTTCTTCAAATCTTCAAATTTAGTTAACAAAATTAATAAAGAAAACATTACAAATAGAATTTGATTTAAATGTTACTAACGGGATAGGCAGATGCTTTTCCAGAACAAAGCAAACACTGAAACTTTCTCCTATATAGAAAAAACTGAAAAATATACTATCTATTAGCTTAGTGAAGTCAAATCTGAACAGTCACAGAGTCTGCAAAATCAATTTTATCAAACTTGCCAGTCTTCCTCCTAAAAAGGTTCTTGGTTACTCATCCCAGTGAAAACCTGAGAGCAAAAAAAAAGGAAATGAAAAAGGTCCCCAATCTACTATGGTGTTATGTGAAAGCAGGAGATTTAAATCAGATGCCAAGGTATGAAGATAATGCAAAACAATTGACTTGGGTGTCCTCAAACACACCAAATAATTAAGGTAGTCAGTTTTACACCTTCACATTCTTCTAAAACATGCAAAATCAGTTGTGTCACCACAGTCTAACAGTTACTGTTAAGTGTCACATTAATCTGTTGCTTTACCTTGAGTTAAATCTGTTCTATCTGAAATATTAAAGCATTCATGAAAAAATACCCTTAAGGATAACTGTCTTTATTACGTAAAACATGGGTGCATTCTTGAAAGGTGCTGAAAAGAAATATATGCAAGTAAAACATGGGTGCATTCTTGAAAGGTGCTGAAAAGAAATATATGCAAGAAAAATACCCCATCTATTTCTATTTACCATATATTCACTTACACATCATTGCACTATGTACTATATCTCAGTTTTATAGGCAACAAACACATCAGCTGTTCAGCTCAAGCACAACAAATCATTTTTGCAGCATTGATTTGCTAATTCGCTCACTGACTTGCATTGCTTCAGCCATTTGAAATTAATGTGATTGTTACCAGTAATAATGGTTTCCCTTACTACAACACCCTCTTTAAACCACAAACAAATCATGAAACTGCCCCAGATTCTATAAAATAAATCTGTCCTTTTATCAGAAAGGAGGTACTGCTGAATCCCTATAAAGTTAGCGGCATCTAAAAATTTTAAACCGAGAGGCAGGACTTTTCTTTATTAAATACTCACTATAGTGCATAGATTTCTGTGTGCATGAAAACTAAAAATTGATTTTTTGTATGTACAAAAAGCCAAATGATTTATATTAGATCCATAATAATAACTGTGCTGTTGCTTGTTCTGAGCTAATGACTTCCTTTTCTTTTTATTGCTTAAGTCGTGTCCTCACAAATTGTTATATACATTTTACACACCTTCTGTTGTTCCATTTTTTTTTTTGCTATTTAAGAGAGAATGTTTCACACAAAAAAGGAGAACATATTTTAGGATTGTATATATTACATAAATTATAATAAACAAAATATACATTTTTTATTTCTATTTATATTTTATATGTGAAAAAATTATAAGCAAAGTTCCACATCAAATCTTCTATCCCTGTTTTATGTCTCTAGAAAGAAAAAAAAAAAAAAAAAAAGAAAAAAAAAAAAAGGGATAAAAGGATCAGAAAGAATTATATTAATCAGTGATTAAGAATTGAACAAAACTTAACTTTTCATATTTCACATTTGTCTAGTCTCCCTTATGGACAAGTAGCTCTAGTTAGAGAAATTCAAATACAATCACAGCCACTGTCAGCACTAAATCAGGAGCACTCTTCAGTCATGTCTTGAGCTGAAACTTCAGCACCCTTAGAAATAAATTGCTGGTTTCCCTTGCATGGCTGCATATACAAAACCAAGTGTGTCACCCTTAAAAATCATACTAATTAAAACATAGACACAAAATTTGAAAATACTCGCAGGATTTCCTAGAGCTAGTGCAGGAAGCTCTAAGTATGTGATACATGCCATCTCTCTTAATGCAGCACTGTCAGCCCTGCCAGCGATATAATGATTCTTTGGAAGGGGGAGTAAAAAGCAAAATGAGCTTTTTGGCAGCCTCTGTGGCTAGTTACAGACATCAGTCACTTGTGTACCTGTCCTCTCAGAGGACAGGATCCACAGGATCCACAACCTGAGAACACAAGGCCTGGAAATGTACTACAGCAGGTACCCATGGGACAGCACAGGGGAACAGCAACCTGTCTGCACATCCCCCTGCGGCTCCTGTCCTCTATTACCTTCCTGGATTAAGGTCTCAGCAAGGCAGGTGCTCTGCAAAAGTGATCACAGATTCTTTACAGGTTGGTTAGGTTGACCCCTGTGCCCACACCTAGGCCCCACATGCTGACTCTGTTTTGCGAGAGTCATGAGTATTGGCACATCCTTATAAGAAACAGAAATCTCCCTGGCATCCATTCCTGTCTCCTGGGACTGCTCTGACAAGGAGAAACACCAGGATCAGAAATCTCAGGAAACAGCCAAGGTGTTTGACACAGGAGATCTTAAATTATACACTAATACAGCTCTTCGATAATTACCACAGAATAAATAAATGAGTGATGTTTCCTTTCAAGAGCAAAGAGTACAGGAAGCTTCTACTCAGTCGAGAAACTGAATTTTTAGAAACTCACCTCTTGAAGCTGCAATTTAAATCTTTGTATTGAATGCTGTACCTACAAAGTATGACAAATATCTTTGCACCATCAAGGAGTGATATCTAGCATGATGCCAGCTGTTGGTTATTACCAAAGATACAGAATATTGCTGTTGCTGAGATTACAATATTGGAGGAACACAAAAACCCCAAAAACTTCACAGAGGTACAGCAGATGTGGATGTGGCCTCGAAAAATCTTTAAATATTGCCTTTACTTTTCCTGCTTCATGCTGTGTGGTTAGTAAACACGCAGCAGGACAGCAGAATTGCAGCAGTATAAACCCAGCTGCAATTCCACTGGATAAAGCTCCACAGAGAAGGGTCATATTGGAACAAAATCCATCTAGCCCTGTAACAAAATTATATTAATGTAGAAAGAGGAAAAAAAAAACCCAACAAAAAACCCCAACCAACCAAAAAAACCCACCCCCAAAAAAACCCCCAACACAACCACCAAACAAAAAACAAACAGAAAAAACATCAAAACCCCAAACACACAAAAACAAAACAGAAAACCTATGTTACATAGAAAATCATTATGACTACTTTATAGAAAAAAAGAAAAAAGAAAAAAAGAAAAAAGAAAAAAGCTCAAGTAAATCATATTCAGATACGTTCCTAGTGCATTGGTGACCTATACAAAATAAAATGCGTCTGCCCATTGAATCCCCTCCTTTCTTATAAGAGCAATAACAACATTTGCATGCATGCAAGGGAGATGGAGTAGGGTGGAGGCAGATCTCTTTCAGTGAAGAAGAAAAATGTTCTAACATGAATACATTTCATTACAGAAATCTTAGAAGATATTAGGCCCTATCTTTATTTTTGACTTCCTCAAACTCAATGATTAGTGGTGCATAAAGGATACAGGACTATTATAATTTGGTTATAGATTTGTGGAATATTCATGTTTTCAATTAAATGTTTAAATCAGTTTGCTATACACAATGGAGAAAGTTTTGAGAATTTAGCAAGCTGAACTACACAGACAGCTACCACCTCTATATAATTTATTTCTTTCATGGTGACTACAATTACAGTATAGTGCTCTGCCAAAAAACCCCACCCCAAAACCTTTAAAATGATCTGTAGTTTATGGCTTAATTAGAACCTTAAATTTACCACTTAACACAATAAATCTGCAGTCCTTATGAACTGACTTTACAAGCCTATCAAGTAAGAACTGCCCCCATGATGCTGACTAATTCTGTGTGACAAGAACCACACTTTAGCATGTAAGGAATTTTTATTCCCAATAAAAACAAAAGTAACACCATATTTATCATTGAACTCACAGTTTAGAAAGAGCTACCTGCCCTAGGATAGTCATTCAAATTAAGCATAGTTCAGAGAGTTTAATTACCTGGACGATAACCTCTGAATAATTAAGTACTAATTCAGTTTAGTTATCTTCAGTAACATATCTCCTAATCCATGTCTGTATGGAGAACCTTCGGCTCAGTAGTAATTCTACACCCCAAAAATACTGGGGTCTAGAACTTTCCCTACAGCAAACAAAATCAAGGTAAACTTATGCCTTACAATTAAGCTGCAGAAAGCCACCACACTCATATAAATATTCTTTCAGTCATAAATTCTTGAACATGGTCCATGAAAATGACTTAATGTTATTTTATTTTGAAAGAAGTAAGGTTAGAGATGAGTGACTTCATTGCCAGTCTCTATTAGTCAGAGGATGCAGGCTTGTCTTCCAATGGTAATAGTTATATTTCATGTCAGTGCCTACATAATTTCACTTCTTGAAGCTTCTATACTTGCACACTACTAAAGCAATCTAAAAAGATCAAGAAAAGTCATAGCATTGGATTACCTCAAATGTTTTCTAACCCACTTGTGGTAACAGAAGAAAACTGGTGCAGTAGGTTTATGTGGCTCCAAAACGTTTGACTGCACATGAACGTTGACTGTTTGTCTTTTATTGCACGCCCCCAAAATTCAAGCATCTCCTTTACACAATACTATTTTGCTCTGAAACATTTTGGTAGATGTAGAAAAAAGGTGAAACACTCATGGTTTTGGTTTTTTTGTATTGTGGAGGCTTTTTAAATCTTGAAGTCATAACCATTTATCTGATTGCTTCCTAGTCTCTGTAATATTTCTAAAGTATTCTTTACCTTCACAGCAAGCTCAAAGGTTGTGCCTTGGTACACAGCCATGTCATATTAAAGTGTCCTCAAGAGAATTTATAGGCATTAAAACTACTTCTAGTTTTTGCTAGAAAATAAGTAAGAAGGGAGTGAAGAAGTGGTGCACAAAGAAAGCCTAAACTGAAGCTTCTTAGGAAGACACATTTTAGAATGCAATAAAAATTCACAAGCGATTTTACAGGAAAAGTTCCTCAAGGAATATATACTCGAGCTATTACTGTTATACAGCATGCTAGTGGAATTTCCTGGAACTTAGTTTACTGCTTACTTGTGATAAAATTTCCCATATTGACAATTAATGTTTTGGCAATTTTTTCAAAGATGTGAAAATATGGAAGAGTATGCAGCATTTAGTTTCATCCATGACTTCAGTGAAATACTTTTCAAGTCTTAACACAGCTTATAAAAATTGTTTTCTCGTGGTTTTCTAACTTTTTTTCCCTTTCAGTAGTGTGAAATATTGTACTAGTGGTAGGATTGTTATGACATTTCTGAACTGTCATCTGGTCATCATGCCATTTCCTGTCTGAATGTTATTTGCTCCTTACAGTGAAAAACAACTCAAACTAAAATGCACTCAGCACAACATAGAGCAAAGCTACTGGAAATCCTGAAGAAAATATAACCTATCCCTAAACACAGAAGGTTAAATTAAAATACAAATTTACTATTAAACTGTTTGCTGAACTAATCAAGAGTTGTTATTATTGTCTCTCCATAAAAACATCACCTCTCAAGAATATATTAAAGCTTCTCAGACCTCACAACGAAACTAATTCCAGGAAAACTGAGCTGTAAATCACAGCAATAAATGCATTTTGTTCTTCAAAGTGTTAGAAGCTCAACTACTTTTGAGTCCTTTTACATGGTACCTCATTTTCTGTGATAACCTCATTACACCAGAAAATAGGCAACTGTTTCATCATTCCATTTAATGAAATAGGAAGTGGAACTTTCAAAAGTATTCACTCTTATCTGGGCTTTGGTCCAGTTGAATTTAGTGGGAGTTTTATCTAAAATGAACATATTTATGTCTGGGCCATTGGAGCTGCTGAAGGAGGTTATGAGCTACCTACATTGTAGCTACAAACTTGTGCCGCTGATCCATGAGATTCCAACCAGGCACAGCAGCCACTCATTTCTTTTTTTTGAGCTCTGCTGGACATCAAATGAAGGCCATTGCATGCATTGTTTTCTGAGAAATAGTTTAGACTAGATAGTTTCATTTCACTTTGTTCTCTCACGGATAAAACAAAGGTCTAGACCTCCATGGAAAAAAGGACAACACTGAAGACTACTTAAAAACTATTTAGAACATTTGAGAGTAAAGATTTTTCTGTGCTCATTTTTAGCTTTGCACACTCAAATGAAAATTAATGTCTACTATGACTCTAGCTTTGGACAAGAAACTAGCAAAATAAGTAGGAACCACTGAGAAAAGCAAATAGAAAAGAAAGGAAGTGGACAAAATATTATTAGAAAGATTTTCTGGGCTCCATGCTGCTTACTGGATTTAATTTCTATTTTGAATCATTCCTACTTCCCTTTCTATATTCTTTTTGTATTTGATGATTCCAAATAAAGCTCTAAGCTATATTTTGTAAGGATTGGGATAAGAAATATGGGGATTGATACCAGTGCTTAACTACCTCTCTGCAGATCTTCTGAGCACTAGGTTCTGTTTATTGACTGAATTCAACAGTTCATGTAGCAAATGCCTCCTTTTAAAAAAGAATGCATAAATATTACCAATGTATTGGTTGTAATGAAAATATTTTTGGATGATAAAATTGGTGACAGAGAGGGAAGGAGAAGAGGATAAGGGGAGGAGGGGACATGAACCTTACAGACCAGGAGGCCAAAAAGAAGCCCAAGGGGGAATGTTTTACTTTTTGGAGCATGAATTAACTTCCCTCTCTGACAGATCAGTTCACCCCTAGCCCACCCAGAATCAGAGAACCATAGGAAATTCTCTCTGATTTGGAAGAGACCCACAAGGATTACTGAACACTAACTCTGGGCACTTGATAGGACTGTCCGCAAGAGTCACACCATGTGCATCAGAGTCCAAACGCTTCTTCATATCCTTGCTTTCCTTTGTTCTATGATTTTTAACAATTATTACCTTATTAGCAAGATTATTACATTATTAGCTCAATTATTAACTTATTAGCATGGAAATGGGAGTATTAGAGGAAATTAACCCAAACTCTATGGTACTAAAAATTATTAAAAGATTACACTTAGTTTTTTTAATGCTCTGAAGCAGACTTTTAAATACCATGACCACATGACAAAACTCTTTTTCTAAGAATTTACATTTGAAAACCATTTTTTTAATTGACCAATTTCTACACTAAAAAAGGTTAAGCTGAAAGCACACTTAAGAAAGCAATATCATGGAAAAGGTTTTTCAACAGTACGTAAAGAGAAAGGGAAAAACAAAGGAAAAGCTATATTACACACTAATACAACTTCTATTTATACTATAGATAGCATTTAAGTTTACATAATAAACCTCTACTCTGTGGGTAAAATTCACAAATTACCTTTCAGATCTCAACAGGAATATATATATATATATATATATTCACATAATTTCACATAATTTACCTGCTGTAACATTTGTTTCTATGATCTTTTTATTCACAGGTCATTCTCATTTCAAAGCAATCTCTGCAGCAATTTCTATTCTGTATGTATGGGGTTTCAGGTGCACTAGTCTTCTTCCTACCTTCTCCTGGTAATTGTCTTGAAGAGCTACACAGAGCTGGGTGTTAGAAAAATGCTTTCTCATTACCATCTTACATTTCCAAGCTAACTGTAAATTTTTTATTACAGCAGTTTTTTGTTAAGGTGTTTTTATTTTCCATTAAGGTTTTTTACTACGGTAGCCAGCACCATACTACTGGCTAGGTGGTACAGTATATCCTGAAGGCATTCTCTCTGAAAGGTCTTTTTCTTTTCCCTGACCACTGTTACAACAGAGTTCCTCTGAACAGCAATGAAAATGATTATACGTAATGGAAAATCCTTTTGGTTCAGTTTTCCAACTCCATGTGTATGTGTATGTGTGTATATATATATATATATATAAAAATTCTATTATAGAAGACTGCATTTATATTTGGCTCTGCCATTCTTCATGTACACTCCATTTCCTTTTGGAAAGGAGGCAGTAGTCTTAAGGAACAAAAGTAGAAAACTTGACGCTCTGCTACACATGAACTTTCCTAGGAAAGTCTTTTGTAACTGGGTTTTGCATAATACTCACTGATTAAATCCACTCAGAAATTTTGTTTGCAGCCTAATACTCCATTGCACTATGCATTTTAACTGCAGGAATACTGCAGAATGGATTCTCCCCACAATACAGGGCTGTTAATTAGGCTCTAATAACAACTTTTTAAAAAACAAAACAACTTGGGGGTATTTCTGATTTCATAACCTTTTTATGAATTTATTAAGCAAGATAAGGACCAAAAGTCAAAAAAAAAACCCCAAAACCAACCAACCAAACAAAAAAACCCAAACCAAACCAAACCAAACCAAACCAAACCAAACCAAACCAAACCACTCCAATAGAAGTCATATACTCCTCTTTGCTCCTCTATACTCCTGTTTTTTTGGCAAAAACCAAAAATTGGCTTTTAATATCTTAATACTACTTTGACTACCAGGCCATTTTTAGGACATTTTAGTGTCTTCTAGAAGATACTATTTTTCAACGTAAGTTTAGTAAAACATCCAAAGCTATTCTTTGAAGTGAAAGGAGTGATATACTCAAAATATTTTCATATTCCCTGACATACAGCATTTGAAAATACAGAAAGTGGAAAAATTACCCAAATGTTTATATGTGGATTCAAATAAGTAATGTTGAGATGCATTTTTAAAGCCCAAAGTAAAATGCATATAATACACTATGCATATGGTGAACTACACTTAAGAAAAGCATTTAAGAGCTATAACAAGCTCCCTAGGGCCAGAAGTTCTGTTAAGAGAGGACAGGTCTCTTGCAAAGTCACACTAACACTTCACTATAGATGATACTTAATTTTTTCAGTATCTTAGAAAAAACCAGTAGTTTAATTCTAAGATAATATTTTTTGTTTTATTAGCTTTGTTGCACAGAATAATGCCATTTTAATATAAAGAAGTAGAAAAAAAAGCATCCTTTCAGTTTCAACCTTAAATCTTTCATTATTACATTACTTTTAAGATGAAAGAGAAACTACTAAGTACATCGCATCAAAAAGAAAGAACTCTGTTCAATTTTATTGAACTAACACCTTTCAAATATAAAAACTGCAAGTTATGTCACTGAATTAAGTATAGGGGTCTGAATAAAAGTATAGCTATTTTTCTAAGCATTATTTACACTTCAAATCACCTTTGATGGTATTGAGGAATAGGTGCTAAGTCTAAAGAAGCTGTAACAGAATACGCCCTGGAATGGTTTTCACCTCATTGCATTTCATTTAATTGCTGACCATGAAATATGGATTTTATATTTTTAAATTATGTGATTTTGAAATCATTATGTATTATTCAATGTGTATGCTAAATGTGACATCTGAAATTATTAGTTATGTTTGATCTCTTCAATATTGCTTTTTTTTACTATTCTCCACTGCAGAAGTTGCACCTAGCAGACTCTAAGAGAGCCTTATCTAGGGAAAATTTTCCAATATTAGTTGAAAATACTAAAAGCTGTACTTGTTCCTGCTTTGTTTTCATCCACAGCATAGCTAGGACCAGAGAGCCAGATCAGGTTGTGAAAGTTGAGTTTTATCTGCATAGTGCTAAGGTGGCTCAATATAAAATTCCTCTGGAAGAAATTACAACTTAGTCCTTGTGTACAGGTAATCCATTTAGTTAACAAAACAGGCTTGAGGGAAGAAATAGTGACCAGAACTAGAAAATAAATGAGAGAGGAGAAAACGTTCGTTTTTAGACAGATACTTTGAACATGAGGTTTTAGCCCTCACCAAACAAATTGTATGAAAAAGACATTTTCTCACTGTTCTGCCACTGTTCACCATTTTGTTAAAATGATAAAAAGATAGGACTTTTACAGAATCTACTGAAGACACATTTCTGGAGAGAGCATGTGGATCAACAGTGCAATTTTACTATGGAGTTAGTGGCAGAAATCTGGGCATTCTACGCTGCAGACTACATGGCTTGCTGAAGAAAGAATTCCACAGTTTTGTTAAAATCATTCTACCATAGAGTTGCCTCAAATTATTTGAATCTGTCAATAATTTCTGTAGACATTTCCCACGTGATAGAAGGTTTTGTGACTACATTCAAACCACATTCTATGGTGCTATGATGAATTAATTATGACTTCCAAAACCAAGAAAGCAATGGGAAATTCAGACACCTGCTTCCAAATCCTGTCAGAGCCTGGACTGAAACACTCTAGAGAAAGACCTAGAAGCTCTGTGCAGGCTAGCTCTGACTGTTACATATTCACATATCTCAAATCTCCGCTTCATATTTGACACTTAATATATACTTCCGTTCCCATGGTCAATTAAACTCTTCTCAATTAAACAGCCTCTTAAATTTTATTATTTTTTAAAAGGAAGACAAGAAAGCTTATTTGCATTCTTGTAAGCACACATGGGGGTAACAAAGATACTTTCATCTCTGTATGTCAGATTTTTGGGGGTCACCAAGCAGAATTTGTCAACAAAATAAATTCCTGTCATTATGATGTTATGGCCATTTGTTGGCACTGCTAAGGCTCTGGTTTCACTCGTGGAAGCAACAGTGTTCCTCCTTTGCTGAGGCTACCCAAAAGTATGAAAAATGCTGAAGTGTGTGAGAAATCCTTGGCATATTCCTTTATTAAGAATAATATTCCTAATACATAATAATAAATATTCCTTTATTATAAGATTCTAATTTTAATAACCTGCTCTACAAAAGCCTGGTTTCCTATCAATATTTCAACACTGATGTTTAGAATGAAATGTGACAAAGAAAAATATGTTAATGGAAATATTTGATTATTTTTATCATTACTTGTTTTACCTAGTCATACTATAAAATAAAGAAATGAATCTATTCATTTGAGTAACTTTTTACAATTGAAAGTAGATATTTACTTTGGAATAAAAGAACAGTGTGCCACCTTAATGAGGACTTATCCAGCAGAGCTGGCTTTCCAGGTCACTCCAATCACAGAGTGATATCAAGTTGACGTTAACAGAGAGATAATACTAACAATCTTAAGCATAGCTAGAGAACCCCCTGCTGTCTACTAGTGACAGGAACTGACTTGGAAAACTTTAGAAAAATCATCAGGCCATGAAATGCCAAATAAAATTCCTTCATCCATCCAGAGACAAAAGAAAAACGGAATAGCACTACTTTAACAAATAGAACTTGACAAAAAAGGAGAGAAAATAGATGCAGGCATTTTCCAATTCTTTTAATTTCTTTTGACAAAGCGAAGAAAGTGAAGAAAAGGAGGTTGTTTCAACTTCTTAGAAAACAAAATTACATATGAACAAACCTGTTTACAGAACTTCTGAAGTCCCTCTCTTTCACAAAAATATGACTTAATCTAATTATAAATACATGCACTAGCACACACCCATATACACATAAAAAATAAGAGCTTTTTAAAATTAATTTGTACCTATGAAGTTCTTTTCTTCTGATTATCTAGAACTTTTACTAAAAATTATGGAAATATTTCAGCATTCTCTCCATTCGGAAAAATCTTGAAAATTTGGTTGAGTAATTGTATCTGTTTTCTGCATTTTTGTATTATTTACTTTATTTAAAAAAATAATTACCGTGATGAACTCAGAGCATCTCTTTCAAAGTACTTTTAATTTTTATTTAATACCTTGAATGCCTAGAGTGTCACAATCCCTTTACATCATTCCTTTATTCAGCAATGTCTATGTCAACAGCTAAGCTGTGCAGGTATTCTTTGATTTTTCAAATAAACAACTAATCAAAATTTTCTTTACATTTCCATTAGTAGTTTTATGGTTCAAATCTATTTATGAAGCTTCTACCACTGCAGGCTCACACAAAAATGTGTCTACGGAAGTCATGTGGATAACAAGGTTAAAATGCAATTTTAAAGAGCATGACTGCAGAGCTCCATGCTATATTTCTGAGCTTGATGTATCTACAAAGAAATAAAACTGAACATGCCTCTGCACAACTAATAAAAATCTGTTATCTGCCAGAATAAAAGTGCATTTAGTGTGAATGTTGCATCTTGTCTGTCTCTAACATGGCCCATGTCCCTGCACTTCCTTTTAGGGTAACTCCAACAATTTCAAGTGAGGCTATTTTTATCATAGCTAATTTCTGACAATGTTCACTAGTGAGATTGTTTTCATATAGTGAGACTGTTTTCATATGACTAGCAGAGTTTGAAGTGAACCTCATATAATCTTCCTGTGGATCATCTAATCCTAATCCTTCCCTCTGTCTCCTTTTTTCTCAATGTCATACTTGCATATCCAAAGCTGTGAGTTGAACAAAGTAGTTTAGATACTACTCCACTATTCCTAATATTCCATCTATAGAGAAGTCACCTCCACATGATAATCCCTGAAAATCAAAAATCAGTTGACCTATCTTCTACTCCAATCATGTTAATTGAAGAAAAGTGACTTTCACAGTTCTGAGCACTGGGAAGGATGCTGATACTTGTCAAAGATGCAGTGAAGTTTCTGTAAGTATTAAGGCAAATACCAATTTTATCTTCTATTTTGTTTTCAAATGCTATTTTTCAGCCACCTTCAATGGTCAGATGAATGCTAAATGGGCGACAGAATAGCCTCAGATGATGCTTCCTGAAGCTGTCACTTCCAGTGCCTGAAAGGCCGATTCCTTCATCTCCTTTGCTGCTGGTGCCAATAGATACTTGAAAATGAAGAGACAAGGGCACACTCCTGATCTTCAAATGTCAAGAAGAAAATAGTCAATTCAGTCCTCCTCATGAACAACTACATGTTGAAACAGAATAATAAATTCTGCATCTTCCTATGTTACCCTAACTCTTAAAAGAAGTTCTTCAGAGAAAAAAAGGGGTGGGGGGAGGGGAAGAGGAAGGTTGAAAACCGGTTGAAATTAAAAATGCATTCTACTAAAAGCATTTGTGTACTGAGTAAAATGAAGGCATTCTCTCTGATATATTCTGTTCCAGAAGCTGAATGAGAATGATGCTTACGCTTACGCAAATCCTTTCAGTACCTACTTAAGTATAGACCAATAGCTTCAGATTCCACTGGAAAAAAATGGAAAAATTGCTACCAAATCTAAAAGTCATTCTGTGCCATTGTAAAACCAAAGGTAACTCTACAGAGATTGTGCCCTCAGATGGTTCTGTATTAGTTATACTTTACTCTTTTGTCTGACTAGACTACTCTCTCATTATCACACTAACATGTACTTTTAACTTCACTTGGCAGGGACGATCCAAACCCATCCTAGGGTAAAGAAAAAAAAAAACAACAAGAATTTTGGAATATAGTTAATATCAGGCAGGTCTATTTTTTAACTAAAATTTTTTAAAATTTAAACTTTTTTCTTTTCTTAATCATAAGGAAAAGCTTTTCTAAGCCATACTCATCCAGTAATACAAAACACTGAGTGGCAAATCTATTGGCAAATAGATTAAAAAAGATTAAAAAATCTTACACTTCTACCTATTCCTATCATCCTAAGCTACTTCTAAGAGTAGATTTTTTCATAATGTTATTCTCTTTCTTGATGATTTGGGCTGTGCTAAATTTTGGCCTGTAGCCTGAACAGCAATGTGAAAGGGTGTAACTGCTTAGGGGACATCAGTCACAACACGGAAGTCACGTGCTGGCCAAGAGGGACATGAAAAAGAGAACATATTTTGCTTTTGAAATGTTGTCTATATTTTGTTTTGTGCCTGTGGTATAAGACCCTTTCTCTAGCTTTTTAAAATTCACCAGCTGTTAGGCAATTCTGCAATAAGTAAACAATTCCATGGTGAATTAGGCAATCACATCTCTTTTGTGGAAAACGTTGGGGCTTTAGTTCTGTACATCTGTGGAGTCACAAAGTACTGGTATTTCATTTACATGTTGAAATATTGTTTTCAGTTTTGCAGACAGAATAACACTAAAGATTATGTAATACCATGTAAATGTCTGGTAATGCTAAAAAGTCTTATCAGTTTCTTAATAAGCCAAAGACTTCCATAACATGACATGCTATTGGAAAAAGAAAGCCATGGGTGCACAGAAGGAATTAAGTCTTCAGGTTTTTGTTTCACTTACTCAAAGTACAAGATTTTCCTGCAAATCCTGTCTATTAAGTCCAGGTGTTCATGGTTTTCCAGGTAGTGGCATCATGTCACGTTTTATTACAAAATATTTAGTGACAAACAGGAGAACAGAATGTAGAGACAAGTCACATCTGAACTCAAACACAATGGGGTGACTTGTCTACTCACCCCTACCCCAATGTTTTTTGCTGTAGTAAAATTCAGGTCTGACTGCTGTTTTTTTCTACAGGTTTTATGATTCCCTGTGAGACACCCTCGGGGAGAAAAAATACGTCCCCAAGGCTGTATTTGTTGTCTGCTAAAAAACAAGAATTCTTGTAAAATCAACAGGAATCAGTCAAGAGAGCTTCTCATCTGACAGTGAATAGAAAATATGCTGAATAAACACTGCACAACAAACTCACCAGTTTAACCTTTCCAAGAAGGATTTCTGAAAGTGCTCGGGTATGCCAACCATGACACCTATGAGATCAGCAATTTTAATTAGCCTCAGAAACAGGCCAGCACTTGGTACACCTAAAAATTTCAGAGCCCTTCAATATTCAGGCAGTATTTTAGAAATTTAAAATTGGAATTTTTAATTACACTAAGCTGTGGGCAGAAAAGGTCCCACCATTGCTAGGAGTTATTCTGATGCTGTACCACAACTAGTGTCTGGTCAAATAACAAGCCAAATGAACCTCATACATTCCTTTGGGGTGTCTGTTTCCACCTAAAACTGCCTCTGACTGAATGGTTCCAAACGAGGGAAAGAGGAGAAGGCAGGAAAGACTCACACCCTATTCAACACCTGGCCCTGTATGAGAACTGTGATACTTGTCTAAATGGGCATAATTGCACTATCCATGGGAATACACCAAGGAACACTATTAGTGAAAGTTGCCAGAAGGTAAAGAGAAGGACTGATGAATTTGACAAACCAAGAGGGAAATCAAGTCAAGATTTGATGTTAGCTAACTATGTACAAGTTCCTGGACCCTTTCTTTCCTAGTCAGTTTTGCAGACACATAAAAATCAGTGTTAACACACTTATTTATATTGTAAATGAATTCTAATCAACAAATAGCTAGCTACAAATTTACCTGAAGGGGAACAAAATGTGGTCCCTCGTTCTCTTTTCTGATGCTCAGTTCCCCATGAACGACAAGCCTTCAGGGATTATCTCAGCTTTTCCTGTGGACATACTCGCCCACAGACTGTCTCAGGTCTGCAAAGCTACACACCAGATCGTGTCCCTGGTCACAGAAAATTCCATGGGGAAATGTGATGGAAGCAGCCCCTGTCCCCGGTGGCATGCAGATGAAAGTGAGAGAGGAGTATGAACACCCTCAGGCAGGTCCCAGAATAACAAGCTCTGCCAACATGTGAGAGGCCAAGGTAAGGACTCGTTCGTCAGGGCATGCAGAATCAGCATTTCTGTGGGCCTACCCAGATGGTCAAGTTTCCATGCAGGATCCTGCCCACGGCTAAAGTTGCCTTAGAAACAGAAATATCCCCAATTTATTCACAGGGACGCATGGCATATGGAAAGATTACAGGAGATATAAATTTATCACTGACCATCATTCACTAAGCTTAGCTACACATTTACCTCTTCAAATGAAAAAATGAATATGCTACAACAATTAAATAAATGTGTATGATGGCAAGGTGAAACGAGACCCTTAAAAATCAAGACTAATAGGAAACCTGTTACTAAAATGTAATGGATATTGTGCATAAATCAGTCATCAAATGCATCTATGGCCTTTGTCAGCATCTCATGTTTACAGAACTATATCTTTTAAACAAAGCCCTGTTGTATAGAGTTTTACACTGCAAAAACATTTTAAATATATCACCATTCTTTTGAACTCTAATCATAAGGAGCACACATGATACAGAATTTTGTAGTAAAGATATGAGGATAATTTAATACGCACGTACTTGAGTGCACACCATCTTATTGTAGGATATGAGGGGTATCTTAGAAAGTTTCTTGAAATTATAGGATGCTTGCATAATTTTCTTTAATTACCTAGGTAAATACCATTCTCATCTTTTTTCTTGATATTATCAGATATAAAATGAATATTCTTATAAAGATATTTTAAATTTTTAGAGAAATTTAAAAATAAAAATCACAAAATATGCACTTGACTATTTCATTTCTGCAAGGTATTTAATTTCTTTGAATTTTTTCTCACATAATGAAAGCAAATATTTGCCTGACTGAAGCCATTCTTCAGACAAACAGAAGCATTTTTAAAAAATAGACTATAAATCTAAAAGCTCTCAGTTAATTTCTGCTCATCTATCTTCGTGTCTAGATGTGTATCTTTTGGAAATAGCCCTGAAAAACAGAAGATACATTAACTATGCAGTTACAGAAGTGATAGCACCACATGTGTCTAAGTGTTCTAATCCACAGAAAGTTTGGGTTTTTCTTACCTATACCTCTTGATGATGCAATAGGAAGTCTTCTCTGCACTGTAAGAACCCCACTTATTATGAAATGGATTTCAACTTACCATAAAATCCTCCAAAAATTGTCTTTAATATTTTCAATATTCATTAACCATTATTATATATAGAACTACTTCTTCTACCAAAGAAGTAGTAGGAGTTTGTTTTGGAAATATGTTTTTGATAATTGTCTAAAATATGAGAGATTCCAAGTCCTTGGTAGCCTCTTTCCTTACTTGGATGCAATGAATGGCAAGGTTAAACAGTGATGAATAGAAAATTAGAAATTTCAAGCACGATCCTTTTAGCTTGTGACAATTTAGATGTGACGATTAGAGGGGAAATAAGAACAGAAGGCAAGAGTGGTCCTACAATAGACAGTGAGATACATTTAACATTTAGGATTACAGAAAACCCCAAATTTCTAAGAGCAACAAAGCAGAGAATATAGAAACATCCAGAATAGTGTAGTTGTATTTATGCAGCAAAATACACATTGGCCAAAAATACATGGATGCTACTTTGAGAGACAGAATTGCCAGAAGCAGAAATTTGACAGACTTGATTAAGCTGCGGGTCCATCAAGCCTGTGCTCAGCCTTTAGCTGTGACCATTGCACAGTGGCTCAGAGACAAACCTTCAGAGCAACTGCAGTCTAAGATGCCATACATTGGGGAAAGCATTGACTCCCTGTGGCAGTCATCCTACTTCCTGAAGCATGGGATTAGATTACCTCATTTTAGCATACCTACCCACAGTTACTATTCTTTGTCATACAATTATTGAAAAATATCCAGCTGCAGCTGCAGACTCTGCGATCATCCATGTTTTGCCAAGTTTGGAAGAGCAACTTTTAATCTTGGCCATTTATATACATCCCAGGGAGAGAGAACACATGTAGTAAGAGATTTTTTTGCACAGAGATATGAGAAATATACATGAGAAAGGAAATTAATAATTTAAGAAATATGAAACTGTTTCTTACAGATAAAAATTTAACTAGTTCCAGGATACTGTAGACATTAATGAAACAAACAGGACATACGTATTTGGTTTAAGTGGCAAGAAAGAATGCTGCAAGTTTTAAGTCAAGTTCTGTTATTAGCCCCAGTATATAGCATTTAAATTCCAGGAGGAAACTATGGCCATAGAGTAAGAAGCCACATTAAAATACTGTATCCTTATATATTCAAAGCAACATTTTTCATGAAACAATATGGTTTATGAACAGTAGTTCAAATAGTAGCCATTTGTGGGTGGGAAAAATGTAGTAATCAATGTAAGCACGAGACTTCAACAATGAAATCATCCTAAACATTTCTGCAATAAAGATATCATTACAGGGTTTTGTACAATACTGTTCTGCTCCACTGTGCTATTTATCCACTTTCTTATATCCCTTCTTATCACAGTCTCCTCATGTCGGCCTCATTCCATTCATCTCTTCCCTTCTCACTTCTCTCCCACCTTATCAAACTCTCATGTGTCTCTGCATTCCTCTTTTTTTTAACCTTATCTTGTGTTTGAAAGCATTGGCTCCAGCACATTCAATCAAAAATGAAAACCTAACCCACTGAAAAAATTCATGGACCCTTTTCTACTACCTGCTGTAGCAGGGACATCTGACACTATTTTGTACAATACAGCAGGGCTATGTTATCAGTTGTTCCCTAAGTGCTACCATAGAATAAATAAATTCATTAGCAATTTTCTGTATTTATTTTTGGAAGGTAACCTGAGAGACAAATTATCTACCTCCAAAACCAGATATAAATAAGTATAAACCACGCAGATGTTTGCCTCCTCCTTGTCAGTGTATTTCAACTGCTGGAACATGCTGAACTTGTTTACCTTTTGAGAGATGCAGCCCAGTTTACAGAGGAACACAGCCCTGAAACATGCTGTATTCCTCTCAAAACATTTTTTTCAACATGAAACAAATATAGGTCACTTTCTAACTGATCCCAATTTGAATAAAAAATAACTGGAAGTGCAAAATGTAAGGAAGCACTTTAGTGGTAAGCCCTTGAAATAAGGGAGTTTGCATAAAGTCTATGCCTTAACACTCTTAAAAATATCACAAAATCCATTTTCAAAAGTCCTTACCAGCAGCTGTGATTTTCAAATAATTAAAAATACCCATTTTCCCCTCTTCAAAATGAGCCAGAGTACTTCCAAGATACAGATAATGACAAATGAAATAAGGTCCTATCCTTTTCTTAGAAACGTCTACACTGGAAGATAAATGTGTGGGAGCAGGTTGAGACCCTAAAGCATAAGTCTGACATAAGAAAGAAAATAAGGTTTTCTATTGATTACAATGTTATGAGACAATCCACTTGGATGTGCTTACATTTACAAATCCACAGTTACCTCGAGAGCAGTGAGATCTACCCTTTTTTTGATATTTAGTATACTTTTGACCACTAGAAATAAAAGTCTACATTTTTTAAATCACAGAATAAGCTCTATTTGTTACTTTTTCTCTAGACAGATATATTCCCAACTATTTCTATGATACTTGGAAAGCTGGAGAATGATCTTTGCCAAAGCATAGGTCAACTACTGTTGTAGCAATGTTGTCCTGATGTCAACATTTAACTCCTTTTTGATTATTCTTGTAAAAAAATTATAATTTTAAAACATCACATTTTCTCTTTGGTTTTGTCTAGATTAAACTCCCTTCTGCTCTGTTTATTATAAGGTTTTCTGCACCTTTGAACTTTCAAAGTTATGCACATGCTAAGCTTTGCTATTCCAAAGCATGAAGTGAGGCTCTATGAAAAGCTAGACAAAATTTCTTTTTCATTTAACTTTGATTTGAATATTAGAAATACAGACTACTTCAGTTCTCACTCTTTTCCAGGCTTCACTGAAGATGCTCCTATGTTCTTCCTTCAGGCTGAATTTTGTTCTCCTCAGAGAGGTCAATTACGTGGGCTTAAAGAAGTGGCTGAAATAACAGCATTGGGAAGCTGCTGAAATGTCAGGAGAAATCCTCAAAGGCTTTTTTTTTCAGGTGAGAGTTGCCAGAGTGATGGAACAAATACACTTCTCAGCAACAGATATTGATGTTCTCTCTCTTTCATGAAGGTTTTGACACAGACTGATATCTTACTGCAACAGAAACACTGCCCCAACCAACAAACACCCTTCCAACAACCTCAACGCTGCGTACTGTGGCAGATCAAAAAAACAAACTCCCCCCTCACAAGAAGATTATTTTGTTGAGTTTGTAGTGTGACATTCCTAATTCTGAAACACTTCATAAAAAGTTGGTAAAGCCTCCCAGAAATGCAGCCATGTCTCTCCAGTTCTTTCTACATCCTTCCAGTGAGGTTCCCACTACCCCATACCCAGAAGAGGACTTCTGGAGCCTCAGTGCACAATGGTGGAAGAGGGGACCGGGGAGGCCAGACCGGCCCTGTAGGCTCAGTCATCTTTTAAAGCATCAGCCTTACTAAGAAACCATGCAGAGAATTCCTACGACTTTGATACACGCTACCAGACAATATCTTTCCTCTCTGGTTTAGTCCACATATCTGGTCTAGTCCACATATCTAGTCTAGTCCACATATCTGGTCTCAGAAAATTGGCAGAAAAACTGGGGAAACAGGAAACACAAAGAAGAAAACACAAGCTGGTTAAGATGTTCTAGACAGGATTTTTCCTTGTCTACATTTTGGATTTTCCCTTTTCTCATACTCTGATTCCCTCCAACTACAGGTAGTACTGTGCCAAACTGCTCCTATGATGAAAAAGGGAACCAGTAGTCCTTCCAAACACTCCCAGATATATCAAATAATTCTGGAGAAAAATCCATTGATGTAAACACAGAAGACTCATATCCTCGTCACAGGAAAATAGGAATCATAAAATGGACTAACACATTATAAGTTTTACCTCTGAATTCATCCTGCTAAGATAGCAAGAAATCCTAGAAGCAAAAAAAACCCTGCAGCCCCCTGGAAGTTGAACTAATGAGCCGCTCGCAAAGGGAGTTGATCAAAATTAAAATCAAACCCAACAAAAGCTTCTGCCAAGTACTGCACTGCCATCTTCCTGCTGCAGGCAATACCTGTTCCCCATGGAGAATCCCTGCAGCTGTGTTCCCTTTTTCAATGCATGGAGCTAGTTCATTCCTCCTGATTTTGACAAGACAAAACCTGGAAATGAAACCTCATCTTGCTCACTCTTTCAAAAGGAAGAAAGAAATAAGGCATAATTTTTGACTTTAACATATGTAGTCCATAACTATTGTTTCAAAAATCTTACTAGTAACTGAGATGGCTCTTTCTGGAAAAATCCAGATTCTCCAACTAGCTTTCACGGTTTATTTAGTCAGTCATAAATATTAAATTACTCACAGATCATTAAACCATCTGAAATGAATTTCAACTCACTTTTATACTTCTCATTGCTCACTAACATACATGTAGAACTGGGAAGCTTCCAGTAAGTAAATATATCTTATTTATGACTACATATATATATCGATATACAGATATAAGTATATGTAAATATACACACACTGAGAAATAAAGCTGGACACAGCAATCGAAAGCTTCAAAGAAGGTGAGTTTAGTAGATAGTCTTTAGTCTTTAAGTGAGCTAACCCTTAAAAGAACAAGGAAAAACACAACATGAAAAGGCTCCTCTCATATTTCATGTGATGGAAAATAATTAATTATGGTATTACAATAATTATTTTAAACGCATAGGAAAAATGAGGGTATGATTTTGGAAAAAAAATTGGAAACTTTCTCTCAGGAATTTTGCAAAATCCCATCAAACTCCAAAGATTCTTCTCCTTTATTTGACAAGACTTTGATAGTGTATGTTAGAGACCCTGGCTCTATCTAGTCTCAAAGGACAGAATACAAATCTCAAGTGCTGCAGCAGGCAAAATAGGTATGAAAAGCTCTTGAGACTGATCTTCCTGCATAATTTGCTGTCCTCCTGTTTCTGTTTCAAGAAATACTGACATAACACTCTTCTATGAAGTTTCTACACATTTTTCTAGTCCTAAATCTGATAAATAGTTGAAAAAAAAATCCTAAATATGGCAGAATAAAGGGGGAAAAAAGAGTACCTGTCAAATTGATGCAAACAGCCATTTAAAAAGGATTTTTAAAAAGGCAAGAAACAATGCAAATTTTCATTTGAGAATCTGTATGCAAAACTAATCTGCCACTGTACCTTTGTTTGCTCCTTAAAAAACACACAGCAGCTTCACACATAATACTTTTCCTGTCAGTGTTGTTGCTTAATTAGTCAACTTGGTGTGAACCTTATGATAAAAATAATTGAGTTGGGACCTTCAGTCTCTGAAGAGAGGCATCAACATGTAGGGTATTCTCACAAGATATAGGTTTCATATACTGCGAGTATGAATATGAATTGCTGAGACAAAAATGTATTACCAGTGTTGTCAATACATTAATATGAAACAAAAAAACCCTGTATTACAGCACTGTTGTTCTAAAAGCACTACCTTTAAAATTTTGATCAAATGTTATTATTTTTCTACTTGACAAAAGTTTAAGTAATTTTGTAGATGTAACAAAGTCTTCTGCTGTGTTTTCTAACATGTCAAATTTGTCATTTAATGGGCCACTCATCTTTCATTCTCTGCACAAGGAAGAGTAAGAAGAACATTATAAAAACACTCATTTCCTTGCCTCACTTAACTTCATTTAACTTGAATAATTTCCAGATAATACATAAAAACAGTGCCTACCACAATTTATACATGTATGGTCCCCCTGCAAAATTAACCATCAGGAAACAGCACAACTTCTGAAATTTGTATTTCTTTCTGGAGGATGGAGAACTCACTTCAGGAACAGTGCTGGGCAAGAATGTACTCTTCATTGTGCCAACACATTAAAAAAATGCTCTTCATGCCATGATCCAGAAATTAACTCCCCCCACAATATGGTGGAACTGGAAAGTCAGTAATTCATTTTCTCTAATAGCTCTTGGTTTTCCTCTTCAAGTTTTCTTCCTTCTGATAGCAAATATTGCATGTTTTCCTTTGCTAGAATTTTTATTTTGAACAGATGTGAAAAAAATGTAGATGATACTGCTGGAGTTTCCAGCAGGCATTTTATGAGGAGGAATTTTCTCTTTGTCTTGACATTGGCATTCAAGAGTAGTTCCATTTTTTTTTCCCTAATTAGCTTTTGCAAGACAATTGTATGTTTGAAACAAACAGAATACTTTCCCTCAGGCCATCAGAAACTTAATCTTTTCAATTTCATTTCAATGGACTTGAAAACAAAGCAGTGTATTGTAACCCAGTAGGGATTGTGACGTAAAAAAAAAATGGAAAAAAGCACTATGTAAATAAATTTAACATAGATGTCAATAAAAATATAGTAATGAAAAATCCTTTAAGCCACCTTGTTAATACCTGACAGAACTGCCAGTTCACATTAAAGTCTGTTTGCCTTTCAAAGGAATCTAAGACCCTAAATTTATATAAAACTGAGGAATTTTATATTCACAACACACTGAGTGATTAGCATCAAATCATTTGAAATATCAGAAACAATCTGAGGTCTTTCAAGTCACTTTATCCAAAAGTCCTCTTTGTGACTCAAAAGACTTTTTTTAAACTTTGATCATTCTACAGAGGTAACAGTTCCTCACAACACTCTTTATTTCCTTATATCTGATATTAAAAAATCAATAATGCTAAGCATACAGTTACAAGATTATGGTGATAAACCATAAGATTGTCACTGACCTTTTAGGTGGAAATTGTATTCTTAAATCTCATCAATAAAAATAATGGTTAGAGCAGTTTTTGAATTCTGAGCAAGTCACTAACAAAATAACTGCAGGTCTTTTTTAAAAAATGCTGAAGAATTGAATTGAAAACTATAATCTTTGTGGCACATGGCACTATATCACTACAGCTTGCCAGGAAGAGCTCTATGGTATGTTTCTTTCGGATTGTTGATATTCAGACTTTCATACACAGTACACAGAAATTTCTACTGTGTCCATTTTACAGCTAATGCTACACACAAGCATGGTGTGTACAACATACACAGACATCACAGAACTTCTTGAAAGTGGGCACACATCCCATTCCTGTGTAGACTTCAGCTTCAGCTGTGCCTCCTAAACAGAGTTCAGCAAGGTACTTACTGATGTGTAGAGGAAACCTTCTCCATTTAGGGCTATGTACAACCCAGTCTTTACACCCTGGATAGCGACAACTCGAAGCCCCACTGGTATAAGGTTGAATAAAGCTGTGAAGAAAAAACATCACCAAATATAAATATGCTATGTTTAATACAATAGTCTAATAAACAGCACTAGCAAAAAGGAAAGAAAAAGAGCTCCTGTATAATTTTTTTATGCTTTTAAAATTAGACTAACTCAGAAAATCTTAATTCTTTGATTCTGGCAAGTAGCTCTTTATTTTCCTGGGCATTTTGATGGTTTTTGATTAAGAGGTACACTCATTAAAGACTGATGTCAAGGGATCTGTGATTTCAAAATATTTTTTTGCTTTGCTTCTGTGAATTATATATTTGATACAAGCAGTAAGACACTGGTATCAGGTAAAGACAGAGGCTTATCATAGTTCATAAAAGCACTGAAATATGTGCTTGACTCTAAATGTGCATAAATGTTATTGAACAGAATACAGAACTTGGGGTAATAATTAGAAAACCACCTAATAACAAATACACTAGAAATACTATATATCTCTGTAGTAATCCAAACAGCCACTGCTTTGATTAGTGTTTGAAAAAAGACCAATGTCAATAGTGGGAGTTCACCAGCCTCACCATAGAAAAACAAAAGCTGTGTAAGTAGGTGGCATGAACCAATTCTTCTAAAACTTATGACAGCACACACCTATATTACATTTACTGACTCATGCTAGAAAATTAGATGCAAAACACATGTCGGTCTTGGAAAAAAAGACCTGGATGACACAGAGTTCATGCTAAATATTTTTCCACTGTGGATGAGCCAAGGACTTCCAAGTCCTTGGATGAAAACCAAAAGCACAACCTGTGTGTTCAACATATGCAGGAACACAGTAACACCTACAGTGAGCTCCTCAAAATTTAAGAAGGACATCCATAGGTGGGAGCAAGAAGTGCATTGTATGAGGCTATCTGTAGTCAGGATGCTAGAGCTAAAGCCCAAATCAAGAGAAAAAGGATCATGTAACTGCAGTAGATAAATACATTTCTCAAGGTGTGAAAATTCCTGTTTGGTCAAAGGACAAAAATCCACAATTTGTTTATGATGACTGTGATCAAGTCTTTACAACTAAGGAAAAAACCATAAGTAGGCGACTAGAAATATAGGCAGGTATAAAAAGAAGAGAAACCTTTCCTTTGGCATTGTCATGCAGAAAGAGAATGTGTAACATCAAATAATTTTAGGAATATTCAAAGCCAATATAAAGCTAGGAATTGTAGCAGAGTTCTTCCTAGAGCGGTAAAAAGAAAATATATTCAAAAGAACTCTAGAAGAATTGAAAACAATTTGGCAGGCTTACAAAGAAAATAAAAGAGATGACGAGAATTAGAACAAATAAATAACATTTTCATTTCTGTCATTTCCAAAATTCTCCATTACACTAGGATATTACTGTGCTGTTTACTAAAAAAAAAAAAAAAAAAATTTGGTACAGACAAGGTTTCCTCTCCAATAAATGTAAAACAGTGAAATATGGCACTCACAGAAAAGATATCCTATGAGTTTATGGGCTAAACACAGCATGGCTTGAGGGCTTTTAGTTCAGCATAATTTGGAAGTAAAAAATTAGTTATAAAGTCATTATCCTCAAATGAAAACACTGTCAAAACCAGCAAAATCACTGTTGTGGGTTTTGGAGGGGGAGTCTGTCACAGCAAAACTAAGTATCAGATGGCAATTGAGTTTGGATTTTTTTCCTAGAAGAAAAGAAATTGCAGTATCAAACTTGCCTATGAACACTTTGCTAATGGGACTGAAGGAACAATTGAGAGGACACCAGGAAGAACAAACAAAACTTATATAAAGAAAAGAGGTGAACACAAAAGACAAGTCAGCCATGCGAACTAAGTCAGCTAATGAAAACTAGCTCCTAGTCATAGTGGTTTGGTCAAAAATTCAGAAATCTAGACATTATTTGCCATATTACCAATAAAAATAAAGCACCAAACCTAGAAAGAATTCCACTCACCACTGAACAAGAATTACAGGTAACACAGTGGTGTTTTGTGAAGCCTATAAAGTTACTGAAGTAGTTTATAGTTGCTGGTGAATTCAGGAAGCACTGTGGAGGGCATGCAATGCATTTTTTACTGCCACCAAATTTTAAATGGAGATTTTCAGAGCTCCTGTAATTAGACTAAACCCTTAAAATTTTAGTGTGACCTTAAATGCTGCCATTCTGCACATTCAGAATATTCAATAAGTTTCACATAATCCTTCACACTTGAGTGAAACTAGGGAGGCCAGTCTACATTCAGCTATTGATTGACAAATATTCAGCAATGTGTTTCATACTGGGGTCAGCAAAACAGGCACTAATAAGGCACAACAAGTGGTTTTAGTGCACTTCGAAGCAGGTCTAAAGAAATTTGATTTCCTCCAGAACCTGACTGAGCAGCTCACTTTACTGAGCAAGACTTTTGTGTTCAATTACACATTTCAAACATTTCTAGGATTCACATGCGCTATACCTCACTCTAGGAAAAACCTGCCCTAGAAAAGCATAAAGCCACCTAGAGTCTGCTGGCATTCCAGTTCTGCACAGCCAAACACGTTCTAACTTGAGAGGGTAGCTAAAAAGGGCCATGTCCCCTGCTTCCTTCTCCCCTTAAGAAAATGATCTGAAACCAAAACCTGGGGAGTGGGGAGGGCGGTCCCTGAACATCTCTATGTGCCTAAAGCCAGTTCAGTGAGTCCACAGACGAGCTGAGTGTGGGGGGCACCCTCCAACAGCCCAGGAAATAAAGTGGTGCCAGGTGCTCAGTGCTCACATGCTGCACACTTAAGTAGAAAGCCTGGCAATTCCAAATGTAAGTGAGATGTGAGAGCATCGGGGAACAGATTGGCAAAAATGGTGCAAGTAAATCCCTTTCTCCTTGTCAGTGCTAAGACTGTGCACACACCCTTAGCTTTGCTCTGTATTCTATCTAAACCACAGCTATAAAGCATTTGGGCTCTCCTCTTTTTCCTAAGCCTGCAAGCCTACTCCCACCACAAAAAGGTCAGAAAATGGGGCTGGGGACAGTTATCAGGAACAACTGGCATGAAAAAGGGTTATATGTTTAGGTTTCATGGAGGAGACTTGCAGGAACTTCAAATTTGACATGGATTCTAATCCTCAAAAAGTTTTAGCAAAAGTCTGAGTCCACTTTTTTCATAAGCAATCACCCGTTTCTTGAGCAAAACACAAAACTGCCATATAATTTTTCCTTCTTTTATGTTACACCAACACAGTCCATTAACTTGAAATCTGAAATGCCTGAAAGCAGATATTTCCATATTATACTTGTGAAGTCTATTTAGGTACAACTGACCTGTTGTCAGCTACAAGAAAATTGCTATTTCACTGTTTTTCTCAAGAATCTTGTTGTAGACTGATTGCTTAAGAGTTATGAACTTTCAGTCCCTTCTGCACACACACTGCCCTCGTGACAGTTAACAAAACTTTCCACAGCACCAAATCTCCAGTCAGATCAAGGCAACTATTTCTTCAATTTATTTTCATCTGCAGGCCCACAGGCAAAAATTACAACTCCATCAACTCCAACATCTTTTAGATTGGCGATGACAGCAAAGAGATTTGTGTTTAGAGGTTTGCCCATTCATTTCTTATGTAGCAAACCCATTCTACCTGCCCAATCTTACTGAAGACATAATTAAAACTTTTTTAAAAAGTTTTTTTACTGAACATTGACTGTCAGGCTGAGATTATCCCAGTGGGGGAAACAGGCTTACCCAACTCCCAGAGGTGGTGTAAATGGATGAGTAAATGCCTGTATAATTCTTTGAAGACAAACTTCAGTAGAAACCAGTGCAAGCATCAGGCTGCAGATATTTCAGTGCAGTAATCCAAAATTAACATTCATTAATCCAAATTTAACAGCACTGCAGGTGTTTTTTTCCTAATCTTTATGTGCTTCATTTCTATCTAATTATTTCCTTTACCTTAAAAGAATGCTGTAAAGGTTTTTTTTTTAGTATCTTCAAACCAAAATATGATAGTGGTAGGTATTTCATAAAGACATTAAAAAGTTAATACTTCCACATTCAATTTGGAAGATATAAATAGAACATTAGAAGGATGCATTAAAAGATGAAAATAAAGGAATATTAAATGGTTGCAGGATTTCTTAAAGAGAAACTCTATCAGGTACCAAGCACCACAAAGGAGGTAAAGCATGTTGCAGCATAATAAAAGATGTGCACAGCACAGCAGAGTCAAAGTTTCTTGGATAATGTTCACTTTTTCATTTATGAGTTTATGAAAAAAACTACCAATGAGTAGAGAATATTATATATATTTAATTAGAGACTATTATAAACATGTTATAAACACGGATGTAATTTCATAAAGGGGTACAAATTGCAACATTTAAGTGTTACTATCAGGTCTGCCACCTATAAAGGAGAGCATCATGATTTCTGTTGCATTTTTTCAGTGGTTGTTGGCTGAGATACATGCTAGCTGAATTAAAACAGGCTATAGAGCTGAAAGATTCAGGGTTTCAATCCCAGAAATTAAAAAGTCAGAATTGTCTTTTTCTTAAATTAATTAGTCTTCCTACTAAACCTGCCCTTCGTTCATGAAACAAAACTTTGAAGATAGACCAAAGCCTAAAAATGGGCTGGTTTAGGTAAGGAGGACAAGAGGAGAATGTAATGCTTATTATTACAAGCACATATGGAAATTGTTTCTATCTCTTTATGATTTCTGTGCAGTAGCTTGTTTTTCCTAATTAATACTGGTGAGACCAGTGAAGGAAGCTGCATTTTTATCTGTAAAATCCAGGAAAACTAGAGTGAGTGTGACAGCTACACTGAGTAGGACCTCAGTAACTAAAGCTTTAACCACAGTCACTCCTGCCTTTGCTACAAGCAAGACACAAAAGCAAAGCAGAAACCGAAAGACACTAGAGAAATTAAATGAAAAAAAAAAGCTAAAACAAGATATCACTGAGAGTGGGGCAAAAAAAAAAAAAATACAGACTGTACACACAAGATCGTTTGATTGTTAGCTAACAGCCTTGATTTGGTGAAGTGATTTAAGGAAACTCAGCACAATAAACCAATAGGTGCATTGATTACCATTGTTTAATGAAACATCATTATCTTGGAAAAGTTATGAGAAGAAATTACAACCATGAACTGAAAACTGTTGGTCTGTTTAGGCTGCGTTCTAATATCATGGCCATCATCACGAGCAGAGGAAAGTACATTCAGGGATGCAATTACACATCATGTCTTTCTTCCTTTTTCATGCAAGTGTTTGCACACAGTGATGGACTAAAAATCTTGTCATCTCTCTCTGCAGTCTCTAGCCTTTACACAAACTGGGACAAAGAGCAGCTGATTAAAACCACCGGTACAACTCATTTTGACTTCAGATAGAAGTGAATCTTAATCTTAGTTTGAGCTACCTCTCTATAACACTGTGACTCCAAAAGTGTGTAAACTGATGTTTACTGACACATGTAAAATGAGTACAAAATATAATAGGCACTTGAGGGAATTTTAACTTCAAGTACTCTCTAACTGCTTGACACAGAATACATGGCAACCACACAAAAAGTAGCAGCATGACTAAGCTTCAAACAGTTTCTTTGCTGAAGACAAAAAAGAAACTGCTTCTTTTTTCTCTCCCTCGGTCCTCACTCCCTCTGGCTTCTCTGACACCCAGTTACTCAGTGGGCTCTTGTCAGGGACAGCGAAGAGTGCGGAAGAAAAGTGGAAGGCTGGCAGAGATGTGCATCCTTTGGCAATCTGTATTTCCTTTTTTTTATGAAACACACTTTGAATGGAAGTCATCCTCACTGTGCAGGTAAGTATTCTATCTGTCCTACGGACAGCTGGTACATGTCCATCCCTTCAGCCACTTGGCACATTAAATGGGCAGCCTGCAAGCACCACGGTCAGAAGCAGGATTTTCTCCCTCGGGCATCTGCCAAGTCATTCACTTGTAAGCCTCAGAAAGAAATTATCATGCTAAGGAGCTCACAAAATAAAATATCAAAACACTAGAAATTCTACATATGAGAAAATAATTGTTTTAAAGTGGAAGAGAGAAGGAAAAACAATGTATGCTGCAATAAACAAAAGCAATTGGGGAAAAAAGCTTATCAGGAAATGAAAGGCAACAGAGTGGGAAAAAAAAAACCCCAAACCAAAAACCTAAGACTGGCAACACAAAAGAAACAAACACATATTCACACAATAATGAATATATCAAATAGGTAAATCTTTTCAGCTCTTAATATAGTGTTGATACATATATACCAACAAAATTTCAGATGTAGACTGTAGGCCTTCCTGGCAAATACATTAATTTTCCATTCCTCTATTCTAAACTGTCTTTACTAAAAAATATTGGAAAATTGGAGTAGTTAAGAAAAAAAAAAAAAAATTCAACCAGTTAAAGACAGGGAAAAAAAAAAAAGCCTTTGTGAAATAAAACCCCAAACCTTTTTAGCCGAAAAATAATTTTGTAGTTAAAACAAATTATCTAACAATATTTATGCAAAATACACAATACTTCTATATGGTATTAGGCTGAGTTTGGAGAAATTCAATATTTCAGAATATTTATAATATAGAACATTTATTCTGCATTTTGGAAAAAGAAGAATAAGGGAGATGGGCAGAGAGCCAGAAAATCAGAAACGCATAGAAGAAGGGAGAGAAGGAGTTAAAACAACAACAAAAAAGAGGACGATTTGTGAAGCTGACAACATCAAAAAGAGAAAAGGCACTGTGGTCTAGCTTTGAAAAGGCTCCAAATCCATAGAGATTTAAGAATTAAAAAAACTCTCAGAAATAACAATAAATCATTACAAAATTGTTGCAGTCATACACACCTTCTCGCCGAAGCTGAAAATAAGAGAGAGAAGCAGAGGGAAAGAGATATGCACTTGTATCCTAAGACAGTTCTTAGACCTCATCTAGGCAAAGGTTCTATAAAGAGTGAGAACAATCTTGTCTTGTTTAAGGTCTTAGTATGTACCCCATTACTGAAGGGGGCATGAGAGATGGACACACAGAGGGAAGAAGAGAAAAAGGATGGGGGTGGGATGGGGAAGGCATGGAAGGGGAACAAAAACACTTGGAAAACAAACAGAGAGATACACATAAAAACATATTAACCAATTTTTCTCAAAAAAACCCCTGCACTCAAAAAAACCCCTCCAAAACAAACAATAAAAGATGATCATGCTATCTGCTGATGAAAGGTGTTACAAATGACAGCTGTGCATCAATTAAAACAGAGACCTTACCAATGTAAGGCAGAAACCTCAAACACCTTAATTTCTGTAGCCTAATTTCAACATTTTTAAGGAAACTAAGGGGTTATTTATGTATGCATAGTAAGAAAATAAATCTTGTGTATTAAAAGTGCTTGAAATAAAATTCAAGGTGACAGAGAAAAGTTACTTAAGTACACCTTGATAATTAAAATAAACAAAACAATAATCAACTTTTTCTAGAGTAAGAATAGGTTTGTTTAGTTACCATTTGCAGCTGAAGTTATCAAACATATATATATGCTCATTGAACGAAAATATGTAGCAGCATCATAGGATAAGCATACCAAAGCAGCAACATACACGGCCTTTCAAGACCTCTTTTGTTTGGAACATTTTTAAAAACTGCCACTTTTTCTGTCTCTATAGTGGCAGAAAATCTCTTAACATCAGTGGAATTCTGGCTGGCATAGGATTTTTAGTACCTTCAGCAAGGTAATTTAGCATGTGTTTTGTGAAGATCTTTGGTAGTTTAGCACAGATTTATTTGCTTGTAAATTCAGATTTTTCTGGGAAATTTAGTTTCCATGTCTTGTTATTTCTTTGTTATTTATTAGACTATAAGAAATTTTTGTTAGATAAGGAGTTTTTATTTTAAAAATTTATTTTAGTATCGTTTTACCACATTCATAAAATTACCAGAAGATATTCATTGGCCTAAATATCTCCCTCCTAAGGTCCATGAGCACTTACGCCTTCCCCTTCAGAGGCAACACATTTAGGCCAATGTCCTGCACGAGCCATGCTGGTGGTCATCAGGCTTTGAACGGACAGAACCCTCCTCCTCGGGACAAAACACATTCAGAAACCCTCCAAAGGCAGGCGTTAACACGGTGCCTGTGCATACACATTCGAGCGGTGCGATCTGCGGGTGCGATTAAGACATTCCCCTGGGGCAGTCACTTACTAGAATTACTGCTGTCATCCTTGGTTCCATCGAGACTTCCATCGGGGTGCATTTGCAAGTAGTAGCCTTGCCTGCAATATAACCTGGTCACTATACCCTTGAGCTGGGGATCTGAAAGACAAACATATTTTGTCACTAGCCTCAAAACTTTTTCCAAGAGTTATCCCTACTTCTCTCACTGTAGGAGGATGTTTGGTGAAGCAGCAATGCTGTCTTAAAAGTAAGTACTATAACAGGATGTGTGCTGATGGAGATGGAGAAAAATCTCTCTGCAGAGCGCTGTTAGGTCAGTTCTGTGTCCTGTTCTCTGCCTCCAACATCCTTCATTATAATCAATACAGGTAAAACAGAGGAAAAAAGAACACCCGAAATACCCACAGTCAAAAGCTTAAACCATATTAAGCCCTGCAAAAAATTTTAGACTTCAGCAACAAGTATAGCTCATTATAGAAACTAACAAAGCATTTGAAAAACCCTACTGGTTTCATATATGTTAGCAACTTACTGTACTGCACATACGTTTTAAGGAAACTGGGAGGAAAAAGTCTGTTTCCTTTCCTATCAAAAGCTGTAAACTTATCTGGTGTTATTTGTAACAGTACCATCTGAAGTTCCCAGAATATTTTAACCACACTAGAAGTAGATCCCACTCACCTGCCTCTCCCACCCCGCCCAGGGAATAATAACACCCACAATCAGGGCAAGACATAATCTTTCTTCATCAGAAAGAAAAAGCTGAAAAAACTCTCAGTAAGATAAAGCTATAGGAAATCCAGGTAGCTGGAACAATAAAGGTACTCCATTTAATACTCTGCATTTATGAAAACTGTCAAGAATTGGGCAGGGAGTGCCAAGTCACGAACTTTTTGATTCGCAGCACAGAGGTTGCCTTGCCAAATCACAAACTGAGCTGTTGGACAACTGGTTCAGAGAAAGAAGATATCACATCTTTAAAAAATGCAACAGAACTACCTCTGTGTGATATCAGTATTAATATTGTTAAACATTAACTATTAGGCCCAGTTCCAGGCAGCCAGTACATAAATTTGTGAGAACATTTGCATTAAAATATCTATATCATATCATGCTTAGCTCTGCAATAATGAATTAAATTCTTAAATACTTTGATACAGACATATAATAAAATAAACATGTGAACTTTGAAGGAAGACAAAAAGTATTTTCATGCAAGCTTGTGGGCAGAATATAAAATTTGTGTATAATTGGTCTCACAATTAATCATGCTTGGTTACTCAGAGTATCCTAAGGGGACATGAAAACCAACAGTGATAAACAAAACTGCCTCTAAATAGTTCGTACAGAAATTTCTGTAGAGGCTCAGCCCTATGAAATTATCCTCAAATGTTAAGTTTTTATTGAATATCCAAATTACAAAGTCATATTAAACAATAAGCCCACCTAAATTAAAAATACAAGATAATAAAAAAACGTTACTATAAATAGTAACCCTGTAAGACATCTGAAGCATGGAAATAAATAATATGGACAATTGAAGATCAGCATATAAGCATCTTACAACTTAAATTTTTAAAATTTATTTTAACTGAAAATTTTGCTTTCTGTTCATTTTTACATTATCAAAAGTTTATCTTTATACAAATATTTTTAAAAATTTTAAACATGTTAAACTGTAATTCTTTTGAATGTATTGTCATCAACAACTTCATCAGGTGATTCAAAATTATTTTCATAATTTAAAAATTAAAAGCGAGTTCCTTTTGCACAGGCACTATTCATGTCAATGCATACTTTCAATGTGTACTTCAAATTGACAATTTTAAACATGCTTCCTTAACACTCATTAAAAAGTCATCTTTAAAGACTAAGTAGAAGTATAATAAAAATATCATTAAAACTAGATTTTTAAAAATTATTTACAGGAATAGTATCAGCATTTTGAAAAACACTTTCCATACCCAAGGAATCATGAATTAATGACTTTTTATCAACATTTTCTAGTGCAAAGAAGTTTCATAGGAAGGCCAAGTACAGTCTATTCACTGTCACCAGCTGTTTACATCTACTGCTTCATGGGAAAAATGTCAAACTTAGAGGTCACTTTCAAAGTTGTTCTTTATACTCATTCTATTATTTTTTCTAAATTGACAAATTAAATATACTAATAATTATTCATCTGTTTTCATCAAAAGCATTATTTAAAATTAACCCTGCTTTGCCAGCTATCCAAAATTATATCTGGATGAAAGTGAAATGACATATCAATCTTGATGCAAGTCATAATAAGCAATAGTCGCAAAGACTACTCCATTCAGCTTCAGTAAATATCTCCAAGATGAAGCAGGCAATCCTGTCAGCAAGAAGTTTATCTCTTCTCCTTGCAGAAAGATAAATTACCCTTTCAGGTCCTTTTTGAGACACCTGAGCTGCAAGCAGAGAAGAGAAATCTGCTAGTCCCTGTATTTCTGTAGCATTTTATCTACCCTTTGTCTCTTGATAATCTTACAGGAACAGTCTTAACTTCAGATGATTTACAAATGAGTTTCTCAAACCCTTGTTGACCACTTTCTTTTTTTTTTTTTTTTTTTTTTTTTTTTTTTTTTTTTTTTTTTTTTTTTTTTTTTTTTTTTTTTTTGTCTGCTAGACAGCAAAAGTGAGCAGCAATGCCCAGAAACAACAGCAGAAGACTGGTGTTGCCTGTCCATGGGTGCAGGTGTACTGGGTGTGCCACCTTTTCTTAACTCTCACCACAGTGACAGACAGACTAGCATTTATTCTTACCCTTCAACCCCCACACTCACTTTTATCTTCCCACATGTAAGAAAAAGACAATGGCAAGAAAATACAGCAAAAAAATAAAACAGAAACAGGATGAGAGCAGACAACCTCACAAAGGAGTTCCCAGATCTCATTATTTTATTATAGAAATTTTGCTACTAGTTTTCTTAAAGTCCTAGCTGCCACAGTGAGGTTGTTTTGTGAACAAGATAATTTCTGTTTAATTTTAAACACCTTGATTTCAGGAGAAAAAAAAGCAAACTCCACCATGCATCAAAATCTATGGAACAGTTCAACATCTCCTAACAATTTTTATCAACTTCTTTTTGCACCTCAACTTCTGAGGCTGAACAGTTCAGCATGACATGTCAGCAATGCCCTGCGTTGGGAAAAAATTATTCTGACTTGTCATTATTAGAGGTTGTCTCTTAAAAATCAAAACCATACTGAGTGGACAAAGCAACAGCTCCTCAAGCCTCTTTTTCACAGCAATCTATGTGACAGCAGCCACTTGCAGCCCACTTTTCTTGCTGTTTTTCCTTGTCAGTGGTGATGGCAGGATGCATGATTGCAGTTAGCACAAACACTCTGTCAGTAGCTTTCTGATGTCCTCAACAAAGGCAGAGTTTAATTAAGATGTCTTCCCTCTCAAATAGTGGCTACAAAAATGGTTTTGGCGTTAATTCATGACAGGCTGAGTGCAGCTCTTGCTCTAGCACAATTATGACGCTTTATGTTTTGAATTGTGAATATTTTGTGTTCACAGAGAGAATGGCTTTCACAGGTACTTTCCCACTCCTACACACTGCCAGGACAGATGATTTAGAAACTTTATAGATTTAAAATAAACTAGGGAAAAAAACTTATTAAATATGAGAGTTAAGACATAGATGAATTTAAAATGCTGAAAGAACAGTGGTGAACATGCCTATTGCATATTTTAAAAATTAGTCCCTTCTCCCACTGGAGTTTTAGGTTTTAGTTTTTATCAGAGGAAGGCACTTTTTTACTGTCATTATTTATCTCCTCCCTCTTCTATGTAAAGGTACCAAATAAAAGCCCACTGACAAGCAAATGTTTAATGGGGGGATAGTCTTACATCAACTCATATTCTTATGGAGAATAAACTGCACCATCCACTCAGCTACCAGTCTGTCACAAAATGAATCCCTCAGTGAGCCAAGTAAAAGCCAGTGTTTAGAGGTACATTCTGCTCAGATAGCAGACTATCAAACTCACGATAACTGCTCCATGTCCTTCGTGTTTTACTCGTCCTTTATTCTTTGTATTTCCAGCTGGCAGTTTTCACTTTTGGATATTTTAGTACGAAAAGTACCACTCATATTGGTCCAGAAAGAAACAGAGCATTTTTTATTTAAGATTCATGATGCTCTGATAGTCATCATGACTTGGCTGTCATGTCTTGTTCACTGATGTTATGGTCAGCATTTGTTAGGAGTCTTTTCCCTCATCTAATAAATTTTATTGAAATATAAAAAAATCCCATTATAGTCTGTATTCAGATTTTTTTTAAGAATCAACCCCCCAAAATCCTGCAACCACCAAATTTCTTTTGAACCTGGGAAGTAAAATACCCACCCAAAATCCAGAGTGTCTCATCCACTCCAGACACATCTCTCTAATACTTTGTAAGGCCTGGGAAGTGCAAAAAGTCCCTTTTCCTGACTTCTCACACGAGAATATTCCAACAGTAGTGTGTGTGTATGATGCATTGGACTGGAATTGTTGCCATCTCTCTTGCTGAAGCTCTCTACTTTGTATATAACTACTGCCAGCAGACAGGTTAGACCCCATCCACTATACCACAGTTCATGACATGTTCAGTCCCTCACTGACTTCTGCACAGAAACTTATTGTTTCTTCAGATTAATGTCTAGATACTTTTTAAAACTTTAAACACATCTCTGTAGTTCTTACTATTTTAGAAACTTTCCAATAAGCAATTCAACTCTGGAAGCAGGGAAAAAAACGCCACATAAAAATTACATTTTCTGTTTTGGATTCTCATTTCAGGTATTTCAGTTCCTACTGTAATGCTTTTCTCAGTTTTCAAAAGTCATCTTCTTCTGAAGTGTACTGCTTCTGTTCAATTGCAACAGTACTCAGACAGGTACAGTCGTTGCAGATGATCATATTACATTTTGCCTTGTTTTTGCCAAGTCTTGCATCGTCATTGCAGCACATAAAAGTGCAGGGTCCTCTGAAATGTGTGTTATACAATGGTAACGGCAAGCTTCCTGAAGCAAGTACATTGCCAATGAGGAATTCAAAATGCAGAACTTTGAACCTCATTTAAAGAGATAAAATCCTAAATAGGCATCTAAAACCATCCTTCATTATTAAAGTCTTCAGCTGTTACAGTGATACAACTCTTGCATTCCAAAGCTTTATACACTTCTAACTTCTTTATTAGACAGTCCTATCACCTGGTGTCTCAATGTTTCCAAGTTTCTGATCGTGTTTTTACCTTCTCTCATTGTTAATAGGAAATGATAAAATATGAACATTTATTTCATATGCTAGTGCTCTCTCATTTTATATATCATATAAATATATATCATTCAATATATAGCATATATATATCATTCAATATACCACAATATGCATCAGAAAACTAAACTTTTTCATTAAAACCTTGAGAGAAAAATATTTTTGAAAGAAAGTTTTGCTCTATTCAGGGCAGAAGGGAAAAGCACATAATGTGAACTCAGAAAAGCAATAGCTTCCATTATTCCCTGTTCCCATAAGTAATAATAGTACTTGTTCTGAAATGAGGTGGCTTTCTCTTTGCTCACTTATTTTTCCGTTCTCATGATGATTACAGGGCACTCAACTTTGGTGTTTATTTTTAACTCTACTTTTTGTCCGTTTATGTCTCACATCACAAGCTCATCTCCTGCAGAACCCCACTTTGAGAGCGCGGCTAAGAGACAGAGTCCTCCCACGTTCCTGTACTGTCATTGTCATTGGCACTTCCACAGCATTTATGAAATTTCCCCGTAAACTGTGAAAGCGGGCTGGAGTTCTGCAAAATGGTTGCTTTTCTTAAAAGCTCCCTTTGTGCTGGCATCCTCGCCTTTGTGTTGCAAATGTTTTTATGTTAACTGCAAAATGTGCTCTCTTCCATTTGTGGGCGCTGACATTTTGTCTCTGGGTCTCACAGAGCATTTCAAATTACATAAGACTTGTTTCTTGCTATATGACTTGACCTGAACAAATCTGATCATCAATAGAATTACAGAAGCTTGGCTGCTAGCTGGGATAATTTATATCTGTCCAGATTTACACAGTGATTTGATTTAATAGACTTGTCTACAGTGTAACAATTAACAGCATCCTTTACCAGACTTACTATTTTTGGAGGGTATTTGTTGGAAAGGGAACAAGATTAGGTTGTTCAGAAAAAAACTTTTTCCAAAATGGTAGTTTAATTTTAGTAAATTCATAATAATAGTTTGTGTTTCCCTTCCTACCAGACTGTACAGTATAAATCTGGTGGTTCTAATCTTGCAACACACGGATTTGTCAGGAAATTCCTGCCTAAACACTGCCTTCCACTTTTGACCCATGCTTCTTCTACTACACTAAAATTCAAAGATCTCCAGATTCTTAATATCGAAATGATATTTTGGTTTATGTTATATACAGGAATACTGAGAAGAAGCTGGTCTCTATTTCCAAGTTTACTTGGATAGCACCGGTCACAGTTTAATATATTTAACTAAAAAGAATCATCTTCCACTAATGGAAATGCCTCATCTTTGCAACTATAATCACTTTTTTGATTAAAAATTCTACTGTCTATATTCCATATTAGAGAAGTCTTGCTATTACAGGGGTTTTTTTTCTTTTCATTTTACGTAAGTCAAAAAAATACCCAATATACCTTACTGAACCTTATTAACATAGATAAAATAACATCCCAGTATTATGTTTTGGAGCTGTTTCTTTACCTGACCATCTTAGTTCTACCTGGCATATTCTTGATTCTAAACTCCAACAGCAAAACTTAAACATTATACAAAACACTGCTTAATGTTTCTCTTGAAAAGAAAAAAAGCATCAAGCAATAGATCCCAGAATTAAGTAATTTCTTTGTCTTCAACTTGCAATAAGCTTTTTGTTATCTTTCCATGAAAAGCCTTTGTCATTCACTAAATGTAATTTTGCTCACACTCAAAAAATACCAAAGCACAACAACATGACAGCTTCTATTACCATTTAACCTATGTATAAAATTTGACTAATGCAATGCCATTGGAATCAGTAAATAAATGGGATTTAAATGTTGAAAGCACAATAGGATGGGCATAGATGACTTTTACATATGTAACTGAACATATTTCATATAGCACCTAACTTACCAAAGACTGATTTTGATACTCCCCTTCCTAAATAATTTCTATTTTTAGAAGTCAATATTTAAACATACCATTTATTTTAACAAGCTTTACTACTTATCTCCTTGCATGCTGCATTATTAAGCAATGACATATCTGAAGTCAGCTTCTGTTTCTTTCACTAGCTGACTCAGAACTAAATTTCAAAGTGCCCAAACAGTCTATTTTACAAGTATTCAAAGCCATCGGGGTAATAGTCAATGGAGAGAGGATAACAGGATAATTTTAATGCTAAGTATTGAATCCCACACCACATTTCGTTTTCTATTGTTATATTCAGGCAGCTTCCATAATAACAAGTGGCAGGGGTATTTAACTTGTTATTAAATTTATTTAATATAATAAATATAATAATAATTTATTCTTGACAGAATACATAAAACTCCACAAAATTAAGTATTTTCCCTCCAATTAGATATACAAACCCATTACATCTGAAATATGCTTTTCAAGAGCATAGTGTATTATATTAAGTCTTATTTTCTTGCCAATGGCTCAAAATATTGAAATAAGCCATTCACATTACATTCAAGAAATTTCAGTTTTCCAACTAGTCTAAAAATTGGAGAAAAGCAGAATTGCTCTGCCAGTGAACTGGGACAAATAAGATTTTTTTCCTAGTTATGAAGTGACAATTAGAATTTGCAAAATATAGAATCATAGACTTGTAGTTTGGAAAGACCTTTAAGATACTATGTCTTACTTAACCCATCACTGCACTGTCCACCACCGTGTTCTTTAGTCCCACATCCACGTGTCTTTTAAATACTTGCAGGGATAGTGACTCCACCACCTCCTGGGGCAGCGTGTTTCAATGCTTTCATCCTTCCAGTGAAGATTTTTTTTTTTTTCTAATATCCAAATTAACATTCCCTGGTACAGCTTGAGGCCATTTCCTTTTGTCCTGCCACTTGTTACCTGGAAGAGGCTGACCCCAACCTGGCTGCAAACTTCGTTCTGGTGTTTGGAGAGAAAGAGAGTCCCCATGAGCCTCCTTTTCTCCAGTCTAAATAACCCCTGCTCCCTCAGCCACTCCCTATAAGATTTTTTTTTTCTCATAAGATGTGTCAGAGACACATTGCAGAGGAAAAATGTAATTTTATTTAATAACTGAACAACTTTAAACCTTTCCTGATTTCAGGTGCAGCAGATTTCAAATGTCTCCTAATGCAGAAGTCTCAATTTTTCACTGCCACCACAGATTCATTACCACACTTTATAAAATTACGAAAATCAAAAGTTGTCATTTCCACATGACACCGTGTTCAGTTGAGTAGACTGAGTCAAGATTTGTGCAGGTGTAAATATATAAATCAGAAAGCCAAAAGAAACAGGAAATATTCTTTTTCATCACTATTAACAATTTAGTGCACAAATGTAAACTCTTGATTAACAAAACAAAAGTATTAAGTAGTAACAAAAGATAAATAAACCTGTTTCAATTGAAAAAAAGCTTTTAAAAGAAAATAAAGGTGTTGATAAGAATATTTCATTTCAACAGTGTTCAATAATGTACAAAACAAAAGGATTTCTTCTTTATACCAGACAGGAAAACATTTACTGTGAAAAATTTGGATCAATAAACTGACTTACAACCTTTAAAAAAGTAAAGAAGTAAGAATTTTACTTAATATAACACTATGTATTTTTATAAATTATTATTTAATCCTTATGCTTTAACACAAATCCTCATTGTCAAACCATGTCATTCACCAACACTGTCTGAACAGATATGTTTACAAAGACAAAATTTGTTTACAAAGAAATCACAGCAAAATGAGATCTGTTAAGAACAAATTGCATTTCAGTCCTCCTCATGAAGAAGCAATATTACTGGAGATGCAGGAACCCAAAGGAATATTGATTGAGAAATGGATAATCCCATTGTGAAAAGGAAACATATTTCCATTTTTGTTATTAGTTAAGAACATTATTGTTTCTGTATAAAGCAAGACTACAGCGGTTCCATCTGACAAGTGGAAGTTCGTGCTGTTAGTATGAATGCAATGCCTTATTTGCTTAGAAAAATATTTATTTGTGTAGGAAAACACAAATGCACTAGCATTAATTCTTATAGAAGAGCTACAAAAGAATTTTTAGTACCATTACTCATACGGTGTCATTAACAATTTTTTAAACATTTTAAATAGCATTACAGTCCTCTTTCACAAAGGGTTGCTGTTTCCACTTACAAACTCCAAAATCACTAACAGCACCAGAAGTGTAAATGAGGCAGCATTACAAAAAAAATATAATTGAGGGTGTTCTGCTTTTTTCATTTATTAATTTTTAAGAAATTATATACCCAAGAAATGTCATAAGTTACCAGAAGCAGATTAGTAAGAACTATTTGAACCAGAAAAAATAGCAACTCATACTAAAGATGACTTACTTTCTTTTTTTACAGGGTAACTAATTGTTACTTGGGAATGCTATTTAACCAGGGAAGAAATAACAGACTATTTCCTATATTTTATTCTACTACATGCACAAGCACTTCCGTGTTTTCTTAGTGAGAATACAGTGAGATGGAGAGACAGAAAGAGAAGCAATGCATGGCTGCTTTGGTTTCCTAAAATAATTTTTCCCAAATTCTCCCTGTGAGAAAAAAAAAAGGTCCATTCAGCCTGCAGATTGCAAGGCCCCGTAATCAGTGGTATTAAACACAATTCAGAAATCCTAAGAGTAGCCGCTTGAAAAACTGATTTTCAAACAGAGACAAGAAAATAATCCCCTGCACTTGCAGAACACAATCTAAATCTTTTCGAATTCCAAATAGGAGAGTAATTTATTCTATCATTGGTATGACAAAACCAGTCTGCTTTACTGAAGCTACTCTCTGCTTTTTTTTTTTTTTTTTGAGTTTGAGGTTAACTTGGGCCACACTTTCAAGGCTTTTTTGTCTTCTCCTCATCTCTGCTATCCAAGAAAACTTGGAATACACAGAAAGAAAACAAACTATAATGAAGTTACATGACCCCAGGGTTTGGGCTTTAAGGAAATCAGCAGAATTTGACGCTAATGATACAGGACAATCACAGCAAACTGTGACAGGCAGTCACTCAAACCTCTTTGAGGGACTTCAGCACAAATAACTTTGCTTCACTGGAATGTCTCCTTTTCAAGACTGACTCTAGCAAGAAAAAAAAGGCATGGCTAAAACAGGCAAATTCCATTTAATCTACCTAATGCTCCTAGAGAAAAACAAACAAACAAACAAAAACTCAAATAAAATCAAACTGCTGATCCTGCTTAGATTACCCTGATTGTTTTCGAAGCACTATTTAGTCCAGATATTTAGCTACTAAGCAGAAAATAATCAGAACTATACTCATAGCATCTATGAGAAAATGTACAGAATCAGTTCAAATCAACTTGAGTATTCACTAGTAAGGAGTAAATCTTCCAGTTCTGAATCTTTTGGTAATATAGTAGTGACACACTCAGCAGAGACTACCCAGCCACTCACTGCCACCTACAGAAAATTAAAGTATTCTATAACGCATCCCAAGATTGAAAATACTATTCTATAAAATATCACAAGATTGAAAATACTATTCTATAAAATATCACAAGATTGAAAACACCTGCTAGGTTTTGGAGGACCTCAAAGTTGGTTCATGTTTTGATGATGCCCAAAAATACCTCAAAAACTCTGATAATCACTGATAAACACTTTCAATCTCTAAATCTAAATTTTGTTACAGCAGAGACAAGAATATATAGCTTTTAAATATTTAACCTGAAAATGTAAAAAATAAGAGCTGTATAAGGAATTTCCCATCCTATCTAGTGAAATTTTGCAGTGATTTAGTGATCTGGGTTTTTTTACATCCTGCTTTGCCTCCGGTGCAGCTCTCTCATCGTGGAGAACTGGCTATGCACCTACCACACATACTTTTTCAACATCTTCAGACTGCAAGCTTTCCCTCCACTGTTTCTCATGTCCTGTCTTTCATTCCCTACCTACTGTACTCTCATCCCTTCAGTGTTTCCCAGCTGTATTCTTGTTCAGGTATTGTTTTCCAGCTGTGCATGCCCAACAATAGTGACTATTCAAGAGGACATAAGAAGATAGCCCTGTGCTGCCCAATCACATCTTTATTAACAGAATAGATTGGTAAGCTTAAACAAATACATCATATTTTCCTTCAGCCACATATGTACTTTAAAAATTTATAGAAAGAGATTCTTTTCAGGCTGTGAACTTAACAGATGATACAAACTCCACCCCGTAGCTACCAGGAAATGCAGCAGTCTATAACTTCAGGTTGTATCACAGAAGTGTATCAGCAAAATATCCAAACCCACCAGCAACTTCATCAGCCATCCAGTGCATTTTGCAGAGTAGCGAGTCAGACTGAAGAATCATGGCGGTTTCAAATGTGTATTTTTTTCTCAAGATGTATAATACAAAACTGACAAAAAACCCCAACCCAAAACATATTCCTCAAGGCTGCTGAACCACAACACTTCCATAACTATGGCTGCTTCCTTCACTATCTGCTTGGCTAAAAGAGTTAACAGCATCATCATTCCTTGCCAAGTCTGGCATCCTCTCTTAATTTCTTACAGATGTCAAATTATGTGTGAAGATACTAAACGAGGCAAATTCCTTTTTTGGTGTCTTTCAATAAACTGATGACATTCCCCTAATCATGTCTGGACATCTCCCCTAAGCTAATGATACTTACCTCTTTCAAGCTGGAGTAATGAGAAACAGTAGCTCATGCTGAAGGACAGGCCAAAAATGCACTGAATTAGCTACACCTGGGAGAGCTTACTTATACACCCAAAACATCATTTGTTCTTCAGACTGGTTCACACTGTGGAGACGTTAATGCTCTTTACCCTTTGGACACGTCTTTCTCCCCAAGACTCAACTCCAGCCCCATTAGATTATTCTGGCTGGACTAGAATTATGGACTAGAATTATGGCCAGCTCCAGACAGCTGCTCATTCACTTTATATTGTGTTAGGAAGCCTACCTATACTACAAACATGTAACCATATGGGCACAACTAAATTTAAACTAAGCACCCTCAACTATCAGCTGCTGATTTTTCTCACACCAGGATTTCCACTCTTCAATTTGAAGCTTGTCCTGAAAACCACTTTACAGAACATACAAGTTTAAATAGCATATTTTAAACAGAAATCAAAAGCAATTTCATTTTCCAGGTCCATGTGCCACTTCAATAACTTGTGAGAGCCAGTTAAGACTGAGGTGTCTTCCACCAGCATTCAGGAGAGCCAACAGGTATGCTTCCAGAGGAGAAATTACAACATTTTCTGAGTACTAATATTAAACCCTCTTTAAATGTCTTATTTTTCCATTTATTATACCAACAACTCAAATGTAATTAGAAGCTGAGAGATTACAGATATTGAAAAGTAGGAAATGTGTGCCTGAGATTTCCACAGCAATTTCTGCCTGTGCCTGGTGACAATGCTTAACACCAGCCCAGAGCACTGAGCAGGTGCAACAAGTGCCACAAATTTTACTCTGAGATAATGTCCTAAAGACAGCTCTCAACTGAATGTATCAGATTTCTTTAGCTTCCCAATTCTGGGACTGAGCTGCCTGTCCTGCTTTCCTGTTCCAACCCTCACACGCTCTTACTCAGGCTCCCCAATGAGCAGTCCAAGGACAGATCCTCTGTACCATCAGCAGAGGTGTTGCTGGTGCTTCACCTGTAATACTGCAGGTGAAATGTCATGTGCCTTCGTATCCTAACACGTCTCCAGTGCAGATTTACACACTTCAAGAGCAATGTAGCTTAGCTGAACCTAACACTTCTAATTATTATCAGGACATAAATTTAAGCTTCTCCAGCTCCCATGGGCAGTCGGGAAGAAAAAACAAATAAACAAAAAGGACATTACTAATTTAGAAAGCTATCTGAAATTAATCTACTTCCCTTTCAATGAAGGTCAGTATGTAGCAGAAGTCTTATTTGTTTTTCAGGGACCTTTGATACAGTTCTCTGTTTCTCAACTTAAATACGGCAGAAGTGTCCAATGCAACTTTTCAGATTTGACACACAAGCCAAACTCCTTCCTCTACAAAAAGTGAGGATTAGCCTTCATTATGCTTTATTAGGTTCTTCATTAAATCTGTGGCAGCAGCCTCATCAAGTGGGTGACATTTGATGTTGCTAAGAAATTATTTCTACCTGTATGCAAAGTGTGGGTTTACCAGAGAAAGAAGAGAAAGAAAAGGGGAAAGAGAGAGTAAAAGCTCCCAGGACTCTGACTCATGCACTTGTCAGCTTTGTGCTGCCACAAAACCCACCTACCATATTTCTCATTGTGTATTTTGCAGAAAAACACACCCGGTCACACCAAACCAAACAAAATTGTCACCAACTTAGAGTTTAAATCCTTTGTTTCCCAACAAATTAAATATTTTGTTCAATATAAATACAGTTAAACTGTAAAGATCAACTGATTGACAGCATGAAAAAAAGACCTACTTCAAAACTGGGGAAAAAATTCAAAATTGTGAAATATCTATCTGGCAATAAAAGCTTTACTCCAGACTGTTTCCAGGTTCACACCTTTTCCCTACTAGGAGAAACATGGTTAAAGTGAAGACTCTTTTGTTGCTTTGAGTTCTATATTGCAAAGAAAAATATCTTGAAACAGTCATGTCCTACCAACAAATCTTGCTAAAGCAGAGGTACATAAATCTTTTCCACTTGAATCAACGAGACTGATTCTGAGGCTTCTGGTTCCAGCCTAGTTCCGATGTATATGAGTGGACCTGAAATCTAAAGAACTTGTGATAGGAATTTGGAATATTGGCATTTGGCCTAATTTGGAAACACAGAGACACCAAGGAAGCAGAGTATTACTACCAGATTCAGGTTCTCATAAGAGCAGAACCTATACCCTCTCACTGGGAAAGGGCCTTCTATTGAGAGAGGACAAGTGTCTTCCATAGAATTTGCCTGGCTGCCTCCTGAAATCTCCAGATGTCCATCTCTAGTGCAAAAAAACCAAAGCTAGTTTTTAATTTCTGCCCAAAACTGCATCAAAAGTTGCCTCCGTGTTTCTATTTAGCATTCTTTAATTTCAGAACATGGTTAGCTTTGATTTTGAAATATATATTTAAAGGCCATAGAACTATTAATTGAAAATATTGTTCAAGTTCCAAGACAAGGTTTATTTAGGTTAAAAAACCTGTAGCATCTACAAGATTTTTAATGTTCCCTATTAGTTACAACATTCTGTAGACTCTAGTGACTATGTTACTCGGACTCCAGCAGCATGAAGAAGGTGGGGATAGCCCTGTGGGCAAAGCAGAGAGGGCTCAGTCAGGAGAGGAATGTGGGACAGGATCCACTTTGGAGGGGACTGGGCTGGTCCAGAGAAACAGGGGCATGCTCCTGAAGGATGATAAGCACTGGCCTCATATTGTAAAGTCACAGTAAAAAACTCTGCTGCCAGCAGATTTCCAGGCCGTATCTTAACCTTCACTTTACAGACAACGAAATAAAATAACTAAGAGGATGAAAAGTTTGTCTCATGTGGCAGTACAAATGTTGTTTTCTGCTTCCTAGTCCCTATGTAGATGTCCCTGCCAGGCTATACAGAAGGACTTAATAGGACTGGAAAAGACACAATTAATAACTGGGCAGACAGAAAGCACTATTTACAAGCACGTCAGAGGCCCCGAGCTATACATTGATTGTGTTTGTTTCTGTAAAGCAGTATTAATCCCACTGTTGAGGCAAACGGAAGGATTTCAAAAGAGGAATTTAAAGTGGGGAGAAGTGAAAGGGAAAAGGCTTGCCACTCTTAATAAAATAAAAATATGTCAGTAAAAATAGACATCATTTATTAGAAACCTCCTATCTGAGTAGCAAAATGTCACCTACTGATGAATGCAACTGGAAGGGGAAAAAAAAAACCAAAAAACCCTTGTCAACAGTTTCCAAACAATTTCAAATCAAACAATATCCTTCTAAAATTATGTTTTGGTTAATTCATGTTAGCTACTGGATATGTGTTGTTCAGAATACATAATTTCTCAGTGGAATTACCTCCTCTGAAAAGTCACAAATTATATTAATGGCAGTTTTTGTAAACCATAAATAGCTCTAAGACTTAATAGAAACATAGAATGGCTTGGGTTAGAAAGGAATTTAAAGATCATGTAGTTCCAATCCCACTGCCAGAGGCAGGGGAAACCTTCTACTACACCAGGTTGCTCAAAACCCCATCCAACCTGGCCTTGAACATAATGCCAGGGATGGGGCATCCACAATTTTTCTGGGCAACCTAAATTTAAAGTTGAGTAAATTGGAAATTAGTATGCAAATTACTTTACATATTGTTGGGAAAACAACAAAAATCTAAAATGTTAAAGTTTTCAAAATCTCCTAAATAACCAAACATTATTAAATGCTTCTGGTTCATATCAGAGAAATGTCTATAATCCAGGCATGATAAAAGAAAATAAATTTTAGTGACAAGAGCTATAATTAAGATAATCAGAACATTTTGGATGATAGAAAGGAAAGGGAGACAACCCCAGGTAAATGGCAGGAAATTTTATATTTCAAAATATATTTATTGCACCCTAAAATACTCCTTTTTCTTTAGAAATCTGACTTCTCAGTGAGAGAAGAATCCAGTTTTCTCCTCAGCTCTACTGAGAGCAGGACATTCTAAGCTGCCACCACAGTGCAAGGGAAGGCTCCCAAAGGTTCAGGCTCCCAGCTCCATCAGGCAGCCTGCTGTCTGTCCAGGTACTGGAAACTGGAAGGCTGTAAAGGGGAATACAGCTTTGTTTGGGGATCTGCAGCAGTATTGTGGGTCTCAGCTCTCCTCAGGCCTCCTGTGCAGCATTTCAGGAACCAGAAAAAGACTACTTCTAGAGCAGACCCTATGACAGGAGTCATTAGGACTTCTGTATCTGATGCAGTCCTCCTTGGCTGCCTTCACAGCTGCTGGACCCATCTATTTCAGGGTGTCACAAATTACTTCCTAGAAAGTATTTTTAATTAATTGCATGTCAGTCAAAACAGGAACCTATAAGTTACCTAAGTTTTGGTATCTCCATAGAAAGGATTTTCATTCAATTAGGTGAACCTGATCCAAGGTTCTAGAGCAGATACATGGCCACCTATTCACTGGCTGGAAAACGTACTTTGTTTTTCCTAGAACTTCAGCAGAATCAAAATATCCTAGAAGAACATTCAGATTCAATGGTAAATGACCACAGCAAATAATCAATGATGTAACAGATGATTGCATCAAAACTTGTCTGAGAAAAGTTGTGAGTCATCTGAATCTGGCCAATATGGAAACCCTTTGAAATGCCATCCTTAAGGCAGAAATTTTTCAAAACTGAAATTTTTTCAAAACAGGAAATTATTTCTTAGCAGGAAGAACAGGAAAATATGCCAAATAACTCTGTTTCTCTCCAAATACATTAAAATAACTACCTTAAAGTCATGATTCTACACAAATATGTGATAATGGTTAAAGCTCCCTTCAGTGACGCACCTGAAGGGGAACAGCCCCTCTGCCTTCGTGACTCTCACTCACAGCATTCCAGAAGTTAAATTACTTCCCTTCCTACCTGACACCTATCTTATGCAGTCCCTTGAGGAAACAAGTTTATGAGATCTTTCAACAGCAAAAAGCATATTGCATAAAGATCTAGCTCCCATTTGTAGCATACAGGTAACACTAGTGAACATATGCTACAGGTATTAAAACAATCAACTGGTGTCTAAATGCATGTGGATGTGGGAAAATGCATAAAACCAGCCGCAAGGGGGTTAAAGTTTATGTCTTTGTTTAACAAAAAAAGTGGTTCTAAGACATGGAAGCAATTCTTTTTTGCTTTATCTGACTACAACTACCATTGCTCCACACCAACAAACACTCTATGATAACGTCCTGGAATTTGTAATGAACATCGGTCACCTGTTATTTGACTACATCAATATATTTTGAAAAAGCTTTCCAGACAGAACAAAGCGGAAAATAATGTTCCCACTGTGAAATACTTTTTCAGGATAAAGCCCAGAGTTTAAAAAAAAAAAAAAATTCCAGGGTTACTCATACATGAATAACTATCAGCTTGGCAACCAATGCAGGTCGGGGTTAAAGGCTTTTTATCTGAGTCAAAGTGAGTAGGAACTCAAGACTTGAAATGCCCGTATGACAGAAAATGTTGGAGCTGCACAACTGCTTTTTATGCCCAGGGGTTAAAAAAAAAAAAAAAAAAATTCTCCAGCCTTAAGACTGCTTTTCAACAGAAATTTTCACAAAACTCTCCTGTTTTAACGGAAGCTTGGCATTTGGCCAAACCTGACAGACCAGTAAAAGAGTTTCAGGTAAAATCAAAATATCAGTCCAAGAGCCTCTACAGAAGGCCAGGAAAGGGAAAAAAAAAAAAAAAAAAAAAAAAAAAAAAAAAAAAAAAAAAAAAAAAGGCTCATTTGCCTAGAAATAAGGATCATGTGTGGCAATTTCACTTATTTCACTTTAATTGCTCACCATAAAATATCTGGTTTATTCTTTTCTCCTTTCCTTGATGATGATACACAGCCCCACAGCCCTAAAGAACTGCCTTTTTTTTTTCAAAGCAATTATAGTTACAAGCATAAAAAACAAAGCAAAATGCAAAACTAAACATAGCACAACAGAAGGTCACTTGAAGAAGTCACAAAATAAATTACCCGGATCTCATACTCATTAGGGCAGTTTCATTACTGCTACAACAGCAGCAGACAATCTCAAAATTAGCACAAACATGTGTGCACATTCTACCCCCTCTAGAACAGGTGACTAGATGACCACTGTCATCACACCTTTGTCATTATGTGAAAGCACAAGCCCTTACAAAGCATATCTTTGGCTGCTAAAAATAAAGCCTAGATAAATCAAGCTAATTTCTTAAAACATACAAAAGTATCTCAGTTTGCTAAACCCAGTACCGTACTAGCTGCTTCCCTAGAATGATGACTGGAGCTTTCTAACCTACACAGCTCTTGATATTAAACTTCACCTGTTCCTGTACTTCCATATCTGAAGTTTGGCAGGTTTGCTTGCATTTGATAGCACAGCTCCCCTAAGAATGCAAGCTAAAAGCCCAATGCCATACACTAAAACCTATCTGGATGGGGGGAGGGTTGTTTTTTTAAAAGCTTCCATTCAAATAAAAACCTTTAAATGAAACAGCATTCATTTCTAATAGGCCACAGTGGTTTAATGAATGCACAGTTATATTTCCTTATATTCAAAGTGGACATGAACATAGAGGAAGATATATTTTTGATTCATGTATGCACTACTCCCAGGACTGCTTCTCATGACCTTATTGTCTGGTCTCACAGTCTTGCTTGCTAGTTGCAGTGGTGAACTCAGAATGAGGAGCAACTTCTGCAGCTTCATGCGCTAAAATGAAAAACTCAGTCTCAAAAGATTTATATAACTTCTGCACTTATAGAAATTAGTGAAATGGAATCAAAATCTCTGATTTTGCTTACCAAAACATGTACAAAAGTTGGTTGTGGTCAAAACAAACCGGTTATATTTTATATTCCCTTTACAGAATCAAAATGAATTCCAAGTATCTGCCTCTTTTAGCACTAGAAAGCTTTAAATAAAATAAGCTCAGTGAAATACACTAGGGATACAGGGATAGGCCTGAAGTTGAGCCATGGTACAGCTTGACTTCACTGTCAACCCCACGGCACTGAGAAAATTACATTAACTGCTGCCAGGTAGTTGGTTGTCACAAAACAACTGTTACTCCCCTTGGTCGTGTTTTAATGCATGAAACTGCAGGATCATGGCAGATATGAGGCATTACAGAACCAATAATGTAAAAGTTAAAGTCTGAATTATTCATGTAACTACTCTTTGAATAAGTCTGGTATACCCAGACCATAGTTTTTCAGATGGAACAAGATATGAATAGCACATTTGTAAGAGTTTTTTCTCCCATTCCATCTCCCTCCTTGGGTAATCAGGTGTTTTGCCAATATGGTAAGTCAGGATGTGTCTGTCAAAACAGGCTTTGACTGGAAATACTGTTCTGACAAAACAGAAAATACAGTATGCTTTGCAGTGAAAAATTCCACAAATGTAAATGTCGCTTTGCTTTCCCAGATGACAGAAGAGTCATTTTCTGAACAGATTTGTTTAATAAGTTGTTGGTATTGCTACTACTCTGATATTCAAGCTGAAGCTTTTCAGAAGCCAGAGCAGATTCCGATGCACTATGTCCTTCTGTTTGGAGCTTCTTATGGAGAAGACCACAAAGACGCTACTACTCTGGTTTTGGGTTTTGACTAGTCTCAAGGTGTGGACCTAAGGCATCACACCTTGCAGTGGTCTAAGCTTTGTCACAGCATAGATAACAATAACTATGGCCTTGTCTATATCAGTGTCATATTCTTCTACTCAAGAGTCCAAGTGCTCATGGAAACAACATTTCCACCTTACCTACTTGCCACAGCAGTCACATAAATACCCAGAGCATTAATACCTATCAGCCTTAACATTTAATAGCATAACTCATCTGCCTGTGTGATGCATCTGTAGCTCCATCCTATGGCTAGGATAGTCAAAAGAACTTCTTCCCTCTTACTGGTTTTTTTTTTTTTTTCTAGTTTTATTTGAGGGCACATAGTTACCCAAGTTGCATATAAGGCTTAGGGTATCTGTTTCACTGCTCCCATTGGTACAAGATGTGAGATCCAGTGCTGATTGATTTTACCTTAATGACTGAGCAACAGCCTCATAGCAAACCTTATTTCAGCCTGATCATCGCAATGAAGAAGGGTGGCAACACAGTGCCTGTGATTCCAAATGGCAGGACTGCACAACTGCAGGTTGGGATGGTAGGAAAACAATCCTGTTCTCTTTCAAAAGTACCTCTGCTGAAGTTTACAGGCAAAAGTGGTGGCAAAGGGCTTTCTGAGATATAAAAAAATCATTTTTCTTCTTCCTCTGAAGGAATGCAAATAAGAAAATTTCTGTCTTGCTCTAAATACAGTCTGAATGATCCCAATTAAGAAAATCTATCCATTTTTTTCATTGTCCTCCAAACAGAAGCTTAGAAACAAGTGTATATAAACAGAAAAACTAGTACCGTCTAGAATCAGCTCACTGATCACCTGCCTCACAGTAGTAAAAAAAACACTGATCCAATGCCTCCCTACAAAGAGAGAAGAATAAGTGTAACTACTGATACAATCAAAATGTGGAAAGCCCAACTGCATCCAGTGTACAAAAAGACCAAGGTCCAATTCATCATGAAAATATTCTCTCAAAGGTCAACAAAGGATACAAAAATAATAATACTGGTATTTCGATAGTTTTCACCAGAGATACTGTTCTGTTTCCATGGCAGTAGCCAGTAGAGTCCAAAAATGTGTAATTTTCATTTTACTTAAAATAAAGAAAAAAGCCTTCTCAGAGATAAAAATTCAACCCAATAACCAACTGGAGGCACTCAGGACTCACAGAGCTGTCAACATACTAAAGCCACTGTGCAAGACATTGCTGATATTATGGCAGAAGTGAAGAAACATTTTTTCACTTCCTACACAGCTATGACATATCCCTAAAAAAGAACTCAGTATGCCACAATCTATTGGACTCAGGATGTGAGTTGTGCCATTAGTCCGCTGGTGTCACATCTGAACAGCCCTGGAAAATTAACAGCAAACACCTAAATTGTCTCTATGTAATCACACACAACTGTCTGGAAACCAGTTAGAACAAACACCATTATGCATGTAAATATTGCACAATCAAAAACTAAATAAAGTAAGTAGACTAAAAATAAGTAGCAAGTAGTTAAGGACTGTTTCTACATCAGATCATGTTTGTTGTAGTTTGGGTCAACCTTGATACAGCTGATGGCAACTAAAATACCTAAAAGGAAGCAAAATGTTTTTGCTGCTTCAGGCTCCAAATGCAGCTGGTATGCCCACCATAACTAGCCACTAAAGTTCTGAAGTTATCATACTACTTATATTCAAAGTTCATTCAATTCAAAGAGAGTTCTTCACACAACTCCTATTATGTCCTGGATGGATGCTAATACCAGGACATTATAATAAAAAATCCTAAAAATTACCTTGTCTCTACAAGTCTGTTTAATCTAGCAGGACTAAGATCTCTAGCTCAGTTGCTCAGGTGCATTTAACTCTCACTTTCCACACCTTAACATGATTGAAACTTCTGAAAATTTAGCTAAAATTTTCAGTGAATGTTTTTGTTAAAGCACCATCAGCAATTTGCCACCAGTTCTTTCCCCAAAACTACTTGTCTTCAAGCCACGTACAACTTTTACCTAAACACTCAGCAAAGAGTAGAAAACAGGCTGATCTTCCTTGCATCCTTCCCCGTATTTGAAACAAATGCAAACTGTGAAAACTAAAATAACAATACTGTGTGAAGTTGGTAACGAGCTGACAAAATTATAGTTAAGGGCCTCTAAGCATAAACAATTTTTCAGATGAGATTCATTGTGGTCTTCACACTTCTGCCACTGAGGTTGCTTAAACCATTTTTAGCTATTTTTATTTAAGCTCTGAAAAGTGGAGAGTTTTTGTTACTCAGATCCTGAATTGTTGACTGCTTATCCCTGACAAATTCTGAACACAACTTGCTCACAATGCTCATCCATTGACCTAAAAACATGCACCAGTAATTCAAACAGAACTGTTTGCTTACAGCACCAGTTAATTTCAACCATTATGTTTGCAACATAAACCACTGGTAAACAGGATGATAATTAGTTGGTTGATTGATTGAATTATACTGAATATGGTAAGTGGCCCTGAGATGGCTGTTGGCTTGAACCAACCACTTAGCCATCACAACAATGAGATACAAATGACTATTAAACCTTAGTTTAATTAAAACAAGATTATTCAGTCTTAACCTGCATTGATTTCTGTAACTTTTAACTTTATGAACACTGGATGAGTCTGTTTCTCTCTTGTTAACAGAAAAACACTTTCAAAACAAAAAAATACTCTGAGAATGCTGACAAACCCCTCTAAAATACAGAACTAGAGAGTATGGCTAATGGGAATGGTTTAGTTTTTCTTCCTTTCTGTGGTTTGGATTCAATTATCTTACCTCTACAGTGATATTCTCTGTTTCCAAAGAAAGATAGCTGCTTATTAATAGCATTGAGGGTTTTCAAAGTGTCATAATGTATATAAATGTATATAAATCTGAGCCATCCACTCATTTTGATTTATTTATGTGCTTTTTTTTTTGCTCATTTGACATAGAACTTGCAACAGAATATTTGTTATACAGAGCAGTACGTATTAATTTTGCAAAGATTCGCCAAATCATGTGCATTACCTCAAAAGATCTGTTTTTAGGGTAGTAACATCACAACAGTTATTTAGCACATATAAGCAACTTAGACAACAGAATTTAATGAATTCATTTACATCTACCAAAGTGTTAAAATGCTACAGTTCTTAGTTATACATAAATTGCAAATTTGGGGACATCTGACTTGAGAATTGAAATTAAAAAAACTTTTCTCTTTTTCCCTAAATATTGCCTCAAAAAGTCATTACTGATGCTCTATGGAAGAAGGTTTCTCATTTGTTTAGCAGAAGTCTGTGGATACATAAACTAGAATGACAGATATTTCTACTTTGTCAGAAAAACTATATACAGCTGGAAGCAATAATGAAGTTGGATTTATCAATCTAATGCCTTGAAGAGTTCAGCCACACACTAATCTGCACACACACACACACACACACACACAAAAAAACACCCCCACACCTGTCTCAAAATTCAGAATGTTATTTTAAGCAAGCCCAAATGACGTTAATAAGGAAGTTAAGACTACGGTATTGATTTTTTATTTTTTGTGAAAGACATGTAAGTAATATGTCCACCAGTCTCTGTTTGGAGTTTGTGATAAACACAGAACTTGATTATCCAAAGTAAGAGTAAAAGAAAGTAAATACAAAGCAAGATCCAAAGAAAGAATAAAACTGTCCAGATGACAAAAATACTTGCTTGGTAGTAAAAACTGATGATGGTGATGATAATGATGATGATGATGATGTATATTGTTCACTATCAATAATTTTCTAATGAGTACCTTAGGAGGAACATGTAAATTTTCAAATCCTTAAAACATACGCAAGCTAAGTTCAATAACACTTGATAGAAGAAAAAAAACCCATTGGCTTTTCTTCAGATTACCTATATCAGCAGAGGCCAATTGCTCAAATTTTCAGTCCCAGGAATAGTTTTCTATTAAAAAATTCGGAAGTATCCTGTGCTATTTTATAATTATTCCTACTTCTTAGCACAGTCATGATCCCAGATAATGTATAAGATGATGAAAAGGAATTACTAGTGGGATGAATTAATTATTAATTTATTGTGTGTCCTTGCACAACCATATTTAGGTCTTCATCTCGTAATCATGCCTCTACTTGCCTGATAGCAAGCATGGCTAGTCCTCAGGACTGATGGCACAAGTGTACTTCCATGTACAACCCTGACCAGACCTCTGATAAGACAAAACTTGCTCTGGACACAAGAGGAGACTCCATGCAAGTTTCTTTCTAATGCCACAAAATAGTTGCTGGAATCTTATTTTTGTTGGCTTTAATAATACAGTTTAAAATGCTGTTTGGAACAAAATATTACACATTTCATGTGCATTTGCTTTGATTACATAGAAGGAACTGTTCTGATTACACAGCAAGAAAAGTGAAAGAAGAAAATAGAGCAATGAAGTTTGGAAGTTCATTTATTTAATAGTTGCTGGTATACAGATTACAGCGGCAAATCTTTCAACTCATCAGAATTTCAAATGAAGAGATAGAAACCACTAATTAAGGTAGAGGAATCCAAGTCTCAGTTATATATAAACTACATAGATAAAAATGAGAAGAGCATCTGCCCGAGGTGGAATATTCACAATGCATAAAGCAGTAAGTGTGTGAACAGCTAAACACTCTGTAAATGTTGAAAGACTTTGGAACAGTATATAATCTATGAACTACAGAGTTACAAGCAGGAGTGCCTGGGAAAAGTTCTTACTTCACCACATTTCTGAACATACCAATTTGATTGGTTATTCCTCAAAACAAAGCAAAGAAGAAATAATCCAAGATTAAAACAAAAAAAAACGTAAACACCTTTTTACTTTATATTCTAGCAAACAGACTGTTCTTTATGAATTACCAATAAGCTTCACATACACCATTTTAATCACAAAAGTTAACTCTGATGTTGTATGAAAAAAATCTGCTGCAAAATTGGAAAGAAATCATATGAGCCTTCACTTGTTTCATTGTAGAACATTAAAAAAACAGCATTATCATTATCTAAGAATTACATATATGTAATGCTTTTACATAAGTAGGTATATATTAGCCATAAATTTAGTATTTATGATCACAGAAGACAGAAGGAAATAGTTACCTTTCACAGAAAAACCTCTTTCACACTACAGAAAATACTAAAATAAAAGCAAAGTAAATTTACTAAAAAACACACCTAGCAATTGCTCTAGTTTTAAATGGCAAGTAAGGAACTCTCTCTCTACCACTGAGAGAGTGCAAATGCTTATCAAAACCAAACAACAAACACCTACAACACATTATTGCATTAAGGAAGACCCTGGTTCCAGCTCCCACCCTTAGGCTCATAATTCCACAAGAATCTTTGATGCAAAGAAACCTGCTGACCTTTTCTTAAGCTGGACATATTTGCTGTGTGCTGAGTGACTTTGAAATTCAGTAATAAAAATGCCTTGAGGCTCAAAAAGTCCCTTTTCATTAGGACATGAAATTCTGCTCATATTCACCTGTAAAAAGAACCATTAAAATGCAGAATAATCTAAAACTTCCTTCCTTCCTTCAACTTCCTTCCTTCCTTCCTTCCTTCCTTCCTTCCTTCCTTCCTTCCTTCCTTCCTTCCTTCCTGTTTTTCCTCAAAAAAACACTGAAAACAATCTAACAACCAAAACTACATGCTTTCTGGGGCCAGGCATCACAGTACTAAAGGAAGAGTAGCTACATTTAGTAACTTGGATACATCTTGGAATTTGCAAAATAAAGTAGAAAAGGCAGGCTTTCCAATGGAAATCATAGTAAATGATGGGAGTTTTATTTTTATATTTTTAAAATTAACTTCTCCAGAGAGAACAGGCTGTGTGCTTCTGTTTCATAAAGCTCAATTCTTCACACATGAAGCAAAATGTTTAATATTTTTTTAAAAAATGCTGAGTTCAATCATTTATTTTTGGTGATTACTGCCAATCAGCTGTCCAGTCTTGGTTCAATTTACAGTAGTTTTATAGCACAGTAACTCCAATGCCTTTCAAAAGTTCTACACCTGGATAAGGGATTAGAATCAGGATAAGAGATGTAATTAAATTGTTTAATTTAGTTACATCCTAGGAATTATACTTTATATCCCAGAAGAAGGCTATTCGTCACATTCCTATTTCAGTCACCTTATTGTAGCTTCATTTATGAGAATCTGACTGAACATCCAGTATCATGCTTATTAGCCCTCTACTCACTACATTACTAAATGGCAACCATAAAACCCAGGAGTTCTGAAAACCTTGCAGGAACAAGTTTCCTGTAATTTTTTTTTCCAGCACAGTCCATCTATCTAAATTTTATATGAAGTTTTTAACATTTAATCTTTCCAGTCTTTTACTAGATTTCCTTCGAATTACAAAAATTCTCCTTTTTTGGGGTGGGGGTTATGTATTTATTTACCAAAATATAAACTTAGGTAATGTTAGCTACTGCTGAAAACAGCTCTACTTTATATCAAAGAATCAAATCTTGGTAGTCCTGGACTCTACGTCTTCCCATTTCTAACTTAATGCAAATATATATTCCTATGCCCTAGCATCAAAAGCAGCTAGGTTCTTCCTTGGCACCAGGAAGGCATATGTTCCTTAACTTTCAGTCCCATAGGAAAACAAATTGGAATATCTACACTGGAGCTCAGTAGGGTATCTTATCTATACAACTGAAATGACTAAAGTACAGAAATGTTACTGTCTGCAATGTAATGAAAGCATGTTGCTGATTTTTGACCATAATAAAAGAAATTTAAAGCTCTACTAATTTGCTCATCCTTTTCTACCACGGAATAGGAATATTCTTTCTATTTTCACACCTCTCAGTGTATGGCAGAGCATAATATCTGAAATAATAATAATAATAATAATAATAATAATAATAATAATAATAATAATAATTTATTGAGTTTCAAAGGGTTACAGAAAAAGCTGATGGCACAGACTACCTGCCAGGAGTACATCTTCTTGTCTATCACTAACTCCAATACTTACCTAAGGCAGAAAGGAGCATGATCAAGTAATACAGACTTCTATTAACTCATTACGAAAAATAGGGATCCACAGTTGTATATCTCCAAAACTATGCTTAGAGTAAAATCAAAATACTTCAACAGAAAAATGTTCTCCAACAATTTTTTTGAGTGTTGTCTCTATATTAAAATTAATTACTTCTGTTTGTAAGCTGCTGACTTGAAAACTCATCATTCAAAACAAATTTTAAGTTCTGGATTTTTTTCGATTGAAATCAGAGCCTGAAACAACAAAAAATTACATCTGTTAATAGATTATATATTGCTTAAAGACAGGATTCTGTCTTCAAATACAGTATAGAAACCTGACCTCACCTATAATGTTTCTATTGGTACATCACCATGAATCAGAAACCACCTGTACTGCAATCTCCCTTAATATCTATGATAATCAGATAATTTAGTTCTACAGTACATTTAATAGATACAATAAGGGATATACTTTACAAGACCATATGTGGACTGAAACTGCTTGAACTTTAGACATCAAGAATATCACTCAAGCTTGAGGAGTTCATTTTCTAATGAAGAGCTAAATCACCAATTACTAAGTGAAGACATTCAAAAGCAATGTTAGTATATGAAAGATATTCTGAAATGACACTGCTACAGCACTATCTGTACATTAAATGCCCACTATTCTATCACCTCTGTTTGAAATATTTCTAAAAATCAATGATCCCTAAAATTATGTTACCATTTTCAAGCTATTCTTCCCCTTTGCTCTCAAAGCCAACTCATTCATCACATTTAGAGCTACCAGTACCAGTTTAGAATAAAAATTTCATCCCAGCCATTACTGTATTTCTTTTTAAAGCTTCCATTAGCAAGCAAGGGTTTATGTGAAATACTGAATGCATGGGAAAGCAAGCTTGAGATTGAGTCTAGAAAGTCATGTTTTCAAAAATATTTCTTAAACATGCTTAGAATATTTTACATGAAATGTATCATATTTACACAATTTCAGTTTTTGATTATCATGCAGTCCTGTGAACAGGTTAACAACAATGAAGGAAAAAATTAATTATTTTTTATAGAGACTGTTAAGACTGTGTTTATACTTCCAAAAGGGTTGTGGGTTAATCAATTTCATTTGACGAAAATGCCTTGCACCTAGACAATGCAGGAGCAGTGGACTTCAGTGAACTGCCAGGAAGAAATATTTCTGAGGACAATCTCATAGGAAAGAACAGCCACATGTTTTGGTCTGCTGAAACGTTGAGCAAGGAAGATCATCCAGCACTGAAGCTTACTGGTGGGAGTTGATGTGATTTCTTAAGCTTCGGGAAACTAATCATGTACACTCACAAGCACAGATCTCCATTTCAGTTCCACTTCATTCCACAAGTAGGAGAACTAGAAACAACTTAGGGCCCTGGGTATATTGGGAATTATCTTATATCTGAAATTATGGGCCACTCCCACATCTGCCAAAAAACTTTAACTGATCTACTGATGAATTTTCCAAAAATGCTTTCTTTGGAGAATTAAATAACTTTTGTAGATGCAGTAAAATCTAATCAGTGCATTTTCTGAACATGTTCCCTAGGTCTCTCTTCCTCATAAATATTAATGTACAAAATCAGGGGCCAAGCTATCCCAAAATTCATACACTCTGTGTATAAATTTAGAAGTCTTAATGTGGTATTAGCACACAGAAACAGTAAACATCACACTTGGTTTTTAATTCATTTAAATGTTGAGTATTTTCAGTAGAATACTCCCAAGGGACTTAATTAACCAAATGAAGATTTTTCAGATTAGCAAAGCAGCTAGATATGTAGATGAAAATACAGGCTAAGAAGTTTGAATTTGCACCAGTGACAAAAGCATGTTTTAATCTCTGTGCTTTGTAGATGCATGAGGTGAAGTGACATTTATTTTCTTCTTTTTATTGGGTAGCCCCAGGTTAGTTAAGGTTATTTCACATGAAAGCAAAATATCTCTCAATTCTCCCATTTGCAATTATATTAACATAAATTATATTAACATAACCTGAAATGCAAGAGAGGATAATTCAAAATTGATTGATGTCTGGCATCAGATAGGCAAGATCTTGGCTTCATGGTTATTTGGAAATTAATGACAGTCATTTGTTCATCAGGTAACAGGTAGAATAAAATAAAAATTAAATAAATTTGAAATATCATTTTACTAAACAGTATGAATCAAAGATGTCCAGTAAATGAAAATTGTTTCATCCACTAGTCATTAGCAGACAAGTCTCTCACAGAAATCACTTTGGCAGTTTATTTCATTAATCAAATTCTTAGAAAGGCTGTTTAAAACTACCATGGTATCTATCATTAGAGCAAATATATAAGTAAATACAAATATTACTCTGTATTCTGAGTGAGATCCTGGATGTATCTTTAGTGCTACCGTTCCTGAATGTTAGTCTCCCAAAGCACACTTCTGTTGATATTTTTGTACGCATCTAAAGGAAGGACCATGAAGAGAATTTGTCACAATGACAGAGAAAACATTCCTCAGGGTTCATATGATTGAAGCATTTTTTGCATTCATAATACTTCATTTTTTTCTAAAATAAATCCCACTGAACAAGAACAGTGCTAACAGGCATTTTTTTAAGAATTTAAAAATTAAGAATTTTTTTAAAATTTGCTGACATGGTGGTATGTGTGCATTTATAGTGTTCATCTATTTACCTAATTTGCATACACATATATGTAAAAGGTTAAATATTTAATTTAAAAAGCAGCTTCACTAGTTTTTGCTGCCTGACTGTTTCAAAGATGGGAAGACAGTTGTTTTTCACGTGTAAGTACAAAGCAAAACTGTTCTTTATTCCATGAAAAACGAAGTTTTGCTTTTTTACTGCTCTACATAAAAAAATGCATATAATCCTACTCTTCCATTGAATTGTATGAGAATGCTACAGATTGTTTGTCACATCTTGATTAGCTCATTTTTCACAATGCTCTTGTGACACTCTATCACTTACACAAGGTTTATTTGTCAAAATCCCATAGCACCTTTCTGACAACAAATGTTTTGAAATTCATCCTATTTTGCTTGGCAAGGACTTATTTTAATGGATTTGACAGTCTGATTTCAGGGATGAATTCACTGGTCATTTAACTCAGTTTAGAAAAACTAAAACCAGACTCTGATAAATGTTCATTTCGTAACTCTTATAATGCGTTTTAAAGCAATCAGCCTTATAAAATGTGGTTTGTTTGTTTGTGGTTTTTTTTTTTTTTCCCAAATGATTATTCACTCAGAACTGTCCTGCATAAGATGTTTAAGTAATGACTTCTGCTTGATTGCTTCTTCAGTTTCTCTCTTAAACAGAATGCAACTTTGAATCCACAGGTATTCCATGTATCACTTTGTGCATCAGGAACATAGATAGTAAAAGCTATCATATTTTTTTCAGCAGGAATTCTAACAGAGGAGCAGTTATTCTGAGACCTTAATGTAAACCAAAGGATAAATATCACCATGTCTCATCTTGAAGGAAAAGAAACTCAGGGGTCTGATTCTGCAGATTTTTCTGGTGAATAGACCTTGTTCTGATTATTCTTGCTGATATGTTCTGTGTCAGTGGTACAGGTTAACAGCAGAGTTATGTTCTAATTCAGTTCTCTTATTCAAGAATGTGACAAAGTACCTTGTGAATAATGAATGAATGAAAAAAAAGATAAATTCAAAAGTCTCTTTAAAGCCCATTCTCACCTAAAAAAAATGTTTGGCATCTCAGTGCTACAAGGCAGTCAAGTCTTCCCCAAATGATAATATTGTCAAATACAGAGTTTTCCCCCAAATAAGACTGCACAGGTGGTCAAGCACAATTGCTCAGTTAGCAAATCTCCCTAAACTTGTTTTCCTCAAGAGTATCACTTATGAAAATCCACCGTCATAAACCAGATAGTCTACTCTTTTAAAGCACACTCAAACCTGCTTAAAAAACCAACCAACCAACCAAACAAACAAAAAAAACCCCAACAAATGCCACCATAAATTTTGCCACTGACATTTTCCTGCTCATCTTCGGTGGATCCCTGTCCTATCTAAAAATGGCAAGATTTGGCTTGCATTAGGAGTTACAACAAATAATTTTACTGCAGGAAAGCCATGTAAAAATAAAATTGTGCGCATTTTGTTGATTTATGCTTTTTCAAACGTGAGCCATGGAAAAGAAGGAAGAAGCATCCATCAGGACAGTTTCCTGATCATGCTTAAAATGATCTTCTGACCCAATCTAAAGAGGAGCTATAGTATACATACCACACCACAACACATGGTGGCATTCTGTATAATGTAACAGAGGGTACTTTATCATAGACTGGGAGGTATTAGCCATGTTTCAAGTGATACTTAACATTGTCTCTCTTCACAATATAATCCTTTTGCTATAAAACTACTTGTTCCCTGAGGACATAGATTAGGTCATTACATTTTCTGAATGCTCTCGAATACCACAAAATTAAAAAAAAATAATAAAAAAAAAAAATTAGAGGAGTCACTGCAACACCATTTTACTCCTTTTATTTTTTGGGTTCCAATACAAAGCATTGGATAGAATGCAATCACCAGGGTACCAGTTTTCTTCGTTGACTCCTACTCATCTACCCTGAAGAAGAACTGCCTGCAAAACCTGCTGGTCTGCATGGCAAGGCCCTGGCTGGGAACGGGCAACAGGCAGGTGGACCTGCACCTGGGCACCCACAGGGATGCCGAGAAGCTCTCCCACGCCTGCCGGCCGTGCCTCACTTCTCACTGCGCTGACTGGGAAGTCGCCGAGCAGTGGGGAGCGGGATCCCTTCCCCACAGCCAGGCTGAACTTGCCAATACCGTATTGGTGGCTCGGGGAAGGGGCTGGCGACCGACGGCCCCCGGACACCCAAAGCGCGGTGCGCTTTGTCCTTCAGAGAGGAACACGAGCGAGTCGGGAGGCGCAGGGCGGCGGGCAGGGCTCCCCGAGGCGCTTCCCGCCCGCGCAGCACGCCTGCCCGACCCGCTCCGGAGCCCCGGCGCCGACAGCCGGGCGGCAAGGCTGGCCCCAGGGTCCCGACCGAAGGTCCGCGGGCTGCCGCCCTCAGCCCTCGGCCCTCCGCCGGGGAGCCGGGAGCCGCCGGCCTGCAGAAGCCGGGGCGGCGCCCGGCCCGGGAAGTTTCTCGCCACAGGTTGCCCCCTCCCGCCCGCCCCCCGGGAGCCCGCGGGCGGGCCCGGCCACAGGGACGCACCTTGGCGCCGCAACCGTCGCTTCTTGAGCCCGAAGATGCGGACCTTGGAGAAGATGTCCACCAGGTTGCCATTGCAGAGCCCGCGGTTCTTGTTGGGGCTGTTCCGCCTCCTGCTGGCCGAGGGCCGGTCCCAGTGCTGCTCCCTCGCCTGCCGCTTCTGGCGGATCAAGCCGCTGGCGATGGCCGCTGCCATGGCTGCTGGCCGGCTCGCCCACGCCGGGCAGGGAGGAGGGAGGCGGCGAGGCGCTCAGCCCCGGCGGGAACCCATCCCCGGGGGCGCGGGCGAGCGGGAGCCTCCTCCGGGCCGAGGCGCGGCTGCGGAGGGCTAGCACCGCACCCGCACCCGCACGCTGCGGCCGGCGGGAGCTGCCGCCGCCGAGGGTCACCGCATGGGTGCCCCGCCGTCCCCCCCGCCGTGTCCCGGCGCAGGGGCACCTTCTCGGGCGGGCTGGCGGAGCGGCGCGGAGCGGAGCGGAGAGAGCGGGACTCGGGGCACAGCCGCGCCCGCTCGGCTCCGGTCGGGTCGGGTCGATCGGGTCGGGTCGGGTCCGCCAGGCAGCGTCGCCTCCCGGGGCTGCCCCTCAGCCCCGAGCCGCCGCCGCCCGCTCGCCCGTCGCTGCCATCGCCACGGCCGGGGCGGCTACCGCCGCCTCTTCCCGGCTCCCGCCTGATGATTGCCAAGTGCTTCAGAAATCAGCATCTGGAGAGAGCAATCTTCTGCTCCGGGGAGAGCTGTAATCACGGCTCCTCGGTCCCACCCCGCTCCAGCCTCCCCTACACACGCACACACACACACACACACACACACACACGCACACACACAGAGGCACGCACCGCTGGAGCTTTTTTTGTCTTCCCCAAGGCGAGGGGCGGCGAGGGTGCAAGCAGTGGAGGAGGGGGAATGGGGAAAGGCAGAAGAAAAAAGCACAGGGAGGGAGAGGCGGAGGGACGGGGTGACGCTGATGTGGTTTTCTGGTGGGAACCGGGAGGTTCCCGGTGGATCCCTCCGGCTGCCACCTGCCCCTGCCCCCCGTTAGGTTTCCGGGTGGCTTCGTGCGGGGCTCCCTTCCCGGGGGAAGAAGGAGGGCCCTGCGCGCTGCCGGAGGGGCGTGTGGCCCTCCCCGTTCTCCTGCTCCCTCCCCGGCACACCGAGGATCCCTCGCACGCACCCTCTCTCCAGCTCCCCGGCAGCGCCTCCCTGCCGGCCGCTCCCGCCGCCCCCAGCGGTGACACCGGCGCCTGTCCCCGTCCCCAGGCGAGGAAGCCGGGGCAGGGCAGGCGGGCGAGGCCACACCGCGTTCCGCCAAGGGCACCCTGCCCCTCGCAGCCCCTCCGCCGGCCAGCGCGCCCGCCCTGCCTGGGACCGCAATCCGGGAACGCACCGAGCAGGAGGTGAAGTCCGGAGGGAAACGGGGTTCTGCCGCATGGGAAGGTTTTGAAGCCCTAAGGAAGAAGCACACCTACGGGGCTCAGGGGACCTTCAACCGAAGGGATTACATGGGGCACCCGCAAAGAGCCACAGCAGGTGGATTTACTGATCACCAGCACCCTGTAAAATTATAGACTGTCTTGGAGCACTTAAGGAAGCACCAGCCAAGCTCACTAGACACAGAACGCCTAAGAAGTGTCTGCCCTGAAAAGTTCACAAGGCACTGCATGTAAAATAAAACATCCCACTTCTTTCCTTTCATCTTTTCCTGTTGGCTCATCTCCCTTTTCAAGTAATGGCCCAAAGTTTTTCGGATTTACTTTCTGCAAGCCTAATGGTTAAACTTCCTGAAGTTGTAGCTAGCCAGAGGAAGACAGAGGAAGGAAACATGCAGCTACACAGAAAAATATGAAGTTAGCCTATAAAGAAGGGAAAATGCTTGCACAGGCAATTATCATGTCATACTTATTTTTATACTGTTTTCACAGTACTCTAATTTCTTTAATTTCTTATTAGATTTTTTTTTTTTTTAAACAGGCTTGGAAGTGTAAATATCCATCTAGAAAAATCCACTGCTTTGCAATACAGAACCTAGTATGTAAGAATAGGTCCTTGTTTCAGCAGAGGCTTCAGCTTCTTTGATATTGACCATTTTTCCCCTAAATCCTTTAATCTACAACGCGCTATTTTTATACAGAGGGCAAAAGTGTATGGTGGGAACTCCAGTATACAGGGATTTTGTATTAATACTAGACCAACTAGGAACAGAACATGCACAATCGGATCTGGATAATACATTTTAATTCTATTTAAAAGTGTCTCTAAAGAGATTCAGCTAAGACTCATTGGATTTTCTATCTAGCAATTTTTACAGAGCAGCAATTTCCTTACAACGGTTACAATTGCCTTAACTAATGCAATTAGACAGAGAGGTGGTTATTAAAAAAAATATTAAATTTCAGTGTAGCATTTTTGCATACTGCTTTCTTTTCCCTTCCTTCTCAAAAGTGGGCAAGACAAGGGGTGGCCTTCCTTAAGAGCCCTGAAGAGGGAAGCGCTCCTCTGAGAGCCGCCCCGGTGAGCCTCCCGCTGCCCGCTCCCGTCCCGTCCCGTCCCGGCCGCGTTCCCCGTCCCTGCAGCACCACGGACAGCGGACAGCCACGGGCCGCGTGTGGCACAGGCACCCGCGTCCCCGCCGCGGGGAGATGACAGGACACAGCCCAAAGTCAGCTCCGCTTAGCTGCTGGCTCCGAACAAAGGAATGAATGAGAGGGAGTAGAGTGGAAAAGAGGCCAACCACCCACCATCTCTCATTTTCTCAGGAATGCAGAGGTATAATACGCACACATAACCCTAACATTTACATGAGAAACGCTCTACAAAAAGGTGTGGGTCCCAAGTCCCTCTTTATAGTATCCGATGATGCTATGCATTATATACTATCCACTACTATTGTTCCTTTCTATATTTTCCTCCAGATACTGGACCTTTGCCAAAACACACTGACATTTCTCAATTGGATGCTCAGGGTGATGACAAAGAAAAGCAAGAGAAAGGGTGAAAATGGGCGGTATGCCTATAGACAAAGAGAAAATGTGTTTTTTACTCAAGAAAAAAAAAAAAGCTTTGTACTCACATCTCAGAAATGCAGAGCAGTTGTTTACAGCTTGGGATTTTACAAAGAAAACTCAAGAGAGCCATCTGGTGTCCTAACCTGTGATAAAATGTGTGCAATTCTAGTCAAAGCGAAGGTTCTGCTAACAGATGGATTGTACAAGTATGAACATATCAGTTACCTTAAAGACTAGGAACTGTATGAGAATATGCATTTAAGACAAATTGATGTATCTTAGTTATGACATTTTCTACATTGAAACAGAGTTCTATTTCTGATTAACAAAACTCTGGATATGAAAACAAACGATTAAAAGCCAAAGAGGGGGAGAAAAGATTTTCAGTGTTTTCTATTCTCCCATCTGTTCATTTCTAACTGGTAATTTATTATTATGAATTTCAGGAGTTTTATTTAAAAAAATCTATAAAATTGCTTTCTTGGATGATTTTAGAGTAAAAAATTCAATGTATATAAAAGGTGTATAAAATACATGCTTTATTTTATGTTAGGGTATGAAACAGTCCTTAATATTTTTTTTCTTTTTTTTTCTTTCTCTATTACTGAGAACAAACCATATTCCATTCAGCTAATTTAATATGTAAATTTAAATGTGACATTTTCAGGCATCAAAGTTCAATATTAAAATATATACCATTGATATTTGTGTGCATGTATGTGCTAGAGATAAATAAAATGCTTTTATAAGAAATTCCATTAGGAAAAATGCTATTCAATGCTTCATAGTCTGTCCTAACCTAGATCCATAGGCTATGAAATTTATAGAACTTAAAATGTCATTTTTATACATTATGGGCTGCAGGGGTCTTTTCTTTTTCCTTTTTTTTTTTTTTTTTTTAAACCCCTTATTATATGTTTTGCAATAACTTGAATAATGTTACAAGCTACAGAGTAACATCTGTTCAATGCAGTCACAAAAACTCTATGGAGATCTTCCTTTCATAAACCATTTCAATATAAACAAAAATATATTTCTACAGGTATGTAGCCATGTGCACACACTCCACACAAATTTTCTCCTCCCAAATATCCTGAAACCATTCTTGATATCAAAACTGAACCAAAATAAATCAAATAAAGGCCAAAGATCTTTGGCATATATTTTCAAATTTGCCAAAATATTTCAAGCATATATTTTCTACAAGTGTAATATATCAGACTATTACATTACTACTAGACATGTTTAAGTTTCATAAGAGGTGGTGAAGTTTTTATTGCACTTGCTTGCAAAGAGTAGGGCACACACAGCTCACTTGTCCAGTTAATTACACTAGAAGATGATGAGGTAAAGTCAGCTTACATTCTAGAAGTCATTAATAAAGTATAGTGAATCTAGATGTTCTTTCAGACTCTACAGAGTTGAACATTGTTTTTTGTTTTTTGGGTTTTTTTTTTTTTTTTTTCCTTTGGAAGATCTTGTGTTCTACAGTAGCAAAAGTATTTGCACTTTACTCCTTATACTATTCAAAATAGAAAGAATGGTCTAGGGCTAAAAGTACCAACTTAGGACTATCAATTGAAAAGTATAAAGGCATAAAAGCACATCTAGGCCACTGGGAAAATTTATTATTCCAAGAAGAGAAATTTCAGGTTTGGAAAAATTACTTGTTTTTAAATTGTGATGGATTTATTTAATCAGCCTTGTGGTGCTGGCTGATCAGACTGCAGAGTGATTGCCAAAGTACTGTTTCCAGATGAAGTTGTGATTCTGATTTGCTGCTTCTGATAAAAAAAAAATATATTGAAGGTTGCTGGTAGTTTTGGTGGACCATAATTAAAGTGTCTAAATTAAATGTAGGTACTAAGACCCCTCTACTCCCCCAAATATCATAAGAAAATGTTATACAATCCTACAAATTGGATTATTCATGTAATTGCAAACTGATATCTTCCCAAGGCACACAGTGTGCACGTATGGGGGGATGGGTGTCAGTAAGCAACAGTAACTTTCAATTCTAGGTTTAATTTTCTTGGTGGAAAAAGATGGAGCAAGAGAAATAATGACTTGAACAAGGTGAAACATACAATCTATGGCTTATTCTATAGGTTGGTGAGTGTTTAATATTACAAAACTGAATGAGCTAGAAAAACATTTGTCAACTTAAAAATCAGATTTTTCATGAGCAGAACATATTAAAACATAGATAAGTGTTCCCTTTTCAGATAGTTTATGTGCATTCCATGTTTTTAAGAAGAATAGTATGTTGTTTGTGCAATGAGATGTAAACAGGTTAAATTAGGTCAGTTTCGTTTGTTCTCGTCTATTAATCTGGATATAATTCTCCTTATAAGTTCTTGTTAATTTTCCAAAGGGCAATGTACTATGAAGCACTGAAATTTAAAATCCTTAACACCCTGAACCCTTGATGATCATTGATTAGACTTTGAAGAACATTAAGAACAAAATTTGTTAAACATGATAATATGCTTCACAGAATTTGGATTTCTGTCCTTCCACACTTGTGTCAAAAGCACTCAGCTTTCAGTCTCAGAATTCGTTTGAGGAGCTAAAATATTACCTATTAAAATTTACTAAATACATAGGAGGTCCTATGGATTTACTTGTTGAAATAGGTCAGGTGAGTCTGCTCAAAAATAAGCTTCCAATATGTTGTTCAAATGACTGTACATGTTTTTGTCAGCTTCTTCACAGGCTTTGGACTTATTTGACCTTATGTATCCAACCCATAAGAAAAAAACATTAAAACATAATTCCTGTATATGCAAGAATAAATTAATGCACCATGCAAGGAAGCCCATCATTAGATGGGTGGTTATGCAGAGAACTATCAAAACATCCTATTCAAATACATAACACTATTCAAATACGTAACACCTACGATGCTGCCTGTAGCAGCTCAGGTGCAATATTACTTCTGCATTGACCATTCACTTCCTTCACATATTTCATTCATTTCTTTCACATATTTAATGAGATACAACTGTAACTCCAAGGACTGAGTACCTCTGCACTAGATATTGGCTTACTCTTTTGACATTACATAATTCTTAGATTGCTTGGGTTTTCTTTTGCTTTTTTCGACTTTGCTGTCCTCCTTCCCTTTCCAATGATAAATTGTACTGATCATCCTGCAGTAAGGAGTCTCATGAATAGTCCTGTGTCAAGTAAAATACCTGCCTTAGTTCAGGGTTTCGTTTTTTATTCCCTGGGCTAACTCTTCATTCTTCAACATGGGAAAAGGGTGGATGAATAGTTTTAACACTATTTTAAACAATTGATCTCTCAGCCAGATAAGACGCATGATTACAGCTGCGAACTTTTAGCAAAGCTCCTGTGACATCTTTCATGACTCTTCCTGTTTTTCACTCTATCTGCCCTCTACTTCTGGTGCCACTTCTTTTGAGACCAGATGAACAAAAGAAACCAGCTGGGGTGACAGGAGTATTTAAACAGCACACAGATCATATGAGGATTCCAGAATAGCTCTCCCAGTCCCAAAACTTAAACACAGTAAAGTCTCTTTTAAACAGTTAACAACAACAGTGAAGGAAGAAAACAATAAAAAGGAATCAAGATCACTTTCAGTGTTTAATCCAAAAAAGTAATTAAAAATTAATACACTGGGGTTTATGCAGTGACATATATAAAATTTTACCTTTAAAAATGAAGTAATCACTATAAAGAGAGGCTTGTAATAACTAATAAAAGATACACATTAACTTTGTTCTTTCTGAAGCCAATAGCAGATCTGCTACAAGACTGCTTTAAACAAGGTTTTGGTGACACAAGCCAGAAAAAGGACTTTCATTAAAGAAAAACAAACACAAACACCATCGTCCCATTCCCCCCCCACCCCCCATGTTTAGTCCACACAGCTGCAGAGAGCAGTTTAAGATTTAGAGGCCTAAAAACAGCATGGAGAGCTTCTTCATTAATATGCACAGCTTAAGCCAAACATCTGTTGCTTTTACTTATCTGGCCACAGCAGGACTTGTCTGCTTTGCCTGACTTCTGAAACATGCAACAGACTTTGCTGTTATCCTCTCGAGTAACTGAAAGTCCCTGTAAGGTGAGTCTGCTTAAATTTGTTCTACAGAAACAAAGGAAACACTGCTCCTAAGAAATTCAGTCTCTGCTGTAAATTTGCTCTGGAGTCAGTACAGCTGGCGGAGCATGTAAGCCACCTTACCTGTTTCATGATACTTTCTAGTGAGGATTTCCTGCACCTAGAACATATTTACAAGTGGATTTCTTGTTTTCCTTGGACCAAGTATGAAAACACATGTCAATATGAGAAAAAAATGTGCAACATTTCTGAACTCTTAGAACGAGGAAGATGTTGGATTTTGACCATTTCACAGAGATCCAGGAGAAAAAGCACTTTATATCCATTAAAATAAAATACTGAACAGAAAAGTTAGTATGAGCAGAGATGTACATAAATTGCTATCTTGAGAAGCAGAAGGATTATTCCCCTCAAAATACATTTAATAGTCTTTTAAGTATAAAAAGTGATTTTTACCAGTGACAGGAAGAAGTGGAGCATGTCTGCCCATGTGTTTGACTGCACATATGCACACACAAACACATCCACCACACCACTTTGTTTCTTGGAAGAAAGCATGAAAAAATACTCCCTGCCAAATAATATAGAAAAGAAATGCTCCTATTTTCTGCTATGTAATCTAAAATTGACAGTGTGGTTAATTTCACGAAATAACTTTCAGATAGTCATCTTTCTTTGCAATTATTCTACCATTTATTTTTGAATAACTTTTGCTTTGTAATCCCTTTGATACTATTTTAAGACAACTACAAGGAAAAAAAAAAAAACAAAACCCAAAACTAGCATCCTGTTCTTTTCTTTTTCAAGGGGGAAGGTCATACAGTATTTCTCTGGGTACTGAAGGGAGAAAATGTAGGTATTGAACAATTCTGGCTAATGCCACATTCTTCCAAAGGATAAGCCTTGTTTGCCTCTCAGATCTAATCACATAGACATGTCCCTTCCCTTGGGGTTCAGACACAACCAATATTCTCTGGAAAAAGTCCCATACTGTGTTCTCCTTTCCAAACAAACAGAAAATTCAGTGCATTGTCTAATACTTTTATTGAATGCAATAAATTAATGACAGACATAAATCTCCGAAAACCAAGTATGGCTAGCTTCTTTTTAGTTAATCTAAATTTTCAGAAGTATCTGAAAAGCTAATATTTGCTAGTATCAAGTTATTATCAGCTAATATCTGACAAGTTTATATTAGTATAAGGAAGAAATTTTTCCTTTCTCCCCCTCAATGTTTGTTTCACTCTATATTATTTTCTTTGATGGAAAGATTTCTTTGTATTGACACACTATTGTTAGAGCAAAAGATGAAAACAAATAATATCTATTACAAAACAAATAAACAAACAAAGCCAGGAGGAAACATTTTAGATGTCAGCCTTCTTTGATAATCAGTTTAATTCAGCTCTAGCTTCATCAACAGCAGATGAAACTTGCTGTATCAGCAACTTGCTGTTTTAGCATTTCCATTTTACTTCTTCCAAAACAGAAATACTGATTTTTTTCTATACTTTATGTCTTTAAAAAACCCTAACAAAATCAGTAACAAGTGTTTTGACTTAAAGAAAAGAAAAAAGAATTTAAGAACTTCTGCTTGCCCATCTTGTTGCTTACAGGATCTGGAACATCAAGACAAATTTCATAGACTTTTACTATCTTTTATTTATTTTCTAGACATGATAGATAGAATATAATGAATACTAAAATTATTTTTAAATCCTGAAAAATGGCAGTAGCTGCTCATGTTATTGTGGTGGTATTCTTGGCTATTAGTTCAAATACCATAGCATTTATTATTAGTGGTAATAGCATGAACACTTCTAACATAGAGACCTGATTTTGCAACCCAGTCTTAAAAAGTCAATACAAAATATCTGACAGTTAAGACTTGACTCATCAAAATCTTTCAACATCGTATCTCTCTAATGTGCAGTGCAATTATCTGATTTGCCAGCAGTGGACACTGTTTGTCTAGTTATTCACAGATGTATTGACTGAGGAGTATCTTGCAACACATACTGCATATTTTTCCTTTATTCCTTACACTGCAAGTAATTAAAGGAAAAAAATGGAGTTATTTGTACTGGACACAAGCTGAGTAAACATTGTGTGGTAGGGGATGATTTTCAACATCTGTGTAATAGCATAGTGCCCCTTTCTTTAAAAAAAAAATAATTTTAAGAAAAATAAATATAGACTTATTCACATGGCGTTAGTTTTTTATCTTAATCATAATAATTTCAAGTTGTAGAAGATGTTCTGATATAAAAAATAAACATTTGTTTACTTGTATTTTTCATGGAGTGATTATGAGAATGAAACTGTACAACGTTTGCATTTTTCCATAAAATTCTTGCGAATAATGAGATAAGCAAGGTAAAAAATTCTAAGGAGAGTATTTACTTCAGTATTATGTACCATTTCTTAAATAATATAATTGTTCAAGACCTGAAAAGGCTATGTTCTACACACTGATATTTTTATAGGGGCTTTGACCTTAAGTTGAAGAGTAGGTTTTTGGTTAGGATGGAAAATTAGATAGCTATAAGAGTTTCAGAAGGTTTACTAGAAATCAGCCTAGCTATTTGGAAAACAGTTTCCATTTCTTTCAAAAATAGAAGTTAGTCTAAGCATTTAAAAAAGACATGCACATGTTTAAGCAAATATTATATTATCTTAGGCGCTATTACAAAAGTTACCGCAATCACCTACTTATCCCAGTATTCAAATGATTCATTAGGCTCCTCCTAAAATGCCTATTATTAGTCTAACACTTAAATAAATGCAGTTCTCATGTAAGAATGTCCAGTATCTTAATAGCATAATTAGTTCATCTTCTGCCTAATGCCGCTGAAACCTCTCAAACAGAGCGCAACCGTCTGCTGCCATATGTGTGTACAGGACACCCACATCTGTCAGAACAATGCTTTTTGTCATATGCAAAGTCAGTGTACTCTAGAGACTGCTGAAACCTCCTTCCAGCCACATCAGCTCTTCAACCTGCTCCGCCCTTGACACTGGTAAGCAGCACACAGTCCCTTCCCAAACCCCACTTTTCCCAAGCCATCCACCTTAAAACTGAACTCACTACTGGTGGACAAGGTTTCTCTTCAAACTCAATCCCCTGGGACACATTTATTACTAAAAATCTGTAAGCCTCCCTTGCATTGCCTGTGTTCAGGTAGGTCTTGTATTCACAGAGACAAACTTAAATTAAAATTTATCACCCCAAGGCTCAGGACCTTTTTTGCTTATTTCCAGACTTAGTTTAAACTCTGTGGAAACTTGATTTAGCTACAGATGTAGGGAGGAAGAGCTAAATTAATACCAGGAAACAGCTTGATGAGTGGAAGCTCTCTTTGATGCAATCCAAACTGTGCTCTGTAAATAATAAGTGAGAGGGTCTGGCTACGCTAGACTGACAAGGAAGAACAGAAGTCATTAGAAACAGAACAATCTGGCAGCCAAATTGCTGTGAACCTTAGCTCCTTTGTTAATATTCTCTCTCTAGAGACAAAACAAGGCCCTTTCTGGGCCTTAAAGCTTGAAGACAAACAATGTACATATCATAATTTATTGTGAAGAAATGACAAGAGCTTAAAATTCATTGCAGTTTTACACAGGTAGAATACTACTCTCGAAGTATCACTCATATAAGTAATTTTTTGGTGATTTTGTTTGGTATTGTGTCATACAAAATAATAGTGCTTTGATAACCCTCATATTTCTAAAATTCACTGCTAAAACCTTGGATACAGGCAACTTTGCACTGAATCCATTTTAAAAATAAATGTCCTATTTAAAAAAAAAATAAATAAAAAAGATGACCAACAGCAGCAGACCTTGATCTGAACAGCATATAGATATTTCTAAATCTAATGTTTTTCCTTTTCCCAAGACAGAAAAACACTTCTGTTTTACAAGAAGGTATTTTAACCCTAAAATGTATGCAAAAAAAAAGGTGATTAAAAAAATTTTATCTGATAAGGTACCTGAGCACAATTTATTTCTGAAATTATTTATGATTATAAGTCAGCACATTTGACCATGTGGAGGTGTTGGCTATTTAAACCTTGACTACTTCTTACAGGCTTCACATGACATGGGATTTTCTGAAGCAGAGATAATCTTTACCACTTCCATTTCAAAATATTATTTTCTGATGCCCTTGATTTATGAACCATGACATTCAAACTTTCCCTCTACAGGAAGAAGATAATCAATCAACAATCTACACAGGTCCAAATATTAATAACAACAATTGCCTACCAAAGCTTAAGCAATTTAGTTCTCAAACTGAAAACATTTCTCCAAAGATCATCACAGGACATAATTTCTTACAGTTTTACTTAAAAATATGTCTTTAATAATTATGCTTTAGAAAAGCATAGATTTATGCATAAAATAAAACACACAGAGACACACAATTTTCCCACTGCCAAAGGGGAAATGTAAGACTGGAGTCAAGAAAACAAAATCTCAGATAGCCTATCAGGAGTGAATCTAAATGAAAAGATAGGTACAAGATGGAAAAGTGTAAGAAAAGGTGTTTTTAAAAGTCCTCAGAATTTTTTTACAAGGACAGAGGAATTAAGTTCTTATATACGTATACTGACACGTGAAAACACACAAAGGTGGGGAAGACTAGAAAATAATCTAAATTAAGATGTTATTGAAAGAAATCTGTGACCAATTTAGTGATCTAAGCAAATTTCAAATCTATCATTACTAAATGAAGAATGTCCAGGTATTGAAGGAAACAAATGAAGCTACAGAAAAACCTTTTTGAACTGAAAGAACAAATCTCCTTTGCAGACTGAAAAATAAATTGGCCATTTTTTCTCTACAAAAATAATAGTATATGACAAAAATTGCCAGAAAAATTGTACTTATTTATTTAAAAAAAACAAAAAAACCAAAAAACCCAAAGAGTATCATGCTGTTACCAATCAACAAACCTGATCTTATTGAAATGGAAATACATATCACAACTTAGGATATGTAGCAAAGTTAGAGCAAATGTTTTAGCAATTTCAGTTGTCACTAACAACTTTGCAATAGACAAGAAGGAATAGTATAACAGCTAAGGAAAGATAGAGTGATAATTCATGGAGAAGCCTTGCTGTGCCTTTTTCTGATTAATTCCAAACAAAAACTAGGACCTTTTGTTCTCATGCAAAAATTAAGGCAGGCTGGTGGATTTTCTGGGAAAATACCCTTCATAAAACAGTTACCTTAATATGAATTTTCACAGAGTTTCAATTAACAGTGGTATCAGCATCCTGCAGGTACAGGCATTTTTCCAACACAGATTCTGAGCTGCTGAATGCAAGACCCCATTCCTCTTTCACTGGCCTTTAAAGTAGCTTTTAGATTTAGACTCCTAAGCCTAATTCTGCCTCTCTGAAATGCACCTCTGATGCTTCAAACACTATGAAGTATTTAAGTTCCTATAGGGGTTTATACCAACAAAAATTTTGAGATAAGCTTTTTAGAAAATAAATTTTCAAAATTATTTTAAAAGTTAACAGTTTTCAGTAGTTAATAAGTGGCTCTTTGAAATAGGCTTTCTGTATATCAGCATCAGCTGAAATATCATGGATTTCCTTTTTTTCTGGCTTATAATGCTCATGCCCATCAGAAATCTTTTGGCCATTTAAATTTTCTCACAAAAGCCAGCAAGGGTGCTAATTAAAAGATTACGTAAAACAGTTATAATGTGAGGCACTGTAACAATATAAATTATCAGGGATTACCACCTTTCATGCATTCAGTAATATATGCTGGAACTTTAATATTTTGTATTGTAGCTCTGATCATTTCTCTTGGTTATTCAGTGATGGCTGAACACATCCAAAGACAGATCTCCCTTCTCTTCTGACTATACTTAATAAACTTTCTAATGTATTAACAAAATCTGATGTACATGTACTTTTTTGCACACAGAATTAGTTGAAACAAGAGGGAAGCATTCAACAGATTTGGGACAACAGGAAACTTTCTTGCATCCAGCTTCCTAAAAGGAGCTTTGATACCGATTTCAGTTCAAAGGTTTTGCAAACCTATTTTGTCCAACCTGCAGATAAGTAATCTTCACTCTTTCAAACCAGTATTTTGTTAACTAATCCTTCTCTTAGTTTCTGGAGCTCTGTCTCTCTCTCCCCAGGTGTGAGAGATACTGCAGAAGCTGCTCTTTCTCTGCCCTAGGTCAAGTTCAGACCAGAATCAGAGAAGACACGAAGCAGGGTGAAGCTGCTTTGCCTTGGAGTGCTCATGTTGTGTCAAACTGCAGTTGGCACAATGCCATTCCTGTGTTGAATCATAGAACTGTTTAGGTTGGAAAAGACCTTTAAGACCATCAAGCTGGTATGAAACAGCAGAGGGAACACTGATTTTTTTAGCACAGTCAACTTGTCTTTGTGCTTATATGGTCACAAACGTCACAACTTTCTGTAGTTACAGTAGGAAGATATTAATACGAAAAGTGCAGATAAAAATTAAAATTCATTAGCTGCATCTATTTTGGCTAAATAATTTCCCATGGAAATCATTGCATTCAAATCTTGCAAGAGTCATTTTCAGTAAAACATCTGGACATGCTAGATTCATTCTAAGATCTCAGGGATTAAGGGACAATAATACTGGTTTATTTTTATTTTATTTTTTTTTACTAATGGTTTATTTTTATTTTATTTTTTTTACTATCCTGAGTAGTACAAATGATAAACAACCTTTGAGGATTATTATGCTCTTGGTTAATTCAGTAATACTTTATTAATCACTTGAGTTATTAATCTTTGTGAATTACATGCCATCAGACATGCTTCCAGTACTGAACCATGGCAGAAATTATTGAACGTGTTTTCTGTCTCACTACCTTCTGCCTCCAATTTTTTGCCCTCTCTTACTTTTTTCGTCTACCCACAATCTTTGCCTTTCCCTTCAGAATTCTAAATTCTGTAAGTTATTCACCCATCCTCTAAGGGATTTTTAGACTAAGCACTCACTGGGCAGGGTAAAGAACTGCCCTTCCAATAGGAAATGAAAGCCAAGGAACCTCTTTTTCTTTTGTTATAAGGCTACCAATTTACCTCCTGCTCCCTTCTCTTAGAATTATTTCCTGTTCAGGGCTACAGCCTGAACAGAAGGAAGAGATTGTCCCTTCTCTTTGCCTGGTTTGTAAGCTGCCTTTCTCAACCCCCCTGTCTACAAAAGATGAGTAGCTAAGATCTCTTTATCTATATAGACACCTATATTTCTCTATTTATATTCCAAAGGAAGTAAATCTATAACTGCAGAGGCCATTTTAAAAAATGAGCATAATTTTATTTTGTGCTAGTTGTGCACTATTGGCAGGAGAAATTAAATAACTCTAATGTTTAAAGTAACAGAGTTCTGAGCCCAACCTCCAGAAAAGGCTCTGCCTGTAAGTACCGAAGGAACAAATACAAACAGCTCCAGAGTAGTTTATAGCACTGTTGAAGAAAAGAACTAAAATTTTATTTTGTTAGTACAGACAAGGAATTACAGATTAACATAATTTTATTCACAATTTTTTTTTTTTTTATTTGACTGGGATGCTGCTTTTGCACTCAAATACCAGTAAAGTTTCATGTTTAAAAGCCACACGAAAAAACTGGGTATTTTCATTTTAGTTAAACAAACAAGCATTAAAGGAAAAAATGTGTGAAAGGAACGAATTCTCAGGGGTGACATCTCCTGACTGTTTTACAGGTGGGGTTTACATGGCTTTAAAATGAATTTTAAATTAGATATGCAAAAATCAAGGGATCTCATTTGCTGGTCATTTGTGAAAATCTCAACTGTCCATGCTGCCCATTAAAAAGTTAGCAATACCAGCCATTATTTTAAATATCATAAAATAAATATCTGCAATATTTTTGGATGCAGATGGAATTTTCTGTTGACATTATTACCCTGTTGTTGTGGAAAAATAATACTTCTCTGATTCAAACAAAATTTTATCTGAATGCAGAGTTTAAAATGTTAGCATACAAAAAATTCAAGTCCTGTGAAGATCTGTGGTTCTGTGGTCCTATCTTGGCTTTCCCTGTGCAGAAAATGACTGGTTTTAGTAACTTATTTATGAATTCAAATAATTTATAGGAGGTTGCAGCAAGGTAGGGTTTGGCATCTTCTCTGAAGATACAAGTGACAGGACAAGAAGAAATGGCCTAAAACTGTGGCTTGGGAGGTTCAGGTTGGACATCAGGAAGAATTTCCTTGCTGAAAGGAAGCATTGGAATGGCTTGCCCAGGGGAGTGATGGAGGAATCGTCCTTGGATTCAAGAAACAACTGGGCGTGACCCTTAGTTCTCTGGTGTAGTTGATATGTTGGTGTTCGGTCAGATTGAACTCAATGACCTTGGAGGTCTTTTCCAACCTTTATGATTCTATGATTATCTTAAATTGTTCACTGACCTGTTTTCCCAATAATTTCAAACACACAGATTCAATGAGTGGGTTGTGTGAGACACCAAAACTACATATTTCTATTTGTTATAATGTTGAAAACCTCTTTCATACCAGCCCACTTCATAACAAGTGCTTATTTTTATTACAGTTATAGTACTAATGAAGTGACTTTTCATGGAATCCATTGCAAAATGTCAATGATTTTGATAGATCAGACCCAAAAAAGCTTCCAATTACAGTACTCCAAATTTATTTTGAATGTGTTTAAAAATGTTTATTCTCTGTTGAGGCAGTTGGGGAAGAGCTGCTTGCTATTTCAGCTTGAAAATTTATTTGTGCAGCAGCAAATATGAGAAAAGGATACAAAACTACTGCAGTATACGTGGTTTCTGCTCTTCTGTTGTGGGGGACCAGGGCACGTTACATGGTTAGTTTAAGGAAAACGATTAGAAATTTGTGTCCAAAAGTTACAAATGCTGAAATAACTGTCCTTTATAAGAAAAGGCTTCAATGATAAGAAAATTTGTGGCATCTCCTCAAAAAAGGTGTGATTTTAAGTGCCTGGACCCCAAACACAAGCCTGGTATGAAGTAGCAATACTGAGTTTGTCTTAGGTAATATAAATAAAAGTAGGGCAAAAAGAGAAGGTGGGGGGAATCCTGAGGAATAAAGAACATAATAATAGTTACTAAATACCATTAAGAAAATAGTTTCCCATTTATGTAAAATAAATATATAGAATATATTTTTATATATATATAATATATAGAATATATGGAATATATAGAATAAATCAGAAAAGAGGTTTGGAAATATAAGTTAGTACAGTTGTTTTTAAAGTATCATCCTTGAGAAGAATGTTGTTATGTTATCACTTTAAAATAATACCAAATCTTCTTAATTTGCCATAACCTTCATATATAAAACCTTTTTTTCTTTTTTAAGATATTTGATTTTTTTCTTGAATAATTTTGACTGCAAGTGTTCGTTAAAGAAATTTACACTCAGGCTGAAGCACAGATGAAAGTGTTTGGACTTTCGAAAATCAGCTCAAGTTTGATTTATATAAAATGAATGAGCAGAGGAATCCCATGAAAAATAAACCCAGTGTTTAAAAGGCTCTGCATACATCTAATTTTAACAGTCTAAGAACAAAAATAAATATATTTCCTCAAAATAATTAAAATGATTTATAATAGTTTAAGATATTTCAAAATAAATAAAAATTGAAAACCCCTTCCAGAAGAACTGTCTTATTCCGCTAGAGATTCAAAAAGACACTGCTGTGCTATGCATTTTGCTGAATTAAGATAATTTACACCTAATTGATGGCTTCACACGTACTGATGAAGGTGTGAGAATATCTTACCTTTGAGCTCACTCACAAGATCTTATACTATGAATAAAAAGAAATGTCAAAGACTTTCATTAGACAGTTCATCAAGAACTGCATTGCTCAAAATGTAGGAATACACATAAATCAAGAATCTGTGGTTTAAAAATTATTGTGGATAACATGAACTAAAGCATATCAGAAAGGTTTTATTTAAACATGTATACAGAAAAATTAAAAGCAAACAATGAATTAAAACATTCAGACAATAGTGAGGTTAACCATTAAGTGAGGCTTTTTTATTTCCACAGTGAAGTGGAATACATTCACAGTAACAGATGTAGAAATTTAGCTGGTGAAAAACACATGATGGTTTTCTGAACCTTTGGCTCAAAATCTCTCAAAATCTGGCATCAGTGAGTTAGTGATCAGCCAGACCAGTCTCCTAATTTACTTTTTTTGTTGTTTGTTTTTGTTTTGGTCAGGGGTTTTTTTTTGTTTTGTTTGTTTGTTTGTTTTTTGTTTTTGTTTTTGAATCACTGGAAGTCTAATGGGCAGGTTTAAAATTTTATATTAGATCAGAATGTCCGCTGCCTCCCTGGAGCCTGGGTATGGGATATTACTGAGAGACTCTCTGGGCTGATTAGGGCCTCTGATTATTGCCCACTGGTGATACTCCAGGCTGTCAGTGATGAGATTGAAAGGAAGAGCATCAGGGCAATAAAAAGGGACTTTAGGGGCACTGGGTCAAGTGGTTGATAAAGCAGGAGCACAGGTAGTGTTCTGCTCAATCCCTTCGATGGCAGAGAAAAATGAAGAAAGGAATAGGAGAGCCCACATTACGAACAAGTGGCTCAAGGTTTGGTGTCATCAGCAGAATTTTGGGTTCTTTGATCACGGGGCAGTTTTTACAGCACCTGCCCTGCTGGAACTGGGTGGGCTGCATCTCTCTATTAAGGGCAGAAGGTTCTTAGCTCACTGAGAGGGCTTTAAACCAGGTTTGAAGGGGGAAGGGGATGCAGCTGGGCTGTCTGGAAGCAGGCCCAAAGGTGGTAAGCCTGAGTCAGGGGTGAGATTAGCAGCCCAGCTGAAGTGCATGTATACCAATGCACACAGCGTGGGTAACAAACAGGAAGAGCTGGAGGCCATGGTGCAACAGAAAAGCTGTGATGGAGTTGCCATCAAGGAAACGTGGTGGGATGAGTCACACAGCTGGAGCACTGCACTCGATGGCTACAAGCTCTTCAGGAGAGACAGAAAAAGGAGAAGAGGTGGAGGGGTGGCCCTTTATTTTAACAAGGCTTTTGATGCCATAAGTATTGAAACTAATGACAATGAAGTTGAATGCCTATGAGCAAGAGTTAAGGGGAAAGCCAACAAGGCTGACATCCTGTTGGGAGTCTGTTATTGTCCACCCAACTAGGAAGAAGGGGTGGACAACTTACTCTATAAGCAGCTGGAGAATATTTCAGGATCACCAGCCCTTGTTCTTGTAGGCAACTCAAACCTGCCAGACAACTGCTGGGAACTTAATACAGCAGAAAAGAGGCAGTCCAGGAAATTTTTAGAGTGCATGGAGGACAACTTTTTGTTGCAGCTGGTGGGTGAGCTCACCAAGGGAAGGACTATGTTAGATCTGTTGTTTGCAAATAGAGATGGACTGGTGGGAGATGTGGTGGTTGGAGGCCGACTGGGGCAAAGTGATCATGAAATAATGGAGTTCTTGATATTTGGTGAAATCAGGAGGAACATCAGTAAGGCTCTTACATTGGACTTCTGAAGGGCAGATTTTGGCCTATTTAGGAGACTTATTCAGAGAGTTTCCTGGGAAGCAGCCCTTGAAAACAAAGGAGTCCAGGAAAGCTGGGCTTGCTTCAAAACAGAGATTTTGAAGGCACAGAAACAGACTGTCCCTGTGTGCCGAAAGATGAGTCGACAAGGCAAATGTCTGCCCTGGATGGGCAAGGAGGTTTTGGAGGAACTTAGGAATAAAAAGAGGATGTATAATCTTTGGAAGGAGGGTCAGGTCTCTCAGGAAGTATTTAAGGGAGCTGCTACAGAATGTAAAAAAACATTAGAGAGGCCAAAGCTCAGTTCAAACTTAATCTGGGAACTTTTGTAAAGGATAATAAAAAATGGTTTTATAAATATATTACTGGCAAAAGGAAGGGTAAGACCAACCTTTGTTCTCTATTGGATGTGGGAGAGACCTTAGTAACTGCAGATGAGGAGAAGGCAGAAGCGCTTAATGCCTTCTTTGCCTCACTCTTTAGTGGGAAGACAACTTGTCCTCAGGAGAGCTGTCCTGGGCTGGTTGATGGTGTCAGGGAGCAGAATGGTCCCCCTGTTATCCAGGAGGAGGCAGTCAGAGAACTGCTGAGCCACTTGGATGTTCATAAATCTATGGGACCAGATGGGATCCATCCCAGAGTGATGAGGGAGCTGGCAAATGAGCTTGTAAAGCTGCTCTCTGTAATCTACCATCAGTCTTGGCTCACTGGTGAGGTTCCAGGTGACTGGAAGCTGGACAATGTGACACACATTCACAAAACAGATAGGAAGGAGGATCCTGGTAATTATAGGCCAGTCAGCCTGACCTCAGGATCCAGTATGGTAATGGAGCAGTTTATATTGTCATCACACAGCACTTACAGGATGGCCAAGGTATCAGTCAGCACAGATTTAGGAGAGGTAGGTCATGTTTGACCAACCTGATCTCCTTTTATGACCAGGTGACCCATCTGGTGGATGCAGGAAGGGCTGTGGGTGTTGTCTATTTGGATTTCAGCAAAGCCTTTGACACTGTCTCCCACAGCACACTCCTGGATAAGCTGGCAGCCCATGGCTTGGACAGGAGCACTCTTTGCTGGGTTAGGAACTGGCTGGATGGCCGGGCCCAGAGAGTGGTGGTGAACAATGCTGCATCCATCTGGGGCCAGTCACCAGTGGTGTCCCTCAGGGGTCTGTGCTGGGGCCAGCTCTGTTCAATATTTTTATTGATGACATGGATGTGGGTATTGAATCTTTGATTAGTAAATTTGCAGATGACACTAAGCTGGGAGCATGTGTTGATCTGTTGGAAGGTGGGATGGCTCTGCATAGAGACCTGGAACGGTTGGATGGATGAGCAGAGTCTAACAAGATGAAGTTTAATAAGTCCAAGTGCCAAGTCCTGCACTTTGGCCACAAAAACCCCCTGCAGCGTTATAGGCTGGGGACAGTGTGGTCAGACAGTGCCCAGGAGGAAAGGGACCTGGGGGCGCTGGTGACAGCAGCTGAACATGAGCCAGCAATGTGCCCGGGTGGCCAAGAGGGCCAATGGCATCCTGGCCTGGATCAGGAATGGTGTGGCCAGCTGGAGCAGGGAGGTCATTCTTCCCCTGTACTCTGCACTGCTCAGGCCACATCTCGAGTGCTGTGTCCAGTTCTGGGCCCCTCAGTTTAGGAAGGACGTTGAGATGTTTGAGCACGTCCAGAGGAGGCAACAAGGCTGGTGAGGGGCTTGGAGAACAAGCTGTATGAAGAACGACTGAGGGAACTGGGGTTGTTTAGCCTAGAAAAAGGGAGACTCAGAGGTGACCTTATCACTCTCTACAACTTCCTGAAGGGTGGTTGTGGTCAGCTGGGGGTTGGTCTCTTTCTCCAGGCAGCAACTGACAGAATGAGAGGACACAGTCTTCAGCTGCACCAAGGGAAATATAGGTTGGATATTAGGAAAAAGTTTTTTACAGAAGGAGTGATAAAGTACTGGAATGGTCTGCCTGGAGAGGTGGTGGAGTCACTCAGTGCCACGGTCTAGTTGAGGTGTTAGGGCATGGGTTGGACTTGATGATTTTGAAGGTCTCTTCTAAGCTAGTCATTCTGTGATTCTCTGATCTGATAGTTTCAGCTTATTGTTGATGAATGGGTTCTGCTAAGGATTGCATACAAACTAATTGTGTTTATGTAAGTCAGATATATCGAAGAGACTTTATTACATAAAACATACTATCTTGACATAGAAGTTATACTCAGGGAAAAAAAAGTTCCCTTCTGTAAGAACCTATATTTGAGATTGGTTTGTGGTAAATTAAATGTCAAAACTCACATAGTAAAAACTCTGTATTCTACTTTGAATAAGAAATTTCTCATTGAACATTTCTAAGTGAGGGGAAAAAAAAAAGAACATGTTATTTTCAGAAGGTCAGTGTCACTTCATAAACTGTAAACAAGAATTGTGGAAAATTAAACTTTCTTAGAATATGCAAGGAAATAATTAAAGACCTAAAAAGTAGGCAGGAACCCCCTGCATATCCTTGGCAAAAGCTAGCCTGCCAATGTATTTAGTCATCACATAGCACCACATCCAAGGAAGGACAGTCAAAGAAATCAGAAGCAGAAGGAGGTGAATTCAAACTTATTTGTTCACAAAGGGAGATAAAGACCCGAATGCATTTGTTCTTAAAGAATGTTATTAACAAGTCCCATGTTTTCCTGAAATGCATTACTTTGATACAACAAAAGAACTATGGATGCATGTATTATGTCTGATGTGTTTTCCATGTCAGAATCCTTTGCTAGACCTTCTCTAAAAGCATGAAATAAATTGCTTCAGATTTTTTAAAAAAATTTCAGTTAAGACTTAAATTAATACAAGTTTTCAATCGTAATACCATACTGATTATGCTTTATCAAAATGAAGAAATTTACTTTTAAAAAGAAAAGACAAATAGAAATTTCTGACAGATTTCCAGAATCAGATTTTTAGGCTTTCTTGACTTTTCTAAAATAAGGCTGTTATTTGTTGGAGACCTCTCAGAAAAGGAGTCATGCCCTTAAAGGGTTATCCTATAGAAAAGTCATGCCCTTGGAGAAATATTCAACAGGAAGTTATCTGTAGGCTAACAATAGTTATTAAAAGAAGAAATAAAATTTGCTGCTCCTCAGAAAACTTCAACATTGGTTCTTCCAGTCAATGACACGTTATAGAAGTTGTAGCTACAATGGCAGACACACATGGGCATACAAAACTCACTGTTTTTGCACATGTAAGTCCAAAAGGATATGATGTTTTGTGTGTGTTTAGCTATAAAAAAAATCTCATTCTTAACCTGTATGCTTGCAAATTAATTTAATTTTTTAAAATATCTTTTGCACAGATATCATTCTCAGCTTGCTCTGGTCAATAATTTCTAAAGAAATGTAAAGGAAGTTTCCAAAGAAACTCCTCAAGTCTTCCTTCCATTACATAAACAAGAAGCTCGCTCTCCTAGCAAATGGCTTTGTGTTTATCACCCCAGGTTTTATCACCCCTCTCAGCCAAGGCCAAGGCTTTCAAAGGCAGGCTCCTGAGGCAATGCTTTTAGAGTAACAACTTACCCAACCAACACTTGTAAAGGCTGATAATCTCCAGTTTGGAATGCCAGCCCAAAATCCTTGCCCAAGGTTAATAGTCGTGCTAAAGGACAGTAGAAATCACTGAGCTCTTTTCCATCTGTTGTACCCATAAAAATTCCCAGAGTTTATTAAATAAATCATATATAAACTAGTAGTCAGCAGCTCATACATAATTTCTAAAATAACTTCATATTTTGAAAATCAGAATAAGAATGTTTGGAATGAGCGTTGAGGAAAATAGACATAACAACTGATATTTAAAGGAATCGTTGCTTATGTAAATTAGCTCATAAGGAAGATGTAAAGAACCCTTTTGAACAACCTAAGTTCAGCAAAGAATCACAAAATAATTATTTGTTGAAAAAGCTGTCTTTAAAAAATAGGTTGTCACTTTTCATGGTCCAGCTATTGTAGCATAAAGTCAGTGCTTGAGAACTGAGAAGTAGAACAAAACTACAAATAGAAGGAAAAAAAAAAAAAAAAAAAAAGAGAGAAGGCGTGGGGGATAATTTAAATTTGTGGAAGTGGAATACATATGGTGAAAACTAAATTTAGGTTGGCTGTGATCCCACATATCCTATTAATTTTGGCTTTCAGACATGGAAAGACTGTTTGGAACAGCCTCAGCACAGTGGGGTCCTGGCCCAAGACACAGAGGTATTAGATGAGAAGAGTAACCATGCGTAAATATTCATACACATATATAAAGCAGACAGGAAGCAATTGTATAATATTCCACATATCCATTCTCCCATGTCCCTGAAATGCCTCCCTGAAATGTATCTGCATGAAGATCAGATATTTGTCCTTAATCACAACCTTCTATTGTGTAATCAGGCACAAGAAGAGCTTATACACTCCACTGTTGACAGGGCAGAAATTTAGAAGTGAACTATTAAGGCTAGTATGAACAAAATGAAATTAAGGGTGATTTTGCAGAGAAGGGAAGGAGGGAAAGAGGGAAAGAGAATGTGCAGGTATGCACAGGAGCAATCTTTGATTCACAGGGTATAGGTTTCAGCTTCAGAGAAAGGGTTAGTCAAGAGGATCCCCAAATTACAGTCATCTCCTGGCAGGAAAACATACCCAAAGATATCTGTCTGCAAATTTTGCAGAAATCTGAACTTTTTAATTTCAGTGATGGATCTGTAGGCTCAGTCCTCATTATATCACTTCTCACCTTACACCATTTCTCATCGGAATAAAATCTTGAATTTTTGTGTGACAAATTTTCCACTTAAAAAAGGACAACACAAGATTTTTTAATTTTCACCTGGCATTCCACAACTATGCCCCCATCTGCTTCTGTAGTCTGATTGGCAACATAGGTGCTGAAGATCCATAGCCTGGAAAATCACTGTAGAGAGAAAAGTTCCCCCCAAAAAAGGGATCCTGATTTTTTTTTTTTCTCCTACTCTATTTGTTTTCTATTTTGATCTGTTGTATCCCACAACTTGATAAAAAAAATTAAATTAGGACAGTATTTGAAATTACAATATGAATTAATTGTTTCATTCGGGTTTGCAGGTTCCATTCTAAAGTACACAACTGAGGTTTGACATGACATATGTTTAGGATACACTAAAAACCAGAGTAATATTTCAAGTGTTATACTGCAAACTGCTACAAGTCAGCTGGAACACATTAGCTGTTTCTGGCTGTCAAAACAAGACAAGCTATGATTCGAAGAAAAAATAGCTATTTTTACGGCTAAAGTTCTGCAGTTGGCCCTAAGTTACAGGTGAGGGCACTATAAGCAAAAATAAAACCTTGGGACAGGCTAAATGCAGATACTTTTGAAGTGAAATATCTTTAAAAGGTGCAATGGAAACATGCTCACTGCAGTAACTCTCAAATTGAAAATAGTTTTGTATCTGGTATATAAGTACTATTATTTAGAGAATTATTGAAGATTCTTGCTGTAAAATACATATTATGTGCACACACATATAGACATTTGAAGTTAATTGCCAAAACTCAAAATTCATTTAACCAAAGTGATGAAAAGGTAAATCTTCTGCCCAGTGCACCTAATCAGGGAATGATCTGAGGTAAAACAGTACAGCAATAGAAATGAAGACACTAGTTCCAACATTTTTACCTATGGTTACCCAATCTCACTTGATAATTTTGCAGGAGACCTGATATTCCAAGGCAGCTCTGTTTTTACTAAGTAAATGTGCCTGCAGAGCATTTCTGTACTTTTTTTTTGAAACAGTTTCTGATATAACGAAATACATCACACACTCAGAATTATTTGAAGTTTAAATTTTAGGAGTTCCTTTTCTAAATTGCTAAGTATGGCTTTAAAATTAGAAAAGGGTATTTTTTTGGTATTACTCTTACTTTAAAAATATGAAAGGCATTTTGAAAGGCAGCTACCACGACTTTTCCGTTAGATATATTATTTCAGTTCAAAATACTTAATTGAATTGAGCAGGGAAAAAAGGCCACATTTAGTCACTGATGTAAATAAGATGATTTTAAAAACACTTAGTATCAAACTATCCCTGTGATAGTGAATCACTTTTTCTATTTAATTCACTAAGCATACAATTTTAAGGGTCGGCAAGAACTGAATAGTCTTTATTTAAATTTTTTGAATATGGTTTGAACCTTAACTTCATAATAATTTTATATAATGCAAGATACAAAACAATATAAATGTGAGACATTTTTTAGAACAACCGATAGGAAAAAATGCCAGCTGGGTTGTTTGAAAACTGTTGTGAGAGAACTGAAGATACTGGAATGTGCATGCACGAGAGTGGAGTCTTATATATGGCTTCCTTTGAGTAAAATTCTTAAAAATAAAGAAAAAAATGTTCCAAGAATATGAAAAAAGAAGAAGTTTTATATATATATATATAGTTACATTCTCTGGGATTTTAAAACTCATGAGACTTCCAGCAGTTTGCAACCTTGAGCTGTTGCTGTAAGCAGAAATACACTGTAATGAAGAACTTCATGCAGAGAAGAAAAATGGAAATATTTGACTCATTTACCAGAAGTCTGTTGTCTTTTTTGAAGCACTAAACATTAGGTCCAAATCCTAAGTTATTAATTTTTTTAACTAATCCAAGTTCTGTAGGCTCTTTGACACTGGACTATCAATGCCTAAATGTTTGGATCCAGCTCCACACTTAAAACTATTGGATACAAACATAAATAAAGTTAGCTTGGCAAACAGAGGGACTCAGTGCTGAAACTTGGGATATCAGACTGATTTTCCCATGCATCTTTACGCTGCCTAAACACAAAAGCTTGTCAGCTCAAATTCTAGTTGGTCAAAGTAGTTTACTAGCTAAGCCTAAGTGGTTTGCTCAATGCCTCCTTTATTCACAGCAACACTGGCAGAACTGTCCAAGCCCAGGATGGCCCCCAGGATCCCAAGACACAGGGAAAAATTGTCAGTTAAACACTTGGTGAGGGTGAGGAACCAGGAGCGTAATGATGATGATGATGATGATGATGATGATGATGATGATGCAGTCAGCTACTCCTAAAACACTGCAAGAAGACATTTTTCTTCGGGAATGCACTTTTCTAACATTTTGAAAGTCTAAGTACCTATAACGAGCTTGACAGCACAAAATAAAGGCAACGATGTCACAAGGAGGCAAATACAATTTTTCTTTCAGCTCAGGACAGTCAGGCTATCACCTCATGTTTCATAGTTTGAGAGAAAGTGAGCACTACTCTCATGCACAAATATTTTAAGTTAAACCTCAACCACTTAGTACAACTTTGATAATGTTACATTTGAGAAGCTGCAGTTAAAACAGACTACAAAAATAACAAAGCGGTGCCTTTTTTTTTTGCAATAGCAAAAGTACGTGGAAAAAAAAAAATCACAAGCTGTCACATAAACTTCATAATTTAACAAAAATATGTTTTCTTTTTTTGAATAGAAACAAAATGAATACAGATATTTATCTGATCTATATTCTTTTCACAGAAGTTTTACTGCATCTTCCATGCAAATGAAATTAAACAGTTGGTATTTATCAAACAAATTATGAGAACACTGTCTAGTAAAACACAAATAAAAATCTATTGCTCAAGTTAAAAATATCTATAAAATTATTCAGATGGCACCTACACGTTATTTAATAGTCTAAGTTCCCCCCACAAAACAGAAGATAAGACTGCCTTCCCACCTTCCTTCTTCCTCCACCATCCTTGCTGCCACCAAAGCTGTTGTTAATGCAGGTGTCCTGCATATCATATACTTTCTAGGGCCCCCAAATATATCCATATATTACAAGTCATCATTTTTCCAACCATCAAACTTTTCTTTACTCCAAAGTGGTAAAAGTGTGGTTTTAAAGTAATAATTTTAGATAATGTGATCCAACATTGACAATTTGTGGTGGATGAAACTTAATTTTCGTTGCAAGCTATTTTAATCATGTATATAACACCAAATAGAAAATCACTTTTCTAAGAAGTTTCCATCTAAAGAAACTCCCTTCAAGTAGGTTCAGAAATTTGGTATCAAGCTGTGTGAGAAATAGTTTATTTACTGAGGCACACAAAAATACTGACAGTGGGAAAGTGGCATAAACAGTTGAGGCTTTCAGCAATGCTCTGCCATTAGCAACAGCAAAGGGAAGGGAACCTCGAGGTAGGACTGCTATGCCTCAGAAACTAAATATTTTTGGAGATCAGAAGCCCACTGAAGGAAGTAATTGGCCCAAGAGATGGCTGTACTTATGACATGGATGTCTAAATACTTCAGGGGAGACATCTTTTTAATGACTTCACACAGTTTGGAGTCAGCAGCAATATTTACCTAACACCAGCACAGATTTATGGCCAATGATCAAAAATTAAAATACCATTCTCGTGCTCTAGTATCCATTTCCAAAACCCTCCTGATACTGGTTCAGTAAGTTACCTTATTAAGCTTGTTTGGGATTGCAGGCCTGCATGACAAATAAAGCTGAATCAATTTGTTGTCTCTTGCAGTGAAGAAAGCTACATTTGTAAGAATATATATATATATATATATATATATATATATTTTTACTAAACCAAAGCATTATCTTAGCAAGACTAAGTATGTATATCATAATAACTAAATGTTCATGAAAATTAGTGACTAATAGGAATGTCTGAATTTTAGGCTAAGACAAATATATTCTCACACATTTCTACATCACATAAATGCATTTAGTAAATGGCTAAAGTAGCAATGTGTTTATATATCATGACTTTTACTCTTTAAAAAAATTAATTACCTTGTTTCCTCTGGATTTTACTTTTGTCTTAGCTGGAAATATAATTAAAATATTTTGCTTCACATATTTATGCAACCACAGAAAATGAGGTACTTAATATTGCAAAGAAGACAAGTAGTAAGTAATTAAAGGTCAAATTTTTGAAGGCTGCATCCCAAATAATGACCAAGCAAGCAAAAGAGCAGGCAAAAAATCTAGAATAGGTTTGTATATCTTTAAGGGATTGCATTACATATTTTAAAAGGTGTGTATGTGGGTGCATACCGCAGACAGATGACAAATCAATTCTTCAGGACAACTACACATTATGATTCTTAAATGCTAACAAATTATAACATTCAAGTACCACATTCACTCAAGATATGATGCTGACATTCTACAGATGAAAAGTTACTTGTAAATTTTGTATCTGCGCTTCCATAAAGAAGGTCAAAGTTTGAATTTAAGATTACCAAATATAATATATTATCAACAGGTTATGGATTAAATTTGCTCCATCTAAAGAGAAGACAAACACAAGGAGAGGGGAAATATTTTTTTATATACTGAGTGAAGCTTCATTGGATTATTCTTTGGTGCTTTTATATTGAAATTTGTGTTTCCTTCAAAGTAGTGCTGGTCTTAACAAGTGATGCCATCTTTAAAACATGCCTGAAGAACAGAATGAGGCCTGGTGGTGAAACAATTTATGAAATGATGCATAAATAGCCTGTGAAGTTTCCCTATGGAACTTGACAAAACATACTGGATTCTAACCAAACATCAAAATGTAATTAAGTATGATTTATTATGTATATTCATGGATTATTCACGTCTGAACACTTTGCTTGCTCCAAGTACATAAGAGTATTTGGCCCTGATCTAAAAAATATTTTAAGTGAAAAATCAAATTAGAGCAAGTTTTCCTGGAGGAAATAATTTTTTCTTTGTCTTTCTCTACACGTCTAGAGCAATTAATAGTTTGAGACATTGGATTAGTGTTAGAGCATTAATCTAAATATTTAAAATAGAGACAGATGGTGCCAATACAACACACAGTGTGATCCTGCAGGAAAGAGAGTCTAACTATGGGAGCAACATCAATATTCCATATGTTCAGGCTGGTGGAGAACAGAAAATGATTTGGTCCCAATGGCAATAGGATTGCCACGCTTCCTACATGAGCCAACAAGTTTCAAACCAGTTCAAGAACCACTGCATGCCAAATCTCTTAATTTTCATGCTTTTGTCAGGACACCTCAAATACACCAAGAAATGGCTCCACCGAGCCATTTCCTCTCATTTCTAAAGCTGAGAAAGCTCTTTCCTCTAAAAGTCCTGCCACATTAGCCTTAGCCTGTTGTGTTCCTGATTTAGTGGATTGAAACTTTTGTTTAAAGAAGTGGTATATGATGATTAAGAAAGGAAGATATTCATTCTCCCCTTTCTCTACTCTTCCCTCCATTCCCTGCTTGGTTTAAATATGGGAGTTGGTAAATGTTCTGCAAATTTTAGTGTGGCTCAAACAACTTTTACAAGACTTTGAGAAAAAACACAACTACCACAGCCCACCCTTCCAGCACTAAAGGTGTTATCGTTGGACATGTGCCTGACAAACACATCACTACTGCTTCCTTTTTTTAAAGTATGCCTGCTTCAACATTCCTGTGAACCTCAAGCTCTTCCCTCCTTCAAGGTTTCATTTAGCCCTCTTTTTGGTGGCCCAAAACACCAGATTTGAGACCCTTTAATGTAGCCACGTTTCTATGAAATTCTGTGTAGAAACTAGCAGTGGGAGGGCAGTCACTGGCTGAGGACACTGAGAAGTTCTTACAATAATAATATTAATTTTGGTGCTTGTCATATCCTGCTACCAAACCCTAAAGCATGCTTGCACATCTATGGACTGTTTAGCTGTAAAAATGTGTTGGAAGAATGCAGAGAGGAAAGGGACTGAATAACAGAATTCGTTCTGGAATAAAAATGAATACAGATGAGAAGGGTATTTAGGTTGAAAAAATGCACCTAGTCAGCAAGAAAATTTTGTAACAAAGTTTTAAGCAAAATGTAGAAAAACCACATCTATTTCCAAAAAGAAAAAAATCATGCCAGTTTTTTTGGGTTTAAGCCATTGTGATTGCTAAACAATACTGTCTAATTTAATTTATTTATTTATTTTAAAAATGCTTAGCATCCTGTTGCTATGGCAACAGTTTGCTTTGCTGAGTGCATCTTTGTTAACATTCGCTTGCTGTAGTAATGTTTCCATCACCATCTGGCAGTGGCAATTTTTTTTGCTTGAGTGAAAATTCCTCTAAAGTATAAAAATCAGGCCAGTTATTTTTAGAAAGCTGACTGTCCCAGCTCTTACCGACTTCACAGAGTTACAGTCAGAACCTCTGTAAGTTCAGTCATGTGATACTGATAACTTAAGGAAGGGGACAAGTAACAGTGTGAAGAATGATTGAGTGACAAAGCTGACCAGTTGTCCTTTTTGCCTTTGATAAAGAATGTTTACTTTTCAATTTTTTTCAAGAAGTCATGTTTTAAAAAACCATACCCTATCTCACTTCCTTTGCTTCATTAAAATTCATTGGTATTAGAGCAGGTGGCAAAATTCACTCCATTATTGGTAAGATGTCTTCCAAGAATATTGCATGAAGACAGGGAAACCCTCGGTTTCCATGGTAAATCATTTGACTCTAATACATTTAACAAACGTTTAACATTCTATACTCTGTGGGTCAAATTAAAATAACACAATTACAGTTATTAAGCCAAATAAATAAGGTAAGAACTCAGAGGAACAGCAACAATTGGGTTTGTTTGACCATGATCCAGGCTGGACGAATATAAAAGCAAGAGTTCTTTCAAACATAGGCCTCCCTTAGGTTTATATTTTGACATTTCAGTAACTTTTCTGAATTCCCTCTAAACCAGAGAACAGTATAATTGCATCACAAGTATAAAATGAGTATTATTTTTCTGTCAGAAATAATCTAAGTGCTTCTAAATATTTAGTCACAACAAACTTCTTTGGTCGTACTTCTGTTTTGCAAATCTAGTTATTTGGTGTACATGAAGAGTGTAGCATGGGACTACTTTTTTCGAGATCACTCATTCAAGCATGTAAAACTGTTGATTTCTCCCTTCAAAGTCCAGAGCGTAAGACCAGAGAGTTCTGTTCTGCTGTCTGCAGTGAACGCATATGATAGGCTCCTTTATATGCAATCAATTTGCTTTCCATGTGTATTCACATACAGACAAATCTCTACCTCAGTGATACTTTTTTGGTCCTGACAGTATGTCATAGACTGACATTTGGAAACAGGCAGCACATAGCTTGATCAGAAACATGGTGAAAGTAATGTATTGATGATCACAAAGGGAGAGTGGAGAAGCTGCAATGACACTTAAATTCTAGGCCAGTTCTGCAGGGTTTGAAAACTTTCCAGAGCACATATGTTTTAAAGTGAGAATTTTTAATGTGGAAACTTGAGAAAGAATCTGAAAAAGAAACCCAAAATACTGAGTTCTGTGCTGCACAGTATTAAATTATTCGTATTTGTCAGCAAGAACTCTAACTTACCTTAGAGAAATTACTAAATGTATTGTTACCTTTAATGATTCAACATTTCTCAGGATTGGTATCTCAAAACAACTCCAAAACAGCAATTTTACAAAATCGAGGTGGGTTTTTGGGTTTGGTTTGGTTTGGTTTGGTTTGCTTGCTTGCTTGTTTGCTTGCTTTTTTTCCTGCAAGCTTCCCCTCTTTTACAATGGACTATTTTTTGGGTTAGTTTTCTTTTTTATATTGCTGAAGAAATAAGTTGCCAATTTATTAAACATGAGATGAACTATGTTTTGAAAAGACTGAGAAGAAAATTCACCATTAAATATCTAGTTTCATTTTTTATAGAAGTGTAAGATAACTTCAGAAAGGTCATAGTCTATGAGGAAGACCATTACCAATTTCCTGACCAGAACACAGAATGATAGCTTGGAGTTCCTTAGACAAAATGATAAAGTTTTTATTTCTTCTTTATAAGGTAAAGAGATCTATGTTTTATTGAAGACAATTAATCCTTCTTTGTGTTACATACCATTGTAAAGTGCATAGTTCTTTTCTTTGCAAAAAAGGTGATCTGTTGAAATGAGAAACTTTGCATCTTCCAGTCTCTTTTATAGAGAAAATTCAATGCATGCATTTACATAGGCAGAAGAAATTATCTAAAAGTCATATGAACAGAACCAGCAGAACTCTTGGAGATATATATATTTATTGAATGGATTCATGAAATAATAATTTACCACACCCAAGCCATAAGAATGCTGTTAAGACAAATATCTATCTGCTCAGATTGTTAGGAAGGATCAGCTCCTGGTTGGGCCAGTCCCTCTCTCTACCGAGCATGAATACGCAGCCCTGTACTTCAGTGAGGATAATGGGGGCTAAGCTGAATCATGACCCTGTTCGTGTCCTTCAGAGATCTGTCCAAAAGGAGGCCGGAAAAAAGTGGATGGGCATGTTTACAAACTTGTTATAGTAATTTTAAACTAAAATGTCAGAAGCAGAGGGCCAAAAAATATTTTATAGGCGACAATCAAATTGTAAACTAAACATATTTAGCATAAGGCAAGGAAATTTTAAGCTATGGGTCAAAGAAAAGCCAACCAACAGTATATATCAGCTGCAAAATAAATATGCATCTGCATCCTATTAATCTGATTTGTTATACCAGAATAGTAGTTAACTAGAATTTTTTTTTAATTAACTTCATACTATAAATATTCAGTCTCAAAACCTACTCCTCAGTATTCTTAAGTGTTCTATTTCATTACCTATAACAGAAAAATTATGAGAATCTAGGAAATGGAAGAAAATACACCCACACACCTTCTACTAAGTATTTATTTATGCCCACAGGAAAGCGTTGCTTAAAAGGATTTTGTATTCTTAGCAAACTACGTATCTAATATACCACATTAGAATCATTGTTGCAAAATTTTTAATGCAGAAAACAGCAAATACACGACAGACAAACTGCAACACTTGTTTTTCATTCACAAATCAGACAAAATAGATACGGGAGTCTTTGCTGCTAGCACAGATTTCTAGGTGATGCAGACTTAAAAAGGACTCTACAAGTCCCCAAGTACCACTATTCCTATTCTACCACTATTCCTCTCTTACCACCACACCCATTCCCGTTACAATATCTTTCATTCACATGCCAAGATAATTATGCACCAGTGTAACCTGGAGGTGGTGGCCCCTCCACTCTAGGCCAAGAATAACTCTTGAAATTAAAATGGACAACATTTTTGTCTGCATGGACAGATGATTTTTTTGATTACGTAGATGAATCACAATCCCATTCAAAAAAAAAAAAAAAAAAAACCACAAACAAAAAACCAAAAAAAAAAAAAAAAAACCCAAAAAAACCCCCACACAACAACAACAAAAAAACCCCAACCAAAAAAAAAAAATCACCAAACACTCTGCTCCCAGTTCAAATTGAACTTAATCCACAGTAATTTTTCACCCTTTTGGGACTTTTAAAGTGCCATTATTGTTGACATCTTAGTAGCCCATGCATTTTCTATCAAACAGACAGCTCTATTCAATATGTGTCATGTCTATGCAATAAAGTTATCATGAAAATTAATGATAATGTTATGAATCTCAGAATAAAAGCAATTAACTTTTTTTTTTCCAAATGCCAACAGTACAAAACCTCTAGATCTTAATTAGTTCTTTATCAACTTATTTCATATTTTTCCATAATATACAGTTATTATTTAAATGAAATACACTTTGGGGAATCATTTTCCATCATGATGGAGTAGTTTTGCTCCATGTTGACAATGTTAGTTTAGGTTCTATCTAATTCTGGGAAGAATCTCTCCGCTGAAAGTCTGAATTTCCTTATACTGGATTTGTGTGGCCAGGTTTTAGTAGCTGGGGAACACAGGGGTGGCTTCTGTAAGGAGCTGACAGAAGGTTTCCCCGTGTCCAGCAGAATCAATGCCAGCTGGCTCCATGATGGACCCGCTGCTGGCCAAGGCCAAGCCAAACAGGAATGATAGTAATGCCTCTGTGATAAGATGAGAAGGGGGGAAAAGCATTGTGCAGATGTAATTGTTGTCTGAGAAGAGAGAATAAGAGTAACAGCCCTGCAAACACAAAGGTCAGTGAAGAAGGAAGGGCAGGAGGTGCTCCAAGTACTGGAGCTGAAATTCCTGCGCAGCCCATGGTAAGCACCATGGTTAGGCAGCTGTGCCTCTGCTGCCCATTGAGGTCAATGGGAGTGCAGAGATCCACCCTCAGGCCACAGAGCAGCCCACATTCTAGCAGGTGGATGCTTGAGACGAGGCTGTGAACCCACAAAAAGCCTGTGCTGGAGCTGGCTCCTGTCTGGGACCTGCAGACCCATGGAGACAGGAGCCCATGTTGGAGCAGGTTTCCTGCTAGCTCTTGTGACTGCATGGATGACCCACACTGGGGCAGCCTATTCCTGAAAGACTGCACCCTATGGAAGAGTGATCCACATTCGAGCAGTTTATGGAGAACTGCTGTCTGTGGGATGGACTTGTATTGGAGAACTGCATCTTGTGGGAGAAACCCCACACTGGAGCAGGGGAAGGTCTCCTCTCCCTGAGCAGTGGCAGGAACAACCTGTGGTGAACTGACCATAACCCCCATTACCCGTCTCCCTGCACTGCTGTGGGGTAGGAGATAGAGCTGGGAAAGAGGGAGGGTTGGGAGGAAGGTGATTTTTAAGATTCCTCTTCTCATTATCATGCTCTAATTTTGTTAGTAATAAATTCAATTAATATCCCCAAGTCTGTTTTTCCTGTGATAGTACTTGGGGAGTGATGTCTGCTGGTCCTAAACTCAACCCATGAACCTCTTATTATATTTTCTCTTCCCTGTCCAGTTGTGGAGGGGAGTGATAGAGAGGGTTTGGTGGCTGCCCGGCATCCAGCCAAGGTCTACTCACTATATTCCTCTTAAATGGACCAAACACAGAGAGATCACACAAAATCCCTTTGTTTCTAGTTTCACAGTAGAAAGAAAAGAATTGATCACTGGCATTGTGTCAGTCCAAAAACAATAACAACATAGTGAGGATTAAAGTAATCTGCTATAACATGTTTTTCTCACAAGAAGAAAAAACTTGTATTTTACTGAGTATCAGACAGATAAAAGGTATTCTACCTTTTCCATTTAGTTTTTTGACACACAATCTGCGCAGATCACTTAATGTACAGGATCTGATCCCTGATGTGCTGTTACCAAAAGAAGTGCAGATTTGCTATGCTGTTGAGAATGAACTGTGTTCTGTTCTTGTTTTCAACTGAAATGGAAAAGCTTTCCTATCATCATGGCCAATACAAATGCACATCTTGTTTCCTAATTATCACAGCTATTCAGACCTTGAAAATATGACTTGTTTTTGCTGTAGCTGTACTGTGCAGATCTTAGGGGTGTCATAGAAACTAGGAATGATTCACTGAAAAGACATGTTCCTTCTCAGTCAATAGTGAACCAACAATCCAGAACAACGCAAAGAAAAATTGGTCTAGTGAAGATTGTATCTTCCTTGAAACAAGTTTTCAACACATCATTTGCTTTTCTCTATTCCTATTGATAACTAAATTCAGTAAAGCCTTTTCCCCATATTTTTTTGCTACAGCTCTGATGCTTTATGTATCTCTCTGATAAACTACTGGCACGTCTTATAACAAGAGGGTAAAAATGAGAACCTTATGACAGAAAAAATCTCGCCAAAACCCACACCAAATGACAATGACTTTTGAACAACTTCTGCATTTTTGAGTGAAAGGTTCACATACTACAAAACACAGTACTTTCTAAAGTGCTGTCCTACCCTTAGAACTAATACAATTTCTCAGTCTAGTAGCAATCTTGCCCTTTATTTTACAAAAATGATCCCTTTACTTCTAGATAATCTGTATTATGCCTAGTTGAGTACCATCTCCATGTCATTCAAACTAAGATTCCTCAACTAGAATTTAAGTTTACAACATTTTGATGAAACTTGAACCAGAAAATCATGCAGTTGTCTATCAGCTCTATAGCATTAACTTTTCAAAAAGATAGCTGTCTATGCACATAGCTAATTTTAGTTTAAATAGGATGATTACTCTTTCCCCATCACTGCTGTTTTTTCTGAAATCTGCATATATGTTAACCTGTTAAACTTTTTAAAGACAGTGGATGACTAGAAGACTTCTTGTGTTGCATTGTGCTATAGAACCTGGTCAGTTTAAATTCAGTCAATTTGTGTCCAAAATTAAGCACAGTCTAATTCACTACCTTTGTGTTGTACTACCTTTGGGTTGGCATTCTTTCTTAAAATGCTGCAGATGTTTAACCAGCAAAAACTGGGAAGATGTGTGTTTATAAAAAGCAGCAAATAGCAGTACAAGGTATTACCATGTGATCCAGAAAATTCTGCAGTAAGACTGGTAAGTAGGGAGAGACAAAGGAGAAAGGGAATATTACGTACCACTATTTGTGTTTGTTGTAGTCCTCCCTCTTCTTCCACCCTACAAAACAAGATCCCATACAGCAAGCGTTATCTACCTACTAGGAAGCAGGAGGCAAAAAGACTGTCAATCACAGGGGTATTACATACAGAAAACTTCCACCCTTTCTCCCCTCTACAGTCCATAAATATATATATATATGAAAAATTTTTGTAGAATAAGGAAATATACTATTATGGAGAAGTCAGCATAATGTAAAAAGGGGAAAGAGGGAGGAAGGTAGGATGGCAGAAAACAAGACTATGACAAAGACAATTACTAGTAGGTAATTTAGACCTTTGTAATTTCTGTCTCCTCCCATCCTGCAAAACAAGATTCCTTACAACAAGCAGAAGTGGTAAGAAATGAAACTGGGAGACAGGATCGTCTAAATTGCCAGTCTGAAGAATTCTTCAATCAAATTATTTCTTAACCACCAAGTCCTCCTAACAACAGTGGCAAGAACTGTATGAAGGATCAAATCTCGGCTTTGCATATAACAAATATTGCTACCTCAGTCCTTGGTCATGAAGAGTAAAATGCTTCCGATGGGCTACTTCTGAATAGGTACATACAAAGGTTTTCTGTACCCAGTTGAGTTTCTTCATAGCAGTGCTTATTTCTAGCTTTACTAAACACTTCCTATCTCATGGAATGAAATAGACCTCTCCTTCAAATGACTGTGATCTAGGTCAGGGGCGATGCAAGTACATCTGATTGCTCTTAAGTAACCAAGAGGTATACCAGTTCCTGTGTAATGCTGAAAATTTAAAGAGAAAACCATGCACAGTTCATCTGGAAGCAGTTAGTTTGAGAAAAATAATGAATTCTGACTCCAATGGCTGTTTGTGTAGAAGGAAATTATAGGGCTCATAAAGAAACTTTTCTATGTTGAATATTTCGGAATATCCATATTTTGAAATAAGCAATATCCATGCTTACTGTCAAGGTTGTATCTTGAATACAGCAGACACAGATACTTCTAGAGCATTAAAAAGAGTTTTTGATGATCTTTATTGAAGGAGAAATTAACAGCTAATCAGATCACTTGATAACGAAGCAATCCTAAAATAAGAGGTCTCAACAGATGTAAAACAGCGCCAATGCTCAAAAATATAAAGAGAAACTGATGGTGCTACTATAAGACAAATAGGATGCAATTATTACCAGAATTGTAGGGAAGTTCAAGAAGATTTGAAATTTGTTAAAATACATACATTTCTGCAGCAGCTTATAGCACTGCTTTTATACACATTTAAGAAGGCAAAAAAGCCAAAAGAGGAGGAGAGAGCAAATTAGATACTCATGCAATCACTGGTCAAATATTACAACAGGACAAGCTTTAGAAACAAGGTTTCCTGACATGTTAAATAAATGCATCTTCCATCTGCTAGTTCTGGATCATAAATTACCTGGTTCCAAGACAATCAGAAACCATTCTTCTATATCACTTCCCATAGGAGTTACAGTTTGTTCACTAAGCCACAGAAACTGGAATGCAGTTAAACTGTAAATTTTTTGAAATGTTACAGTACTGGGAAGCTTGCAAACTTTAGAGAGTGGTCTTTTTCTTAAATGATTTTTATAAAAATTTTACCTACACAAGATGTGAAAGTTTGAACATATAGAATTAAAATTCTTCACCTCTTTCTGAACTCTCCTTTAGAACAATATCATTAAGTCACAGGGGGTAAACAAAGCAAGAGGGAACAGCAGAAGGAAGAAGCAAAATCCAAGAGAAGACAAAATAAGCTGGTTTTTCTTAATATTAAACCCAACAGAAGAAAACCTTGACTGTTTGCAGATTAAGTAACCCAATCTAAAAAAAAAAAAAAAAAAAATCAACTCAGAATCAAAGAAACTGTGAGAAAACAGAGAGAAAACAGAAATGTTCTGTCATTCCTGGAGAACAGAGGAATGAAACTAGAAAGCAAAATAAATTATATATTTGCCTTATTGTAACTACAAAATAATCTGTAAACTTCCACTTTCATGTAGCAAAGAGAAGATACTTGCTGATGACAATCAAGGAAACTGGAAAGCTACAGGTCACAGGAGAACAAAAGAATGCAGCACAACCAAATGATCCACTGGGTTAGGGAATAGAAGGCAACCTGGGTGCTATAGATGTTCCAAGTAGCAGGCAAATGATACAGCTACTGTAATACCTAGCAATTTCTGGCTGCCCAAATATGCCATTCATGTCTGCTTTACCTGAACCATAACCATCAACCATGCTAAAAGGATCTTTTTACAAGGGCAGGCTAACAAAGGAAATAGCTTTAAACTGAACAACAGCAGATTTAAATTTCATGTTAGGAAGAAATTTTTCACTGTGAGAGTGGTGAGGTACTGGAATGAGTTGCCCAGAGAACTTGTAGATGCCTCATTCCAGACAGTGCTCAAGGCCAAGCTGGATGAGGCTTTGACCAACCTGGTCGAGCAGGCATTCCTGCCTCTGGCAGGGAGGTTGGAAGTAAGGAATCTTTAAGCTCCCTTCCAACTTACACTATTCTATTTCTCTATGATTCTATGATGATATAGATTGCTATACAGATCCAGAGGACACAATGCCTCTGCCCTTGTAACTACAAATTTTTTTCCAGAGAAGAAAGGCAGAAATTCCAATAAGGAATTGGAATGAAACCCAGAGCATGGGGTTGCATGTCTGACTTTTTGTCTGTGGAAGCTGTTTTGACCCTACAAGCTCCTGGAGTTCCCAGTCAAGTCCTGCTTATACACAACAGCCAATGAAGACAGAAGATAGCAGGCTTGGATTTCTTGGAGTTCAAACTCCCTCCTTCAAGCACTTTTTTTTTCAGCAGCAATGTCCTCGTAGACACAGCAGTCAGATTGCATCATCTTTGCTGTCACATACATGCTGCCTGTCTAGATTAGTTGGAGTAAAACCTGCACAGAATACATGGTACAGAATACCCAAGGAGCCCCAAATCTCATAGCACAGAGCTGGTAATATGAGCATAATGCTCTTAGGCCTGTACTTAGTCATCTTCATTTCAAATGACACATATGATTTTCTCACCAGATGCTAATGGCCATGAAAACACAGAGAGTGCATTAAGAGATGTTGTTCACTTATGGTATCTGGAAGACCCTTTGGAACAAAAAGTTAGCCAAAAATATAAGTAATTCCTACAGTGCAAAATTTATACTTTAGCAAAAATCATCAAAGCATATTAATTAAATTAAACATTTTATGAAAGATATTTTAAGTGACATGAAATACAGAATTTCTCATCTTCTTTCTCCTTCAGAAGAAATGCTTGATCTTAAGCAGCTTTACTGAAGTCGCAGAAATTTCATGGGCTGCAGAGATTTCCTCATAAAAAAGACGTAACATTGAAAATACCTGCTGAAACACTGTACTCAATCAAAATCTGAATTAACTGTTTTTTGATGCTAAATATCACAACCTAAAGGGTTTTGAAAATTCATCTAAAAATCTTGGGATTTTTTTTTTTTTCTCAGAACAAAACTATCCCTTTTGTAAGTTCCCCTACCAATCTGCAAAGCAATTGTTTTTTTGATAATTTTTTTTTTATCTGCGTAAATCTAATTATTTGAAGAACAGGTCCTACTGGTCTGCATAGCAGCCAGCCACAATCCTGGATCATAAGCAGGCAGTACAGACAGAAAAAAACAAGGAATCTTTCTGCAGGAGGGACAATCTTTTCTAGGTGGGACATGCTCCGTTTAGCAAGTGGTGAATGCACACAGAATAAAGAGTATGAAGTGAATGCCTATTTTAAAAAGAGGATGACTAAATAATAAGAACAGTTACAAAAAGTCCACCTTTGGGGCAGTGGAGATGAAGGGCAGTTATATTGATTGCAAAGAACACATCAGATGCCAGAATACTTGGAGAGGGGAGAAATACAAAGGAAAAGAAAAGGACCAAAGGATCATAAAAGGACCAAAAAAAAAAAAAAAAAAAGGCTGCTGACTGATCATTTCATGATTTTTTTTTTAAAAAAAAGGAAAAAATAAAAAGAAAAAGCAAAAATGGAAATTTATCACAAAATTTGAAAAGACACTGTGCTCAGCTGTATCTACAGCCTGAATTTTAGCATAACCATGACCAGTAGACGTACATCTAAAAAGAGCATTCAAATACTGGAACTTCTGTTTTCCTTGATAGTCTGTTTGGGAAAGGAGAAAAGATTTTTAAAAATAGAAAACAAAAAGGGAAAACCTACAAAAAACTAACTAACGAACCCTGAAACACATTAAGAAGTAGAATGAGGAAATGAGACTGCTACTACTAGCCAACTGCTCTGCCAGGATGTCAGTGATATCGGATATTTCTGTAGCAACATGCAGTGCTCAGAGACAGAACAATGTAATTTCCACACTTCTGAAGAAGACAGGCAACCTGTGACACGTGAGCCAATAATGTTGACAAAAGTTTGAGTATGATTTCTTTTTCCCCTCAGGTATCTTTGAGGCATGCACAAGAAGAGATACACCTCATGCTTGAGCACCCTGTTGTCTTTTGAAAGCCAAAGCCTTCAGCTTGGAAGCCCGAGTGTTAAGAGAGCCAGTGGGCTAGTGCAGCGTGCAACTGAACTGTTTATACCTCCAGCTAGTCAATTTCCTTTCTGTATTCTCATTTCAAATTGGTGGAGCTATACTGCTTGTTGTAAGGAACGTTATTTTGTGGGCCTAGGTAAGAAGTAACATATGAAAATAAAATTAAGATGAAGTCTGAAAAGTGGGACAGAAAATATCTTTGGGTAAGGTTCAGCTATCTTTGAAAGATGAGCATAGAGAGCAGTACTGCAATCACCACACAACAGCAGCATCTTACATGTTGGAGGTGTAAGAAAGGAAGGGGGAAAAAAAGGGGACAAAACACATACTAGAATGAGAATATGGTGTTTGGTTTTCAGGCCTTTACTTCTATAACAATACTGCTCATAAAGTAAAAAAAATATAAATCTACCATAATACTAACATTTACTAAATGAAGGAGACGGAACATTTTTCAGACACATTTCAGATGGGCAAGTAAACAGCCTTCATGTGACCACATAATTATGTTTCTCCAGAGTCTTTTTATTTTTTGTTATCCTTACGGTGAAAATCAGGGTTAATGGATTTTAGACTGGGGGTTTAATGTTTGGGCCAGTTAGGCTTGTGTACTCTATAAATGCATATATTGGAGGTTACAGTGAACTGTAGACATTTCATAATTTTTTGGAAAGGTAACTAACCTCCTCTGGCTCAACAGCCTACCTAGCACAACCAAAGTTATCATGTATGCACATAACAGCTCAAAAATTGCAATATAAATAATAATTATTGTCTACTCATCACAGTTAATCACTCACTGTACTGTGGACAGGCAACGCATCAAGCAAATACCAGCTGTAAAAATGCAGCCATATAATTAAATGAGGTAATTTCATTTGTAAATGAGCACCTTTTACTCTCCCAAGTTTGCTTCATAAACAATTACAGTTTGATAGTTTGATAATACCATGTTTATTGTTTCAAGCCATTTTTACATGAAGACAATTACATACAAGATGTCTTGGGGAAGATAGAAGAAGATAGCATGAACTTCTAGGATATAATCACTGGAGTTAAATGCAGGTCTGATTGGATATGGTTCTGGGGACCAAAGGAAAACCAGAAACTCAGAAAAGAAAATTATTCTACTAGGCTCATGCAATAAATACAAAAAATAACACCATATTGCAACTAACCTCCATTATATTTCCTACACTGATGTATTTAAGAGGGATGCTGCTTCAAGGAAGGATGCCATTCCCCAGTTTTTTAAAAGCTAGAGCCTGACAACACACTTTGCTTGCTTTTACAGCACACAGTGTATTTCTGAACTGGGACTGGGCCTTTGTGGTACTACTACAGTGCAAGTAAGATGTCTAACTATACAATCTTTGTGCAAAGTTATTCTGTTGTGGCTCTCAGTCCATCATTTATTTGGAAAAAGTACTTGAGTTTTTCATTCCACATCAAGATAAAAACACACACTTGCAATATTTTGACTTTCTGGCAATATAAGCATACTTTTTTGTGTGTTTGAGAATATGCAATGAATAATTAGCTTTCTACTGTAAAGGAGTAATCTAAGTGGGAATCTGATAAAGTAATTAAAAGACCACCCCCAAATTTCAGTGAATAATATACAATGGCCATCATGAAAAACAAGAGAAAATCCTCTAGAGAAAAAAATGCCAAATCTGCTATGAAACAGAAAACAGGAACATGTGATGAGAAGATAAAGAGCTACACGTTGGTTTTACACGAAAGTCAAAAGTGTTGATGACAAGATACCTCACCTGGAGGAGAAAGTCTTATTCCCAGCTACACAAGCTGGACCTCCATATGAGCAGAGTGGGGACTTGCATTTGGAGGAGAGAAAAGAATTGGAGACAACAGGATAACAGAAAGTGTGTGGGTGTGGGTGCGTGTGTGTGCGCACACCTGTGTGTGTCAGGGGGAGAATAACATCAGAAGAAACTAAAATAGGAGACAATTAGCAGATGAGGGAAGCAAGCATTTGAAAGAGCTGAAAATAGATTTTGAGAAACTATAATTAGTCTCAAAAAGAAGAAATACATGAAAGAAACATCCACACTGTAAGTAGAAAGCAGAGAAATAAATGAAACTTCAACATTTTTCTAGAAATCTCAGCTCTATATAGGTCTCACCATCTCACTATTCTGACTGCCAAAAATAGTTTTTGAAACCTATAAAAAACATACAATACATATACATGTTTAGGCACACAATTAAGGCACACAATTAAATGCCTAAGGTTGTGGAACTACATTTGAATCTTTCTTTATGCTATGACAATTCACTCTAACATGTAAGAACTGGGCTGCTTTTTAACTTGTAACCCCTCCCAAGCACTAGAATATGAACTAAGTTAACTAATATCAGTTGTAGAAGTGTTGATTATGTCCCCTCAGAATATTGCTTGCTTACTTTTTCTTTAAAGTATATTATGTGCTGAAGTCATAAGAACACATTACGTTGGTCTGTAACAGCTTGAATCTAGGGTTGGCATTTTGTCCAGTCTGCACATCAGACAGCTGTCGAGTGGTACCTAACCTGCATCAGCAATTATTATGGGTCCAACACATTGTGTGCAATGACAAATGTCTGGTTTATTTCCTAATCTATTTTATTTCTTAAATTCTTTGTTTTTCTACAAAAAAAATTCAAGAATGAGCTCAAAACTATAAACTCCATGGAAAAGTAAGCATTTATGTGCCTTTTATACATTTTAAAGCCCCTTCTTTTTACACCAAGTATTACTCACACTTTGTAAGTTGTAACTTGCCACATAGACTAATGATTACAGACTAGATTTGTGCACACTCACTTGGTCCTGCTATAGTTCTCCAATAAGTGACTAAATGAATACCAAACTATCCCCTCCACATGATAGTCTGGGGAAAAAAAAAAAAATTCTTTGTGCATTATTTTTGTAATTGCTCAGCTTCCATTCAGGTACCATGAAAAGATTTTCCAAAATGCTTAGCAGCTGACATATTTAGCATATTCCAAAAAGTTGATGTCTTATTTTGATCTCTGTATAAGATTAGAGTATTTTGCCAGTGTTTTAGAAAAAGAAAAATCTAGTTTAGGAAACCTAATCTTCTTCTATTGACATGGAAAGAAAATCACCTTAACAGTACTGTAATTTGGACCTTAAAAATATTTCCAGCATGATGTGCAGCTCTGCAAACACAAGTGGAAAAGAAGATAGAGCCTGCTACACACTCTTGCCTTTGTGAAATAATTAGGAAGGACAGTATAAGACTTAATCAAATTAAGATTCAAGTCAAGAACCTGCTCACCTAAATGTACTCAGAGCTTCTGAAATAGAAAGTGTATTTACCAAGTGAATAAAGCATGATAACTCCTAATATGTACAACAAAATAATCATCTGGGTTAAATACTTTATTACCCTAGTCTGATGGCATATTCTAATCTCCTTACCAGATGTCCTTCAAAAGAGAATTATTTAATCTGGCTTCATATCCCACTATTGAATATTTCACTGGAAAAGTTTTGAATAGATTTCCACCTCAAAGAATCTCAAAATTTCTCAGCAAGGAAGGCAAACATAACAGAATTTCACTTCATATCAGTCAGCATAGTAATCATACACATGATAAACTTTCTGTAGCAGAACTGCCCAAAGACAGGCTATCCATATTCTCACAAATGAGCCCCAAGATGTATGTGATCCCCCCTGACCTTTAACACGGCTCCTGCCAACTTGTGCATCATTAAGCAATGGATAACATCTGTAAACACCTGGGAATGGCAGAGTTCAGCACCGCTACGTGTGTGCAGTGTGTGCTTTCCCTCTTACCTCTCACACATGACCATTGCTTACATAGCAGGGAACGTGAACAAAGAGCCAGGGGATGTGTAGCAGCACAGGAAATGGGTCCTGTCCCATCACGAGTTTCTGAAGCTGGCAGTGTCTCCTACCATTCCATTTGTGGAGGTTCCTCAGAGGAACATATGACAGACATTTTTAATGATGACAGTAATCTCCATTCTCAACCTCTGAAACAGCTGACAGTCTGGGAGATCCTAGGCCAGACTGTCCACAGTCTCCCTCAAATTTCTGCAGCAGACTGATATTCAATTGGCCAGGGAAAAAATCTGCTCAAATGTTCAGATTTCTGATGTTATCCCAAGAACATTGTGGAATATTCTGACTGTGGCAAGGACTGGAACTGGATTTAATCCAGCATTATGCGATCACCAGAGAGGAAAATTAATCCCTGAACAAAGCAGTTGAAGGGAAGCAGCACTGGGTACTGCAAGGAAGAGGATATGCATTTGGAGCTGAAGGAGGCAGGGCCTGCAAACTGAAGAGTTCCCTGAAATATCTGTAGGGCTCTTAGCACTTCTCAAGATGAGCTTTTGGGTTCTTCAATTTAAAGAAACTCTGAGAGTCTTAGGGGGCTTAGAAAACAACAACACTTACTCTGCTTTGACGTTTACATCTCAAAAGATGTAAAGTAACCTGGAAAAAAAATATATACCATCCAAAAAAGAAAAACACTTAATTTAATAACATCAACATCTCAGTCTGGAATACTGTAGCTAAAAAATCCTAAGTCAAAAGTCTTTCCTTTTAAAGGTGATTAAAACCATAAAAAATAAAAATTTTGTAAATAAACGCAGATGAACACTTACTTCTGTTCTTTGAGCAATCTGATTGTAGCCAATCAATTACACACACAACTATTAGAACTAGGAACTTGTTTCTGTAGCATGAAGACAAACTAAATCCAACACTTAGGGGAAGAGAAATATCGACACTGAAATACAGCTGAGAACTTCAGCTAACATCTTAAATGCTAAACCTCACCACCACCCCCTGCTGATGCAAAAGGAACCTTTTCTGTACTTACACATATGCAAGGAGTTATAGTAGGTTACAGGTTGTTGAAGGTTCAAATTACAAATCCTGCGTGGATACTCACTATGTATCATCACAGTTAACACCTAAGTGTTAGGAAAATCAAGAGGATGACCACCAGACAATTAGGAAAGAATTGCATCTAAATTTTAGGGTTTTAATCATTATATTCAACATCAAATTTAGGTTGATAAATGAAATAGAGTTTTTTACCAACACTATTTCATCCTAATCAGTATCTTGCACAACTTACCACAGTTTCAGCACATTCTCTTGATTTCAGCACTTCTAAAAATGCGGCGTAAAACATAGTTAAATTATTCTCTTGCAAACTACTATCTTTGGTTCTGGGGAACAGAAAGCTTCCAAATTCTACCCAGTTTCAAATTTTTCACAAATTTCTACATGAAAATAAGCTTTCTGAATCTTCCTGAAATTTTCTCATGCTACTAAGAAATTCTTTGAATATATTAAAGCATTTTACTAACAAAAAAAAAAAAAAAAAAAAAAAAAAAAAAAAAAAAAAAAAAAAAAAGAAGAAGAAGAAGAAGAAGAAGAGAAAAGTTGTAAGATCTTTCTCTTCCTAGAGAAAATGTCCTTCTTAGCTGGCAGCGGGAAGAGTGACAAATGAGCTGTTCCTGAACTGAGGCAAGAGGAAATCAGCTGTTATTGACATAGAGGGATGATGCTGCCACACTTCAAGGAGACTCTATGTGCAAGAACACTAAACCTTCTGGACATGGTGTCCTCACATGGGACAAACTCAGCCCACTGTGAAACTGCCACATGTTAAGTCACTTGAAGCATGTGAATGCAACTTTTTCAGACTCATAATGCCTCTTTTATGGGATTTTTGAAGTAGAACTTCAGCAGCCTGTCAGATAATTTTGTTTATTTGTTTGTTTGTTTGTTTTTGTTTGGTTGGTTTTGGGTTTTTATTGTGGTTTGTTTGTTTGTTTGTTTGTTTTGGGGTTTTTTGTGGTTTTTTGTTGTTGGTTGGTTGGTTTTGTTTTTGTTGTTTGTTATTTTTTTTTTTTTTTTTTTTTTGGTTTTTGTTATTAGTAATTGGGACAACTTGCTGTATTTGAAGAATTTGACTATTGGTCATGTTTCTCACTGTGCTAAGCATGGTTTACAGTTCAATGCCGAGGCGCATGCACAAAATGTTTTCTTCTGTGCTTACACCTTCAGCTTTCATAACTGCTCTCTTCCTCATTTGGGCTCAAATTCATCCTAGCAAGATACTCTAAGAAAATCTACCCGAATGAAGACTGGAAGTGACACCTCTTTATATTTTCATTTAGAGCATCTCTCAATCTCACTTCCTCAACCCCCAACTAAACAAAACCCAAGAGGTTATATTCTTTGTAAAATTCTTTCCACTGGATGAGGGTTAAAAAAAATAAAAAATAAAAAATCTTTCTATGAAGAGCAAAACCACAAGGTATTTAATGAAACATTAAAAAGTACGTAATTTTACTACAGAGGGAATCCATTTACTACAGAGTGAAAGTTACCAGGTGTAATAAATTTACCATCATCAGAAGAAAAGGAAAGGAACAAAAATATTTAGCTATTCATTCTTGTCAAAGCATGTGATGAAAACAAAACATGTCTACAATTGTGCTATCTCCACTCACATGAAAAGTAGCAACCAGGAAAAAAATAGAAGAAATTAAAAATTTTCTTCTCATAAGAACATTTACTTTATATGCTATAAAGACATACAATTTGGTCCAATTCCAAAATGGACATTAAATGTTCATCATCCAAAGTAAATTGAGAGAAAATATACATGCATCATGTCTGAAATTATGAGGCAGTAAGAGTTCAAGGAGTCCAACCAGCCACATATATTTCTGTACAGAAGCCACAACAAGCAGCACTCCTGAGCACCTTCCAAAATATAAAACAATTAAACACTAATAATCAGGTTAAATTTTACATCCCTGCAAATTCCTTAAAAGCCTTGCCTCCAAAATCCAGTATAAACTAACTGCCTTGCAGCTGGGGATATCAGTCCAAGAACCACCTTCACAGCAAAAAATGTCTGAGTTCTCCTTTATCCTCCAGAGCTCCAGTAATCCTTTGTCCACATCTCCTTCATTCTCTTGATGGACCAGGAGTTCTCTCTCCCTGCAATTTGTCTTGATGGTACTTAGGGTCAGGTAAAAAGCAACAGGAGGCACTAGGACAACAGAAATCCAGCCCATCACTGTGAGGTAAATTTGGGGTCTTGACTGCAGCTGTTATGCACATCACTATCAGGATTTTCCCCCTCTGCAGTGATGAAGAGTTAATAGACATGCAGGAATAGCATCTTAACAATTATTTGCTGATCACTGACAAAGGGTACAAGATAAATGACATAATAAAACTCTTTACTCAGTTTTCATTGGATTTTTTGTGATGGGGAGTGGGTATGACTGTTGTAATTCTTGCTGTCTTCATAAACCCCTTCTCTTTCATCTTTCCACACTTTTGCAGATTTTCCATCTTCTCGTTTAAGCTCACCAACCTATTTCTTATTCTCCTTTCTCCCCTCCCACAGATGTGGATTTTTTCAGTATTTAAATCTCTCCTAGAAACCAGAACTGGGAAGGCAAGCCTGAAGATGCCCACCAAGTTCAGTCAAAATAGCAGCACATACTTGATAAATTTTGGTCCACTAACAGATTTCACAAAGGACATTCATGTTCAAGCAAAATATTTAAGTTATATATCACTGCAAAACCAGCAGATAGGCTCTTTGTTTTGAGCTATAATTCTGTGTTGTACCATGAATTGGACCCTAAAGGTGAGAAGCCTGAATATTTGTATTGAATACAAAATAAAAAACTAATTTGAGGTTTTATTTTTAAATTAAAATCAATTGAGAATTTATTTACTCTTCCAGTAAACAAGGACTTGACTATGTGAAAAATTTGACTCTTCAAAAGTATTTGAAGTTTTAAACAGTCCTTTAGGATAAAATTACAATAGAATTGGCTGAAGAATATATTAATGTGAGTTATGGAGGAGCAAATGGATTGTGGTGAAAAACACCCCAACTTTTTAAATATCAGACTGGTGATATTTTAGAACATCTTACTCAGAAGAGTAGAGGAAAAGAAGAAAAAATATCAATTTCTGACACAGGAAAAAAGGAAAAATGGATAGCTGTGCTGCCTGCAATAATAAGGGGGTGAAACTCTGCACAATCTTCTCAGTCATTATATTCTTAAATTCCTGACCATTATGACCAAACAAAATGATCTTGTGATTTGAGTAAAGTCAAAATAGTAAAATTCTGCAAATAATATAGAAAACATAAAATGGTGAAAATTGTGGTAACTTTTTAAGGTGAATGAGAGGGAAGAAAGACCAGGAAGATAATTATAACAATTTGTTTCAGTTACTCGTATGCAGCAGGAACCTGAAAAGGCAGAAGGTTAATTATACTCTGTAAATAACATTTTCATGAGAACACCTTTGCAAAGTATAACAGGTTTTCTGAAATTGCAACCGTTATTTATTGCACCCATCTGTCCAGAAACAAATATGAGCTGCAACATTTATGGAGAAAGTGACACATACTGAATTTAAACAGAAGTCTCAGTTCCTAGGTAATATCAGAAATTCCCCTGTGCATTTTTTTCTATATTTCTAAGATTCCCCACTTTCAGTTTTGTGACTTATTTTTATTATCATCATCATCATCATCATCATTAAAGTCTGAAACTTTTCAAATGTTTTCTTGTGGTGGTGCAGAACTGTTTTATTAGATTTTTGTAAGAAGTTTATGTTATGGTTCGTTTCACTGTATCCCCAATTCTGTATCCCTTTTGTGTTGTCTGTATATTAAGGTATTTTGTGTCAATCATCCCATACCTCACATGACATGTAACATCCCCTCTGCCCCAACCCCCCTCTCTGGGGCAGCTTGCCAATCACTCCCGGGGTCCCTCCCAGATTGTGAAATCTCTGTGAGAGAGCTTCAGGTGATAGGCAGCCTGGGGGGAATTCCTTTGGCTCTGGATTTTAGTGGTCTGAAGCTTGGGGGTGGGCACACCTTGTTACCCCCTGAAACCCCTGATTTGTGGTCTTTTTTGTATCCTCCCTGGGACCCTCCCCCGCTTATAGGGGGTGGGAGGGAGGAGCAAACTCTCTCAGCCGCCAGGTTCTCAGCCTGGAAAAGCTCTCAGCCGCTGGGTTCTCCACCTAGAAGCTCTCAGCCGCGGGGTTCTCAGCCTGGAAGTTCCGAGCCGCTCGCCTCGGAGCTTGGAGATCTCTGCTAATAAACATCCTTTAACCTGCTAAGCTGAGAGCCAGCCTTTTCTCTTCTGCTGCTATTGACTGTCACCTTTGGGTCCAGCTGCCAAGCCGAGAAGCCAAAACGAACTGGAAACTTTGTGTCTGTGTTGACCCCAGCTAGCTGGAGGTTAGCTCCCACCCGGAGCGGGGAAACAACCGGACATAATTGGCGCGCCAACGTGGGGCAGACCACGCCGGCAGAAGCAGCTTGGACCACGTGGAGCACGGCTCCACGGTGACAGAGCGTCCAGCGCCCACGCAGGGCCCCCCGGAGACGAGGCGGACCCTGCGAACGGACTGGGGCTGATTTAGCCCGAAGAACAGTCTCTGGGCGTCACGCACCCCTGTGAAATTGACTTTGAAACAAGGCAAGTTCCAGGGGAAAGAAGGGGAGCTTCGAGCCCCGACCGGAGTCCTTCTTGCAGCAGAATATCCAGACCCACGCATCCCCCAGGCACAGGAACAGGTAAGTATACCCACAAAGGGACATACTTACTGGTTTTAGGGTTCCCCCGAGGGAGGGGGATCTATTGGGGAGGAAAAAATCCTCCAAAAATAGCTGCGCAGCTAAAGGGTTAAACCTCCTGTGATTTTGAGCGAACGGGGTCCGCGGGGGGAGTGCTTTTCATCTGGGTTTGGGTTCAAAAGCAACTTAGTATCGAAAACATGGGCGGAAAGCTCACGACTGCTCAGAAAAGGTTGTATTATAATTATGCGTCAGTAATTAACGAGGCCAAATTGAAAATCTCAAAAAGCGAGTTAAAAAGTTTTGTTCGCTGGGTTCATGTGCATTTTCCCCAAGTCTCTCCGGACAGTCTCTGCAGCCCACATTTCTGTGGCACTGTAGAAAAGGAATTAATTAGGTTGATTCAAACTGGGGACAAAAAGGCTACAAAGTATTTTACTGTAGCAATGAAGTTAAATTCGGCAATTCAATTTCAAAAGGGAATGCCGAAAGAGCCCAACGGAGAAACGTGTTCTCCCCCTCCTCCCCCCACCTCTTTTCCCCGGTCCCCATGTCCCCGGGAAAGCGTTCTCGATGGAGCGGCAGGGGTCCCGCCCGCCCGCTCTGCCTTCGGGGCACCCCAGCCTCCACGCCGGTGCTGGCCCGGTGGAGCCAGGAGGGAGATCTCGGGCAGCACTGGCCATGCTGCAGGGGACAACCCTCCCTCCCCGCTTTTAATCGGGTCCAGGTCCGCGTGGTCCTCTCGGGGTTCCCAAGATGGCGGAGACCGCATGGCGGGGGACTCCCCCGCCCCCTCAGCGCCGCCCACCCCTCCCTGCCCCGGTGACGTGGTGCCCGCAGCGCGCGGCCCCGCCCCCTTCCCCGCCCCGCCTTACCCCTGTGACGTCGGGTGCCTGCCGCGTGACCCCGCCCACCCCAGCCCCGCGCCGCGCGGCCCCGCCCCCACCCCACGTGGTGCCGGCCCCGAGCCGCGCGGCCCCGCCCCCACCCCACGTGGTGCCGGCCCCGGCCCGCGCGGCCCCGCCCCCGCCCCGCGTGCCGCGGCCGCGCTGCCCCCCCCCAACCCCCTGTGGCTGCGCGTGCGCACTGCGGCACCCCTTCCCTCCCGCAGCCGCCGCGCCGCCGCCCGCCCCGGAGCAGCCCGGTCCCGGTCCCGGGCCGCCGGGGCTCGACCCCGCTCCCCCGGGATCCCCCCCGCCCCCCCACTCCTCAATGATGTCACCCCCCGGGCAAGCCGCGGCCCTTGCAGGGACTCGGTTGCCAGGCAACCAAGTGCCTCAGGGCACAGGCGTCCCAGCTCCCTCAAACCCGGAAGTGCCGGAGCAGGGAACGGGAGCAGAGACAGCTGCCAGCTCCTGCTCCATTCCCACCCTTGCCCCTGTTACCTTCCGCAATGCCCGCGGTGGTAACAACAGGGCAGAGTATCACCCATTTCCCCGAGCCACCATCAAAGAGATCTGCAAAGCTCACAGGATATATGGCCGTGATGGACCATATTTCAGAGGGCTTCTCAGAGCAGATCTCTCTGCAGAGGAGGTGGTGCCTGCTGATTTAAAGTACCTGTTTTCTTGCTTGCTGAACTCAACAGAGTACATCCTATGGGTCACAGCTTGGAAAAGGCTGCTCCAGGAGGCCTTACCAGGGCTCCTCAACCATGTTAACACCAGGGTTGATGCTCAGGGAAACCCTCTCACTCTCGACCACCTGGCTGGGGAGGGGCAGTGGGCAGAAGCCACTGACCAAGTGGTCATTCCTGTCCAGTGCCTCCACGTAGTGAGAGAGACAGCCCTGACTGCATTCTTCAGCATGCAAACACAAGGTCCTGCGATTTCTTATTCGAAAATCAGGCAGGACCAAAGTGAGTCTTTCACAGATTTTGTGGAAAGGCTGTCCCGAGCTATTGAAGCTCAAGTCAAAAATGAAATGGCTCGGGAACACATTTTATCAGAGATTGCGTTTTCAAATGCAAATGATTTATGTCGTGCTGCAATTTTAAGTTTACCCCTACACCCCAAACCAACCTTACCAGACATGCTTCAGGTATGTCACGTAAAGGTGCCTTGTATGAGCTTCTTTACAGGTCTACGGCCCAAACCTCGTCAAGTTGCAGCCATGGAAACTGAAGATTCCCGAAAAACACCAAACACCGGGAAGAAGCATTCTGCGCAAAGCTCCCAGAAGTGTTTTTTGTGCGGGAATTTGGGGCATTGGGTTTCCAAATGCCCCCTCAAGAAAGAAGTAGAGGACCTCAAAAACAAAAAAGGGGGAGGGGAAGGGGAAAAAGGGAGAGGGTTTAAACCCTCACAAAAAAACTGGTGAAAGAGCGCAGGTCCGCCCTGCGTGAGGAAAAAAATGGGGTGGACCGGGCAGGAGGGGAGGGGAAAGGGAGCCAAGGGAAAAAGAAGGAGAAGCTGCAATGCCCCATTCAGGGTGGCAGCAAACATAACACACTGGAAATGACTTACACAGACCATGACATGGCACAACCAATTTTGACAACCAATTCTAAATATACCCCCTACAGGTTGCAGCTCACGGAGGGTTTGCACCTGAAAGACGACAACTGGAATTTTGTGACAGTTGACAACAGTGAGCAGGGTACCTGGCCAAGGGTCAAAGGTAAGCTCATCGTTGTGGGAGACTGCAAACACACCCCAAAAGAGATCGAAATTCTTCCAGGAACACTTGATAACAATCCTGGAAAATTCGTTCTCTGGCTACGCTGCACTCACCCACCAACATTCCTACCTAAAGGGCAGACAGTTGCCCAGATCATACCCACCTGGGACCACCTGGAAGAGGACAACATACCAACAGCTTGTCCCGTGCACAACATCACAGAAGTGAAACCCCAGGTGGGATGTGAGTTACAGGTGGGTGATGAGGCCATTAACATCACAGGCCTGCTCCACACGGACATGGACGTGACTGTAATCCCAGCCAAGCACTGGCCGTCACGTTGGGCCTTGGAAAACGTGGCAGGACACGTGCAAGGAATAGGGGGAATGCAATTGGCCAGACAATCAAAGAGTGTGGTGCAAATTAAGGGGCCAAAAGGGCAGTTGGCCAGTTTACGCCCTTTTGTTTTGGATTATAGGGAACCCTTGTTGGGGAGAGACCTGATGGCCCAGTGGGGAGTCACGATTGACATCCCAGACCCCCCACAGGATTTTTGGGCGGCGGTCGCTGAGGAGCGCCCTACCCACAAGCTGAATTGGAAAACAGATGCACCAGTGTGGGTTGAACAGTGGCCGCTTTCAAAACAGAAATTGAAGGCGCTCGAAGAGCTCGTGGAGGAGCAGTTAGCTAAGGGTCACATTGTAGAGACCACCAGCCCTTGGAATTCGCCGGTTTTTGTTATCCGGAAGCCGGGGAAGGACAAGTGGAGACTCCTCCAAGATCTCAGACAAATTAATAATGTGATAGAAGACATGGGCTCTCTTCAACCTGGGATGCCTACCCCGACCATGCTCCCACAAAATTGGAAATTGGCTGTTATAGATATAAAAGATTGTTTCTTCCATATTCCCCTACACCCTGACGATGCACCACGTTTTGCATTCTCGGTTCCCACTGTTAACCGAGAGGCCCCGAGGAAACGCTACCATTGGAGGGTTCTTCCCCAAGGGATGAAGGTGTCACCTATCATCTGCCAGTGGTATGTGGCTTCCTTGCTATCCCCGGTCCGCGTAGCCGCAGAGAAAGCAATCATCCATCATTATATGGATGATGTGCTTGTGTGTGCTCCCACCGATGATGTCTTGTCCCACGCACTTGACCTGACAATTAATGCATTGGTTGTTGCAGGGTTCGAGCTGCAGGAAGACAAGGTTCAAAGGATGCCACCTTGGAGGTACCTGGGGCTGGAAATTGGCAAGCGGACCATTGTGCCGCAAAAATTGGAAATCAAGGCCAAAATTCAGACCCTTGCAGATGTCCATCAGCTGTGTGGGGCATTGAATTGGGTGAGACCCTGGCTGGGCCTCACAACTGAGGACCTAGCCCCTCTTTTCAATTTATTGAAAGGGGGAGAGGAGCTGAGTTCTCCCAGGGAACTAACCCCGGAAGCGAAGGAGGCGCTGGAAAGGGTACAGCATCTCATGTCCACTCGGCAGGCTCACAGGTGTGATCCAGACCTGCCTTTCAAATTTATAATAATGGGGAAATTGCCACACCTCCATGGAGTCATTTTCCAATGGAGAAATAACATCAAAAAGGACCAGGGCAGAGAGGACCCACTTCTAATCATAGAATGGGTCTTTCTCAGCCATCAAAGGTCCAAGAGAATGACACGTCCACAGGAACTGGTGGCTGAACTGATCCGAAAAGCCAGAGTTCGGATCAGGGAATTGGCAGGGTGTGATTTTGAATGCATTCACATTCCAATTGGATTAAGATCGGGCCAGATTACAAAGGCAATGTTAGAACACCTGCTTCAGGAAAATGAAGCACTGCAGTTTGCTCTAGATTCCTTCACTGGGCAAATCTCAATTCATCGGCCAGCCCACAAAATTTTTAATCAGGATGCCAAATTCACACTGAATTTGAAAGATGTTCGGAGCAGGAAGCCTTTAGAGGCCCTGACAGTTTTCACGGACGCGTCCGGAAAGTCCCACAAGTCAGTTATGACTTGGAAGGACCCTCAGACTCAGCAGTGGGAGGCAGATGTTGCCGAGGTGGAGGGATCACCTCAGGTTGCTGAGTTGGCCGCTGTTGTCAGGGCTTTCGAAAGGTTCCCCGAACCCTTCAATTTAGTAACGGACTCCGCTTATGTAGCAGGGGTGGTATCGAGGGCAGATCAGGCAATACTGCAGGAAGTGTCTAACACCACACTGTTTGAGCTGCTTTCTAAGCTTGTCAAGCTTGTCTCCCACAGGGAGCAGCCATTTTTTGTGATGCATACAAGATCACACACCGATTTGCCAGGGTTTGTAGCTGAGGGGAACAGAAGGGCTGATGCTCTTGCTGCTCCTGCAGCGATGGCCCCATTGCCAAGCATTTTTGAGCAGGCAAAGCTCAGCCATCAGCTTCATCATCAGAACGCGCCTGGCCTTGTTCGCCGGTTTCACATCACCCGGGAACAGGCCAAGGCAATTGTGGCTACGTGTCCCTCATGTAATCAGCATGCACTCCCCACCTTGAGTGCAGGGGTAAACCCCAGAGGTCTGAACAGCTGTGAGCTGTGGCAGACTGACGTGACACATATCCCCCAATTCGGCCGATCTAAATATGTGCACGTGTCTGTGGACACTTTTTCCGGTGCAGTTTTTGCTTCTGCCCACGCAGGGGAGAAGACCTTGGATGCGATTAAACACCTCATCCAGGCTTTCTCCTTCATGGGCATCCCAAAAGAATTAAAAACTGATAATGGCCCAGCGTACCGTTCCAAGGAATTCTGCAGCTTCCTGCAACAATGGGGAGTGGGTCATAAAACCGGCATCCCTCATTCCCCAACAGGCCAAGCTGTAGTGGAGAGGACCCACAGAGAAATCAAAAGGGTCCTTAACCAACAACAACCGGTGTTGAAAACAGAAACACCACAGACCCGATTGGCCAGGGCTCTATTCACTTTGAATTTTTTAAACAGCACATTTGAGTTTTTAAACCCTCCCATTGTTCGTCATTTCGGGGCAAACCCTCAGCTAAACATCAAAGAGAGGCCGCCAGTCATGGTCCGGGACCCTGAAACTGGAAGGACAGAGGGACCTCATGATTTAGTCACGTGGGGCCGTGGGTACGCTTGCGTGTCCACCCCCACGGGGCCGAGATGGTTACCATCAAAATGGGTGAGGCCCTATGTCCCGAAAGTCTCGGGGGAGAAAAAGAAACTGCCACAGGTTACTCAAGCAGCTTTTAGGAGGAAAAGGAGGGAAGATTTTTCCCCGGATGGTTTCGCTTTCCTGAATGACCCCTGCTCAAATGCTGATTGTTTGTTTTAGTTCTTCTAGTCCCGATGGAACCTGTCCAGCTCCAATCCCCTGTGCTGAGGAAGTTTCACCTGCTCCTTGGTTGGGGACTGGGGAATTTCGGGCTGGGTGGGTTCAATTTTGAAATCAGTTTTGTTATTTTTGTTTGTTATTCTGTTAATTTAATTGGATTTGGTATCATCAAAAAATGTTAAGTAGATTAATTTCTAGCACCACACATGCCCCCTCTGTGAACCATGTTGCTGTATCATCTGTGCCTGGATGGGAGGAAGACGTGGAACTGGAGGAAGACCCAGAAGACAGAAGACACCCAGAGGATGAACCTCAGATGGAGTGGCCCACTCAGCCAGAGTGGCTCACCGAGAGTTACCCGGACTTCGAATATCATCCTCCTCCGTTCCAGCCCTCCTCCTGTCATTAAAACAAAAAAGGGGGAGATGTGGTGGTGCAGAACTGTTTTATTAGATTTTTGTAAGAAGTTTATGTTATGGTTCGTTTCACTGTATCCCCAATTCTGTATCCCTTTTGTGTTGTCTGTATATTAAGGTATTTTGTGTCAATCATCCCATACCTCACATGACATGTAACATCCCCTCTGCCCCAACCCCCCTCTCTGGGGCAGCTTGCCAATCACTCCCGGGGTCCCTCCCAGATTGTGAAATCTCTGTGAGAGAGCTTCAGGTGATAGGCAGCCTGGGGGGAATTCCTTTGGCTCTGGATTTTAGTGGTCTGAAGCTTGGGGGTGGGCACACCTTGTTACCCCCTGAAACCCCTGATTTGTGGTCTTTTTTGTATCCTCCCTGGGACCCTCCCCCGCTTATAGGGGGTGGGAGGGAGGAGCAAACTCTCTCAGCCGCCAGGTTCTCAGCCTGGAAAAGCTCTCAGCCGCTGGGTTCTCCACCTAGAAGCTCTCAGCCGCGGGGTTCTCAGCCTGGAAGTTCCGAGCCGCTCGCCTCAGAGCTTGGAGATCTCTGCTAATAAACATCCTTTAACCTGCTAAGCTGAGAGCCAGCCTTTTCTCTTCTGCTGCTATTGACTGTCACCTTTGGGTCCAGCTGCCAAGCCGAGAAGCCAAAACGAACTGGAAACTTTGTGTCTGTGTTGACCCCAGCTAGCTGGAGGTTAGCTCCCACCCGGAGCGGGGAAACAACCGGACATATTTTCTGGCATTTCAGAAAACCACAACACCCAGCTATTCCCCAAATGAGTGAAGGCACCATTGCACACAGCAGTAAATAAATCACTGTTTGTCTTCCACAGTTAAGTTCATCTTTTATACACCATGTATGTGGAGTTTTGTAACATCATTCAGAAGAGCACTGTAAGCAATATTATAAATTCAGCACTGCCAGCATGGTGCTTACATTTCCACATTAACTGATGTTTTTGTCCCTGATAACCAGATACGGTTTCTGATATCTGATAAACTTGGAAAGACTAAAATAAAAGCCCCGTTGATAAAAGGATTTGGGATAAATCACTCTTATCTGGCCAGGGAAGCGCCAACAATAATTTCAAGAGAATGGAAATGACGATGGGCTGCACAAACCGTGGCGGTTGTTCTGTGCTCTCTCCAGCCTCCTTTTTGCATCCACCCAACTTAGTACGCCCCCTCTCCGGGTGCTTCTGCTCAGGAAACAGGGAGAAGACCACGTGCAAGGAGCAGGAGACTTGCACATCATCATGGTGCAAAAACACAAACCACGTCACCGGCACACTGATGTATGCAAGCATGCATACCTTTGCATGCACTCATCTATGGAATTTACTGCCTTGGAATTCTGCCTTGCTGCATATACAGTATGAGGTTACAAGGAATAGATGTGAAATATCTACTTTAACACCGGAGCAAAAATTGAGGGATGATGATTCACATATTTAGGAGAATTAATTTTAGTTAATAAAATTTTGGAACAATCTCAGAGCAAGTTATTAAACAGAAATGATTGAGCATTTTTAGGAACACTACAAAAAACTTGTTTAAAACACTTGTGACCCTGTTTTCGGTCATGTAATTGAAATACTATGCTGTTAAACACTTCATTTAAATGTATAGAGTACTAAATGAAGAAATATTACTTGCATCTACTCAGCTGTATTCAATAATATGTGAAAAAACCAGGAAGAAGAGAAAAACCAGAGAGGCCAATCTCGTTTAAGTCATACAGTCATGCAGCTACTGTGAAAAGCCACAGAAAACACTTTTTAAGCTTTGGAATAAAACCAGATTGTGTTCATGAGAATACAATGCTGTATATAAAACAGTCTTATGCAGTTGTGTCTGAAAACAAAATATATTTTCAGGTATAAGGAAACAAAGAAAGGAAGGGATGAAAAGGTAAGAAAGAATGGTGCTAAATATGGTTAAGGGCAAAAATCCCAGAAAACACATAATTAGTAAAAAAACCCCAACAAACCAATTCTGTGGGGTTTTTACTAGCATTAAAATATAATCTGTATATGTTCTGGATGTACATATAAATATTTTTATATCTCCTACAAAAACACATTTATAAATACCATCATGAGACAGGTCCACAAAATCAGGTTATTCCTGTTTTCTAAATTTTCATGGGTTTTTTGTCTCTTCAGGAAATAGGGGTATAAGTGTTAATTACAAATGACTATTTTTTAATTAAGAAAAAAGATTTTTACTGACTGGTAGAACAGAGCATATAAGGGAAAGCAAATTGTCCTTTAGGCACTTAAGGTATACAAATTAGCATGGCCTTTTTACTGCTGAAAATGTCATTTTATTCTGGCAGTCCCTGCTCTTGACAATGTATATGGCTGCTTGCACTAAAAATACTTCTAATTCCTATATTGTCTTATATTCTACCCCAATTGCTTTTCGGCAAAATGAGAGGAAAAAACCACCAAGAAATAAAACTAATTTAATCCAAAAATTTTTTTTGAGACTTGAAAAGCCTTTTCAGAAGGTTGGATGGATAAAGCAGTCAATGGGCACATAGGAAAAGATACTACGGAGTCTCTGGATTAATCCCTTGTCTTTTGACAAGTTCAACAGACAGAGGCTTGACAAGAGTTAGCAGAATGTAGTTACAACATTCAAGAGGACCCTGAAAAAAATGTCTTGGCTGTTTTATAAATCATAATTATTTTATTTGTAGTAGATAAATATCTATGTGTATATCTATACAGGTGTATGCCCACAGTATTATTAAAACCATAAAATGTTTGAGAAAGTTAGGCTTTAATGGTTGGCTTTGGGTTTTTTTATTGATACAAGTTTGAGCAACCTGATCTAGTGGAAGGTGTCCCTGCCTGCAGCAGAGTTGGAATGAGATGATCTTTACAGTCTTTTCCAAACTAAACCATTTTATGTTTTCATTATTCTATGAATTCACATGTTTATTACCCATAGAGAATCATATTTTGGAAAAAAAACCATTGGTATTAATCCTCTGAGATGTGATGAACAAAGAAAAGAACACGGTCTAATGAAGACAGGCTCTTGCAGAATGGAACAAACCCACCAACCTACCAATTTTCAGTTGCTCTGTTAGAGCAAAAGCACTGCAATCTTGTAATCTTAACACAAATCTTTATTTCACTTGTCAAAAGGCATATACATAATATAGAGGCATTCAGAATTTAAACTTACAAAAAAATTCATTTTCAGCTAGTTTCTGGATGTGCCCTTGGAAATTGCAAACTTCTGTCAGCTGTTGGCACATAAAAACAATTTTCAATATCCAATGGTTTGGCATTTTTTCCCATGAAGAAATCCCGAAATAATGCAAATGATAAAAATCAAAACTGCATTCCTCTGAACATGCTTAGAGCTTCATTCAATGCCTCGTCTCCACCAACCCACTAGGATTCAGGTGAGGTGTGTGTTTGGAAAAGCAACCTATCAAAACAATGAAACAAAGTACACACACCCCATCTCCTCTGTGTTGCCTCACCATCTTTCTGTTATTTTCCGCACTTTGTCCCACTCAACTGAATTTGCTCCAACGGTGGTAATATGGTTTTATCACTATAGCCAAAGTTTTAAATTCTTTTATGTAATGTTGAATAAGAAGCATAACTAAAACTAAAGGAGTTGCCCATAAGCTATTCTGGTTTTCTTCTAAATGCACTAGCAGAATAACAAATATGTAAAACACCCTAAGGTAGACAGTGATTGTACCTTTTCAATTACATTTATAGAATGCTATGACACAAAAGAGAGTTCTGGAAAAGATTCAATTATCAGGAAGAGAAGATATATTATTGATACTACCATAAATCTGCAACAATCCTGATCAATGCATACCATTCTTTTTCTGTTAAAAAAGAAATAGAACTCACCAGTACTCCTTTTTATTTACTTACAACTGAAGAAATTTAATTTGGAAATAAAAACAAGGACCCCAAACTATAACCATAAAATTCAATAAATTGTAAGATCAGTTATTTTCAGGTTATTAGGTAATATATAATACTTATTGCTGAATAATTTATAAATATTAAAAAAATATTATTGACTAGACAGTCTATATAAAACAATGACCTTTAAAAGCATATTAAAAAAATAAAAAAGAAAGAAAGAAACAAGAACATAAAAAGGCAAAATGGAATTTACTTTGTACAAGCTTCTGTCTTCTTCCTGTATACAGATTAATTAATACAAATTCTGTTAATCTAGAAATTATTCATTAATACAAATTCTGCTAATCTAACTCATGCATCGTTGGATTAACTTGGATTCAAGTAATTGTATCTGTTTAACTTCACAAAATTTCAAGGTAAATCCAGTGCATCAATGTTATTTATTTCCATAATGCTTAATTGTGGGGGGGGTTGTTTTGTTTTTGTTCAGGGGTTTTTTTGTTGTTGAATTTTTTTTTGTTTTTGTTTGTTTAGTTTGGGGTGGGGTTTTTTTGGTTTTTTCTTTGTTTGTTTGTTTGGTTTTTTGTTTTTTGTTTTGTTTTTTTTACTTCAGCTTATGCTGAAACAAGAAATTAGAAAATAAGGCAATATAATGAGACAAGAAATCCAATTGCTATTAGACCACTGAGATATATCCCATTTGAAGACTTGAAACCATGCATCACTAATTTTCATTGAAAGTTTTTCCTCCTGTTATCAAGTGAAAAATAAATGAGCTCTGTCTGAAATGAGAATAATGCAAAGAACATCACAAAGGGCATGAAATTAAAAGGCAAAAGGCTCAGAGTTCCAGTCTCAGTTTGCTATTCCTTACAAATTTTGTGCAATTTTTAGGACTCACAAAGGAAAGCCTTGATAGGTTTGAGATAGGTAGAAAGAGAATCCTGCAGCTTTATAGAGATAATTTAGGTGAAGACAAATAGGTTCAGATTCCATACAGGTAGGAAATAATGGAGAAAATTTTTTTTGTCATTATCTCTTAATTTCATATAATTAAAACTTGGAAAATGGTGCTGAAGGAAATGTAAAAAAGGCGAAAATGTGAAAAGAAAATATTAAAATTAAAAGTATATGTGATTCATTCGTTTTTTGTTTTTGTTTTTGTTTTTTCTGGTGATGAAGAACAATTATTACATAAGTAGAGGTGTAAGACAGAGACTAACATCTTTCAAGACCTGGATTTAGTTTATTCTTTAGATGAAATTAAGTCACAAGCTTTCAGCAGTTCAGATGCTGAACTGCATTTAATGCTGCCAGGAATTTCTTGTTTTATTCACACGCTTTTTCATCTTTCATTATCTTAACTTCTCTTTCACAAGCACTAGGACAACTTAAATTTCCCAGCTGGATAACTTGTTGAATTTGTTATAATGTACATGAGTAAAAAAACTAATTAACAGACCAAAATGAGTAGGAGTTCTTATATTTTATTCCAGCTGCAAATATCAAATATTTCATGAACTAGCTTCAATAAAGAAGAACTATTTATAGGGGAAGCAATAGGTGTGAAGATGGCTATGTCAGCTTTTGCCTTCTTTGTCATTTCTCTAAAGGTTACATTTATCAGATTTGATGTGAAAATCAGTAAAGGGAGTTGATGGGGAATTAAAAAAAACTTAATGAAGACTTAAATGTTTATTTACCACAAACTGACTTGTAAAACACTAGTTTGCTACAACAATTTTCCACTCCTTATTTAAACTATTTTAGCTCCTGTTCAGAAACGTTAGTTGAAATTGAGAGTTTTCTTTTACTACCTGTGTATTTTACTTAGTGGTCTAAAAGCAACCTATCAGCAATATCTTCATGAAGAGAAGGGTAATATTGTCTTTATAAAAATAAATTTTTAAAAAATGGAGAGATATGGAACAGATGTCAAAAGGTGTCAAAATAAGAATTTGCCAAATCTAAATATTTGGCTGGAATATATTTTTCACTTTTGACAAAAATGGATATTTTTTTTTTTTTTTTTTTTTTTTTAATGGGGAAAGGAAAACAAAAAAAAGTGCTTTAAAAAGGCAGACTAGAGAAGTAATATTTGAACCACATTCCCAGTATGTGCAACACTTGGTGTAGGGAGACCCCATATAAAATCCACTTGATGCAAAACCTTTTAACCTTGGTCTCCATACTCCAGTGAATTTTGATTACCAGCCTTTTTTTTGGTCTGATGACTAAATACAGTAAAATGGCAAACAAATTGCAGTTAGGTCTTAACTGGATGATTAGCTATTCTAGGACATATGCATGTGCCCCTTAGTTCATCTCCAGTCATTCAGCTGTGCTGCAGAACAGAATTAATTTAAATTCTGACATGTCCTATGGACAGGGCAACCACCCCTCCCAACTGTTCCTACATACTGCTTATACTTCAAAGGATTTTATACCAAGGATGATCAGAGGACTGGGAAGTCTGCCATATGAGGAAAGGCTGAGAGAACTGGGGTTGAGCCTTGAGAAAGGAATCATTAGGGGAGACCTCATTACCATGTTCCATTATTTAAAGGATGACTGAAAGGAAGGTGGAGAGTCCCTTTTCACAAATAGTCACATGGGAAAGCTGAGGTTCCCCTCAAGTTTCCCCTGGGGACATTCCGACTGAACAGAAGGTGAAAATTTTTGGCATTGAGAACAATCAGACATTGGAACAGTTTTCCTAGGGAAGTGGTGGATTCCTCAGAAATGACCACTTTTAAGGTTTGCCTGGACAGGGTCCTGGGCCATCTTTTCTAGATGGTGCTTTCGCCGAGAAATTTGGACCAGGTGATCTGTAAGTTCCCTTCCAACCTACTAATCTAGGATACTATGATACCTTTTCTTTCATGGAGTGGCATTAAAAATGCCACATATTGTCCAACAGACAACAAAAACCACATCTTCTTTAAAGTATATTCACTTAAACATACATCCTACTTCTTAACATTTTCATTTTCAACAAATGCTTGTAATTAAAATTATTATAAAATAAGTAGGATGCCTTTATTCAACAAAAGTCAAAGTATGATTCACCACACAAAACTGTTTTCCATAGCAACTGCTGAAAAAAATTGTTATTATTCATGCACTCTCATACATACACGTAGAACTATAAAAGCAAAGCCAATATTTTATTTTTTTCCTAATGGTGCAGCCAAAAATCTAGATCCAATGCAAGAAAAATTAAATTTAGGAAGATTTTCTTGGGATAGATAGCTAGGGGGTTTTTTGTTTGTTTGTTGTTGTTTTTTGTTTTGTTTTGTTTTGTTGGGGTTTTGGGGAGGGGCGGGTAGGGTAGGGGTCAGATTGTGTGGGGTTGGTGGAATATGATGATGCTTGTGGTTTTTTTTCTTTAAAGAAAATGCATTAGTCAGATCCAGGAAAAAAGGAAGAAAAAAATTGCCCAAACTCAGACATTGGTTGCTTCCATTCCCATAACATGTTCTGGATTTTAGGTAAAAGCTCAGAATAGATTCTGTTGGAAAATATTGGGAAATGCCAGAAACAAGCCCAGCATTTTAATTGCTTTACCTAGAAATGTTGCATAAACTAGGATCAGCTCTGAGAGCAATACTGCTGTCTCCGGGGAGGATAAGAGTTTTTTGTAAACTCAGAAGTGCCACAGAAAACATATAAAGAGAGCAAGTGCATGAGAACTCTGACACCAGCTGAAGCTTTGAGAGGACAGGCATGAAAGAAACAAAATCTCAGGGTCAAGCTCTTTGCCAATGAATGCTGTAGATGAATCAAAGCATCAACAGACTTGAAAGTTGATTTGACTAGCTCTCAGGCAAAATTTCTGAGTCAAATTATAAAAGTATACTGCCTCTGACTCAGGAAGCACATAAACTTCCTGTTAGTGGAAAACCACTGGCTGGAAAAAACATTCCTACTGGCTCACACTGTTCCTATTGTTTTCCAGCTATCTATTATTGAGTGATGGCAAACAGAGTTGGATGGACCTTTGGTTTGAACAAGTAAATTTGAGCATGCTACACGGTGCTGCCTACATACCTGCCTTTAGATGACCATATCAATTTAATCAAGATAATCAATCCCAAACAGTAAATTCCCATCTAGGAAAAAGAGTGAGCACAGCTCTGGTCTCTGCAGAAGCCATCACTGTGCTACATGGCATAAGTGTGGGTGCCATGTGTGGCAGCAGGGAAGCACAGAGGACCTCAGCCTGCCTCCTCCTCCTCCTCTCAGCACAAGTCTGAACCAGAAAGCATGAGGAGCATGCAGGACAGACAATCATGATCCCACAGCAAGTGTCCTGCAGCTGATCATATGCCAGTATATTTTAAGGTCCATCAGCTGCATGTTTACAAGAGATATTTGCTTTAGAATAGCAAAAGTCAGCTTTGTTGCTTTTAGCAAGACAGACCAAGTCAGCTCAATAGAAATAATCAAAAAAACCCACCAAAACCAAACCAAACCATACCAAATAAAAAACTCCTGGTCAGAAAGAATACAACACTACTAAAGCATGAGATGGACACTGCCATTTGTACATCCCATTGGCCAGCATGCTGAACCAAAACCATTACTGGAAGGATCTAAACACATCCAAATGAGCTTTAGAGAAAAGTCTGCAAACAGAGAGCTTTGCAGCTCTTCCCAATTGGTTGGCTCTTCTCTCAAATCAAAAGACAATAAACAAAAATCCCACCAATAACCCCCCTACAAGGGGACAAAACCTGATCAAAATGCAATAAAATTAGGTGCTTAAAATGTGCTATTTTTAAATGAGCAGATTTTAGTTGAGGTATATTCCTTTAAATCACTTACTGGATGCTAGTAGAAATTTCGATGAATAATGTAGCTTGGTATTAATACTCGAGACACTAAATATGCTTTACAACAATTTGCTTTAAAGAGATGTACAAGTTCCAGAAGGTGAGGGTGAAAACTGTGGAACACATCCTAAAATAAAATAAACAGCAGAGGGAGGAAGCAAATGCCTTCAAACAAAATCACCCTATTTTTAAACTGGTCCCATTTTTGTGTCTTTTGCATACATATTTCATTTTTCTCCTATGATAGAGAAAATACAACAGTCTTTTATCAATTGTTCACATTCCTAGGCTCAATTTCCCTCTGGCATACAGCTCATTAAAAAATGTATTAATAATAAATTACCTTTTTCTTCAAGTATATCCTGCCATTAAGTAGAGGGTTATTACTGCCTTATAAATACATACTGCTTTATCACCAGAAAACTGGATATGGGGCAAAAGAAGGCTTAACCATAAAACAATACAATTTCTCTTTTTTTTCAGTGGTCTGTTTTTGCAGTGAAGGCCTTACTGCTGACACTTTAGCCTTTACTCTCATTCATTACAAATTTGCTCTCTCAATTGTTTAAATAAAATGCCTGATAGTTCTGTGTTACTATGACAAAATTCTTCATCAGAAAAAGAGAGAAATACAAGAAATTGTTAATATTGAAAGCTGGCAGCTTTTTTCATTCCCTTGAAAATTTGACATCAAGCAGTATTTGAATTTAAATATTACAGCTGTTCCTGCAACTTGCAATGGGATGGTGTTAGTTATGCCACGGGCTTCTGTAGCACAATGAGGTTTCATGAAAAAACTGCTGCTTGCACAATTTATTCTGCTGGGCAGTGAAATGCTTTTGTATCCATTAGAGGAAGTTTTATGTGACCCTCGGCAGCCAGGACAACAGATATATCACTGGAGACAGAAGGCCCTGGATGCTGCAGGAGGCAAATACTCATGAGGATTTCTTACCAGTACAAAAAGTAGTAATTGAAGCTTTCACATTGCACTGGTTCTTTAATATGTCATTAGGAACTCTATGGCTACTCCTCCTACTCCTCCATATCTGTCTAGAAGCTGTGAGCATGTCCCAGTGCCTCAGATCTTGCCGTGAAACTCAAATTGGCTCTTGTGATACAGTGCCCCACAGAGTAAATGTGTCTAGCTAGGTAGCACTGCAGGATTCACTGTTGGTGCTTTTTTGGAGGAGTGGTGACTGACCAGTGGTACCCAAGGCCATTTCCTTGAAGCAAGGGTGCTTAGGAATAAATCATGCCAATGAGACATACTAAAGCAAAAAGAGGTTTTCATTGATATCTGCAGCATGCAGCTGGAGACTGCAAGAGACACTCTGTAAGATTTTTACAGGCCAACCCTGACTGAGGTTGTCGTGATACTCACAGCAGTGCAAAAAGATTTCAGTGCTAAGTAGATGCTATCAATACTAGTTAAAAATAAGCAAGAAAAAACAAAACAACAAACAAACAAAACTCCACAAAAATACCAGACTCCATGTCCTCTTGATATCAATGACCCAAAGAAACCTCTCAATTAGCAATGCTATAAATTTTTCCCTTGCTCTTTATGCCAGTACTGTCAAATTACTACATTCTCAGTAGTGACCTGGGGATTTGAAATGAGAAAACAGCTACAATCTCTTTTTAAATTTTATTAGCAAGGAAAAAACTCCCCATTCATTCTCTTCTCAAAGAAAAGAAGTTGAGATGCTTCGACTGAGCTTTGGCTTTGAACTTAAAATAGTTAACTGACAGATATTGGAAAAATTAATTAATTTTTTGTTAAACAATACACAAAGGGGAGTCAAATGATTTTAATTGTTCCCTGAAGTACTTTTCTGTGCATGGAAGGAGGGAAATAGAGATAGCCCATCGATAAGAATTAATAAATATTCTATTAATGAATAGAATTATTCATTAATAGAATAATTATTTCTTCTTATCAAGGTAAGGAGAAGTACCTTTATCTTCTTTTTCCTACCCCAATTCCACATCAAGATCATATTAATCACATGATAACCTCCAAGAACTACACACAAGATTGTACTCAAATCCATAATTTTCAAACACATTTACCACCAACATTTTTATTATCCTTCCCAGATATTTATATTCCTTAAAGCACAGTATTTTTAAGATTGTTACAAATTTAAAATGTTTCAGAATATTTAAACAACTCTCTATTCCCTTCACATCCTAATAGAAATCTATGTTTTGAGTAGAAGAACAGCATAATTTACAACCTGAACCTCACCTTCTATTCACCTTTGCAACAGTGTGCTTACAGACAGTTTATCTGAGAAATCACATGTTAAATGCAGGTTTTTAACTTTTTATACACAACATGATGCAGTCTGACAAGGCCATGAAAGCAGCAGAACAAGATTAGACTGTGTTCAGTCTCCTAGTAAAATTTAAAATTTTGAATGTGAACCAAAACTATCCTCAATAAAGAAGCAGTGATACAGCTCTGAAGTCTGCCCTGCTCCAGCCTCTCCATTTCTGGGCATAGGAAATAATTTCTGGGCATCACTTCCCATGATTCAATCACAGCTTTACATGATCTGTGTCATGAGTGCAGACGACAGCATAATCAGTGAAACAAAAATGAATTGGAACAGCAGAAAGACAGAAGCTCCTGGTCCCTCCTGTCAGAGAGGATTTGGCCCCTCCTGGCCAGTGAAGAAGCACAAGCAGAGCCAGCACAGGCTTGCTCTGGCACAGGCTGCTTTGTGCCAAGGTCTGTGAGCAGATTCAGTCCCAAACAGTCCGATTGAGGAAGTTAGCAAAAGCTTGCAGAAGCCAGAGACATCTGTTCACCCTGTGTTTTTTCACTGATCCCCCCAAGAGAAAGTACTGATGCGTTTTCTGCTGCTCTCCATATGCACATAAGGCCTCTGCTCTCACCAGCAATTTATCACTGAGCTTTGCTGGCCCTCCAGAGCTGAGAAATATCATTTCTCTGATGTAAATAAAAAAGCCAGATCCCTGTACACTGAATGCTAAAAGTTGTTTGAGCCGGTAGGCAATGGTACTTTGCAGAGCACGTGTATGAACAACGCAGTAGGGGTACAGGAGCTACCACAGATCATTCTCTCTTTGACGAACCCTGTATGCTGCAGTGCCACCCGTACCAAATCACCGCAGTTGTGTGCTTGTCCCCAGCAAGTATCACCCTCTGGAAGAAAGCTGAACAGCACTTTAGCCTTTGTAATCCACACATGCTGCAGCACAGGATAAAGCAGCTGAGGAATTTTTGACAATTTGTTTCTCTAGGATTAGCAAAAAGTCCTCCCATCTAAGAAAAAGGCTCTTTGGAAGGTATACTTACCTTTCAACTAGAATATTTGAAATGTGAATCTCAGAGGACAGAAAGTTAGATGCTGCTGCAGAGTAAGGTGTCTGATTCTTGTTTCTAGCAAATGCCTAGCATCGCTTTAAAATATAGTCTATGATTGCAGAATAAAAACAGGGGCTCAGTTTTGTTTGAATGGCCTGCATGTTTCTGGTAAAACTAACACGTTATTAACTCTTAAGGGAGCAGCAAGTGGGAAGAAATGTTACTAGAGATTTCCAGGAGAGAAGCAAGAAAGTGGTGAAAAAAACTCACCCCTGTACTGAATAGAAAACCTGACTTTCATGAGTATCATACTGTGGTGACAAGCAGTACTCTGAAACAGCCATTGCTGCTTTGGTCCCTCCCTCCTACTGTACTTACAAACTCTGAGAGCCGCAATGTGAAAACAGAAGGTGAGCTGGGGCTGATCCTGGAGAGCCCTGTGCTCAAACTCAAACACATCTTTTAAAAATATTTTCTCATAGCATGTTTTCAGGTGCAGTCAGAGGAGATAACATGGAAGGGAGAAATACTTCAGTGATAATCCTTCCAAGTTATAGAAAGCATATAGAAAGCACAGCAGGCAGGGGAAACCTGGTGCTACTAGTACTGCTGGTAGGTTTATCATTTAAAGACTGAGTAATTGTGGTGAACCATCATATCAGCCCCAAGCTCCCTCTGCCTGAGGGCCAGGCTTGTGTCACTCTGAGTTCATGCAGAAGTTACTGGTCACAGCATAGGGAACGTCCTCCTAAATTCTTCTGAGCAATGAACTAATTTAATGCAGGCTGTACTGTACTTCATTCCTACATCATGCTCTCATAATTAACTTTCTTTAATCTTTGTATAAATCCCTTAAGGATTGTTCACATATTGGAAAGTAATTATGACACTGACAATTATGCTGGTTTTATTTCCCTTATTCAGCTGTTCTGTAGTTAAAATAAGCTAGTCTCGCTAAGGAAGGCCTACTGATCAGCATATATATATATATATATATATATTTTTACCCTTGTTTTAAGTGCTGTACAAATTTTTTCTCTTGTTATGAACAAATTTGGTTTTGTTTCAAGGTGGTTATGTCTGCAGTATATTGTCTCTAGGTTTTGGCATGAGTAAACTTCTGTGAAATTTGTGAAAACTTCAAAAAGAGCTAAGCACTGAGAGTGAAAACAAAAACATCCCATAAAGGTACTGGCAGCTTTATAAATGATGAGCAATCCTTTTTAATATATTCTTGGGGGGGGGGTTGGGGGGCTTTTTCTGATGTGATTTAAAGAGTTTTTATTGCTTTACGAGAAATCCAGGGAACAATGTTCCCGTCTGCAACAACATAATTATTAAACTGAGATATATATACCCAGTTTCAAAGGTATTGATGGGCAGGCTCCTTCAGTCTCCCAAAAAGCGTGGATAAAAACCAAAAAGCCATAAGGCTTTTTAATCTCCAAGTTTCTGTAAAGCAGACAAGAGGAACAAAGCTTCTCTGAGGCACCCAGAGCTGAGGGTAGACTTTCAGTATGGTATTAACTGGGGTGATGGGCCAAAGTTCTGCAAAAACATCTGAGTTTACTTTACCCAAATGCACCATCACACTGAAGCCTGAACTTTATAAGAAAGCCTCAAATACCAGTACCTTCATATCTGGAGATTATTAGCAGGAGATATGATATGGTAGAAAGGTGTTTAAAATACATTTACATAAATAAAATTCAAGAATAGCAGCGCTGCTTCCAGCAGCATTCATTACAGGGCTCTGAAAATGAGTCTGTTACCACAGTAACCAAGCTAATATTGGCTTTCCAGCTTGCAGACATTAAATCCCTTAAATACAGGTGCAAAAGATGAATTCAGAGTTTTGGAGCAGGTAAATTTTCTCTGCCACAAATGTCAGAATGGAAGGAAGAAGATACTATAAGACACTACATAAGATTTTTATGGAATCTGTTACCCAAGAAGAGGAGTGGAGAAGCTTGTAGTAGCAATGAAGTTTGGACTGGATAGAGCACAAACCCTGTGCACAATAATATTGTTTTTTCTCAGAAATAACAGGCATTATTTAAAGAGCTATTCTGGTGATGTGTAAGGTGAACTAGAATTCACTTCAACCTCTTTACAGAGTAAAAATATGGATTAGTTTTTTGGTCAAGTGAGCAGGTGAGGTCCTGAATATAAGCAAGTAGGTTGAAACAGAGCATCCTTCCCACATTTTTTTCTAAAGTAAAAAACTCTTCAGGTATATTATACAGGGAACAGTACAGTGCTAGCCTCTTTTGCCAAACAGGTGTTACAAATAGGCTGCAAATAGTTGCAAGTAGTAGATATCTAATTTTTCCCACCTTAATGATTAGTACTGAATTCCAGGAGAACATTCACTGCTAACTCTTTCTAGAAATATTTTAAACACACACATTTTAACAGAGTTGGGTTATTTTATTTATACATGTATTGCTTGTTAGTTTTGTATATTAATTGCATCCTAAGGAAAATAAAAGATCCTTACAAACTACAAGTTTTAAAAATCATATAAAGAATCTACATATTCCAGTGAAATTCAGAACTACATTCTGTAATTCAATTGTTATTACATCATGTATTTAAAATAGATAAATACATGCAATAGATATAACATCTGAGTCAAACTAGAATCATCTCCTAAGAAACTTCTGCCAGCTAAAGAACATGAATGTTTGGAAAACAGAGACAAAAAGATGCCTGTCTCGGCCTCAGGGGCTGTGGATGACACCAGAATGCCTGAACCTCTCAGAAGGACTGTGCTTGAGGTGAGATTTGTGAGTCACTTCTTTCTCTCACCCTCTGACTGACTCAAGCATTTCATGAAAGCGTGACAGAGGCAGGCAGGCAGCTGACAAAAGCCACTCTGGAGGTAGCAGGGGCAGGCTGGGCATGCTTAGGAGAGTTTCCTGCCTCTTTCAGTTTATGAGCTCCATCAAGGAGCTCCAGATTGTAAGATCCACGTTTCAGGGTGACCAAGATGACATTTTCCAACTCATCTGTGATTTTATGAAAATTATTTCAGATGTTTGCCAAACACTAGAAATGAACAACAAAAGAATGAAAGAGGAGGTAAATAACCATGCTGTGGATATAATCAGAATTTTCACTTAGCAATTCACTCAAAATATTTTAATAAATCTTTCATCTCTGAAGTTTGACTGTCAGAGATGACATTTCAGATTCAAGAAATCTCTGAAGTGCTGTTGAAACTTTTTTCAATGAGCAAAGGATAAGCCCCACAGGCTGTTAGATCACAAATGCTGGTGCAATGTTCTTGTTCAGTTTTAATAAGAGTTGTTGTCTTTGCCAGTATTTTCCAACTGTTATTCTTCAGCATCATGTTCTTTTAAGAATCTATGGTGGTCTACAGGGGGTTTCTGTATTAAATCTTAAAACTTGTCAATAAAAAGGCTATTTAGAATATTAAATAACAGAACAATTAAATAACAGACATATTACTGAAACATGTCACTATCCTGAAATCTGTTTTTACCTTTTGCATATGATAGTAACACCTTGAAGGCTAAGCAGCACGACAAAGTCACTGTTTTACAAATCAACATGGATCAGGCAGGCCTTTAAAAATCCTGCCAGCTGGTGTACTATAAACAAGAATCTACACTGGTTGTTTATTATGCAGCTCCTAAACATACATAGTATGGATGTAAAATAAAAATATACTAAGATGATTGATGCATGGGGAAAAGCAACGCAAGAGGCTACTCTTGCATAGAAAATGCTGGGATTTTTTTTTTCCAACACTCATCTATGTTTTTTTCTGACAAATGTACAGAGCAGTATCCTGGAAATGAATATGTCTCAACCTGTTAATAAGGCATATAAAGTGTGTTTCCATTTTATTATCTCACTTTCAATCTTATACCAGAAACTTGCAAAGTTTTTGTGAATAGTTGACCATCCAGGTTCCCAAGCAGTGGTTCAGTGTGTGGGAAAACACAAGATTCAAGCACTCAGTGTCACTTACTGGCCTCAGTGTTTTCCTGTAAGGAAGGGAAGGATGTTCTCCGTACTGCTTTTCCTCCATTCACAATCAAACCACTTGTGCCAACACACCAAGGATGTTAAGAGCGTGCTCTTGACAAAGTACATCCAAATGTCAACTCTTGCAGTTTGCAATGAAAGGCAAGTCAATATAGCTGGTACTTTGGCAAATAGAAGGAAGTCTTAAATAAGTTTTCACTTAAAATATCTGGTTAGGAAATTAAAATCTAATAGGAAATTTTGATCAGGATGCAGAACTGAAACTAAGAAATGATTTCTACAAAATCTCTAATAGCTATTACCGGTTATATAATATCAATATTATCTAACATAATATTGAAATGTAGCAAAACCTTAATTTTTTCCCTTTAATATTTAATTACAAATTGAAATAAGAGATAATCCATCAGCTTCAGGCTTTCAAAAAATGTTGATTAAATGCAGAAAGACTCCAAGTTTTTGAAACTTCTGTTTCTCTGCCTCAGGGGCCTCAATATTAAACTCTGTCATTGTAGGAAAGTTAGCTGAGGTTATAATAATGAGTTTAAGCAAGGTAGAAAATACCCACTATATTTTTAAGAAGGCCCATTAAATTACAAGTCTCAGTAAGGGGACCGAACCATTGCATCACAGGACTGTTAAAATCCAAATACAGGTGATGCTGAATCAAGAGCCTTACAAAAACTCTGATACACTGTCAGCAGGCAGCACTGTCATATCTGCATGACATGGTTTCACTGATGTTTTTGTGACAGGTCCCATTCTTCATAAAATTATACTCACTGACTCAAGCAAATTTCACCCTCTGGTATCTTAGTCACTGCATCTCCTGTGGTGTCTTCAAGCTCTGATAACAAACTAACCTGGTTGCAGTGTTCTCTACCACTCTAATCTTACTTTAAAAGGAAACAAAATGTACTGACCCACTGCATTTTCCAGCTGTCATACATGCATTATTACTATCAGAATTTTTTAACTTTGTCACTGACTCAGAAATTTGTGGTCAGTTTTTCTGAACATCTTTACTATAAATTACCAAATTTGCAGGTAGAAAAATACTCTTTTTTTTTAGCTGATGTTTAACTTCCCCTCTGACTTCTTAAATAAGTAATGTGGCAGTAGTGCTCTCACATTTTCCCAGCTTTCCTTAAAGCAAAACAATTCATTATTTTTGTCTTTTCTTCATCATGCTTGGTAACTTCATAATTCAAACTGATATCAGTGCAAAAATTCTGACATGTCAGAGCTCATATGTTAACTGAACTACTTGCTATGCACATAATCTTTACTAGAGTGTCTAACTGCTCCAGTCACTCACTCTTCTTTTCATAAATTAATTTATTTTCATTATTTATTATTCCTAAAGAGTCTGGATAATGTCAGTCACATCAGCTATCACTTGTACATAGAATATATTCTATTAAATTAATGGAATGTATGCTAAAAACACTGTATATAAATAAGTACTTTAAATTTCAGAATTTTTTCATTTTCCCTTTACTTTTTGGAAAATAAAACAGCCTTTCAGAATTTCAGTGCTGTTATGATTTTTTTAAACATCTGAATCTGAAATAGTCTGGAAGATTTGACAGGTATATGCTGGTTTAACACTTGCAAGACAAACAAATAGCCTGGACCAAACACTAATTTTTGACTGTGTCAATTTTACCATTTGAGAAGCAGTCACATAAAATGTCAACATAGCATAAAGAATTCAGTCTCGCAATTTTGCAAGCTGCCATTCAAGACAGTGAAGTGTCCCAACAGTGCTTGAAGTAAAGGTGATGTATTCTTGGTATGATAAAGAAAATATTGACATTTGAGTAAGACAATTGCTGTTTACCAGCAATCCCCAAACATAGGCTTAGTTTATTTTCCAGTTTCTTTCATTCACCCCCAAAAGCCCTGTCTATTTTCAAGGCTTCCTGCAACATTTCTCCATTGTTCTAATTTTCTTTAACATTACCAGTCACAGTGTCATGGCGTATAACAGCATATAAGCTGCATCTATTACAAAAGCAACAACACTTGCCTTTTCACCTTCACATTTGGTTTAATTTCTCATAATATGGCAGCTTACAGATTTCTTTTAGATGTTATAGAGCATGTTGTTGTATTAAGAAATTATTTCCATTATTTTCTCAAAGAAAGCTTGAAAATCCAATCTGTTTTAAAATAAAATCTATATTTAAATTCCTTAGCTATCAGTTGGGCTTCTAGCAGGGAAGAATTTTATATTTTTTGTCAAGGGATTAAACATACAACACAAAAGGAAAATATAATAATGTAAGACTAAACTTTTTTTAAAAAAATGACGGGACATAAAAATAGTCTCATTTTTAGAAAAGTAAGAAGCTTCATTCTCTCTAGGGACTGTCGCTGAACTGAGCTAAAAACAGATAGGAGGATAGCAGCACAACCCACAAGAGCTACGCCCTCCAAAGCTTGTGTCATATTTTCCTAATCTCCTCCTTCCCATTGAAAAATGGGTGCCAATCATCATTCATGCATCTTCAGACCCAGCAGAAGTTAGCAGTTCCCCAATTTCAAGAAGTGAGATAAAAGAAGAGAGAAAACTCATAGGCTGCTGCTCTGGGCAGCAATAATCTGTAAGTGTCTTGAGATAAGCTGCAGCCCAGAGGAGAAAGATTGCATAAACAGGCTAACTGGCCAGGCAAAGTTTTCTTCTGGAAGCCATCAAAATTACCTTTGTACCTTCACATCTGTTATTTAATTTTATAGTTCTTCAAAAGAAGAGTAATACTGGTTTACTTTGGAACAATTTCTTCATAGGGTATCTATCTAAAATTCAGTTGGTTTCTTGGGTTTTCTTTTTAAGTAACTGAGACCTTAATGAAAATTCTACTACTTCAGCATTATGGCCAAAATTCTGCTGTCATTTGAAATGGCACAGGATCCAACAGAATACTTTCCTTTTTACAACGTAGGTTTGGGTTTAAGAGTTTCACAGTGGTTTCCTTGTCCCATCACACAAGACAAAGATCTAATTTCTACACATTCTAATGAAAATATTTTTCAGCTAGATAGGAATTGAATGGCAGAAAATTTGGATTGTTTAAGGCAAAAAGCACAAGGAGGCTGTGTGGCTTTTTTATACCTGCCAAGTAGCAGGAGCAAAGAAGGGGGGTAACCCAGAGGTGTTCTGCTCTGTCCTCTGAGGAGGTGTCTGTCTTTGGCCCTGATGAGAAAAGAAAAACCAACGGGGCTTCAGAAAGCTTTGGCTGGGTGGTGCCAGTGTCCTTCTTGCTGCCACCTTCTGCATGGGGTGTTCAGTATATGCTCATGCCCTCTCAACATCCCCAGAATGCTGCTGTGGGTGTGGCAAAGAACCCATGCTAACACATGACTGAAACAGATATTTCCCCTTCGAGAGAAGTTAATCCCTGAGACCAAGTTGATTTTTGTTGTTGTTTTTGTTTTGTTTTGTTTTTGTTTGTTTGTTTTTTTTCACATGTCATAAAAGCAAAATTAAAACAGGCATCTTTGTAGGAAATTCAGTTCTAATGGAAATGATCAGCACTCATGGCAGAGAGAAATAAAGGCTCTCCAAAACAGTAATATTGTAAAATTTTGGCTGTGCTCTGATCCATACATTGAATATCTCTCCTTCCCCTGCTGACACCCTGCCAGTGAAAGAAACCTTGGAGAAAAAAAAGTAGCAATGCTTCACTGAAAACACTCTTTGTTGATTTTGCTCTAGCACCAGAGCACAGTGGTTTGTTAATGTAGACTTTTGCTGTTCTGCTAAACTGAGTAAATTATGTCATCAAGCCCAGAAGTAACTCTAGAAATAGTCACACAATTCCTTTCCAGAAAATAAAATCAGCTGAAGGACACAAACGGAGCTGGATGAAAAATAATAATAAAAAAAAAGACCCACAAAAATGGGGTTTTTTTCATGAAAAAGCCTGCTCTCCACCAAAAGCACTTGAGCCAGAAAGGCACTGCACCAGTGTACACCTAACACAAACACATGTGCCTAGGTTTCTTACATATCGAAGAAATAGCCTGAACTCTGAAATGCTACTTATTTCAAGAGATATTTGTCTCATTTCAATAAATAAATTAGGTCCTAGAAAACTCCATCAAAATTTGGAGACATGCTTGATTTTGATAAAATTTGATGGGTTTTGTCAGAGGCAAGTCAGATGTTGAAGCAAGAGCTAACTATAATTCCTGCCTTCAATACTTGATCTGAGTACACGCTAGGACAGGTTTCTGGGATTCAGACAGTAAGATTGTATCAAAGCCTGGCTGCTTGTGAATAAAACTGCAGTCTAACAACAAGCTATGCTCAGGCAAATTGGCTTCTTTAGGTCTCTGACCAAGATAGTTGAGAATCAGTGCAAATTTTATTCAGAGAAAATAAAAAATAGAAGTTAAAAAAAGCAGCTCAGAAGGGATTGGTATCTACCCTCTGGTTTCTGTAGCATAATTCCTTGGGATTATACTTCACCTCCCACTGAAAACTCCCAATGTTAACATCGACCAGTAAACCTGTCTGAAGCAGTGCTGACATCCTGAATTATCTAAACAAGAAATTCCTCATACTAAGGTGTTTTCAAAAGCAGAAGAGAATTATTTTTGCTGCAGCTCTTTTCTAGAGCTAAGAAGTGAGAAAGTAAAAGTGTTTCCCAAACATGCTGCAGATGATATTAGCACCAGGGTCTGTCAGTGGGAGGTGAACATTCTCCCCTAAGAAAATGCTTCCAGACCTTTTAAAGGAAGAATATATGGGGAATTGGAGGGACAGGACTGTGAAACCCTTTCTCTAGTGCTCTTTCTGAGCTTGGAGTAAACTGCTGTTAACTAGTTTCAGCTCACTGACTAATAGCCTTGAGGATTTTTTTCCCTGATCCCAGTAAATTAGAAGTGTAAGGTAAGGAGGCACAAGGTACAGTCTAGAGATACTGACCCTATTGCTGCAGTGCCTAATGAAGGTGAAAATAAGCATGCCAAATACCGATTCATATCTGTGCCACCAGCCCTATTCCCCCTCTCAAATCTCCCCTCTGGTTTCCTCCTCCCTCCTCTCTTCTGAAGCATGGCTGCTGAAACAGCTTTTGGTTCCGTGGCTGAAGCCCAGGGGAGCAGCGGCAGCTGGAGTGTAACCTCTGCTGCTGGGATGGCAGCTGGGGCCAGCTGATCTGAGTCTTGGGATGGAAAGTGCAAGGAAGAAATATTTCTGCACTGTTAAGCCACCCTTTAATGCATGCAGTCAAGCAAGAGACTCTACCAGTCACCCACTGGGCTGTGGTATGGTTTGTGGTGTGATATCTTTTTCATGTTTAGCACTGCTTTTTTCCCTAAAGAGCAATAACTCATCTACGCCGTGGGATGTACTATTTCATACAGCTCTGCTCCCCCCCAGAAAGGGTTGGCGCAGAAGTATTGCAAGCCACAAAATCAGACAAGAGAAAAATCTGGTCAGAACATATGCCTCTTCATGCATGAGACAATATTGGACAATGAATGACATCATCTCTATCTTTGTTAACCCATTTTCAGGAATCTAGGGTCTCTTGATGGTTGAATTTAGATAGACAACTAGTTTTTGCATGTGCTAAACCAAGGTACCGCCTGTGTTTTGTTTCTTCTGGCATTTTCTTTAGCTTTCATGCAAATACTATAATTTATTTGAGCCGTTTGCAACATTAAACATGGAATTCAGCAGAGAGCATGCACGACCAAACTGCACAACCATATGAGAATGAGATGGTTTCCAAAGATAGTTACATTAAGCTTACATTTGCAGAATAAATAATTCAATCCTCATGGTTCACATTTAAATATTTATACAAATACACTACTTGTCACAATTAGTTTGATTAAACTGTTAAGAAAAAGGAACTGTGCAAGAAATGAGATTGCATCCAAGAGGTGAAGCTATTTATTTTGAAATAAATTATGTGAAATTACTGAAGCAGCAGCAGCAGGTCAGGAAGGAATCCTCCAAATACTTACAAAGATCTGACCCCCAGCTCAATTTGGGAAGGCTTTCTACCAACCCTTTTAATTTAGCAAACAAGGCCCTGAGCTTATTTTCCTCCTTGTCTCATGGAATCATGAGACATGTTTTTCTATTTCCCCCCAGAAAAGCCTTATTTATAGACTGAAAACACACTGTATTTTACAGACTATTTTCTGCATCATTTTCCTTTACAATGTGTTCAGGAAAAATTATTCGCTTTCACAGCACACTTGCCACTGTTCCTTAAAGCAGGAAGGGAAACGTTAAAGGAAAACTTTGTCCCTTTAGTCTCAAGGGCATTTCTTAGGAAACTTCAAAAATTGTAAACAGCCTTAGAGAGAGGCCTGGATATGCAATCCTATTTATAGAGGAAAATAGGGATCACTTCTGATCTCTGTGAGGTCTGGCGCTACAAAGTTTAGGGGGACTGAATGAGGTTCCCTCTCTAAGTGGAAGTCATCATCTCACTGGTACTAGTTTAGATGTGGCTGAGGGTAACCCAGAGCTTCACATGACATTTTGTAGTACAACCAGGAATTCAAGCTCTGACTTGTGCAATACCGCAGACTGCTGCAACAGGACAGGAATAGACAAGTGGGTCACCTTGATCTGACACAATTCATTCATTTTCTTGCAGTGATCAAAAGAAAAAGAGGATGACTAGTCTATTCCATCACTGACCAACTTCAAGCTGTAAGTTCATGTAATATCATCATGTAAGAGCATTTACTGCACAACACAATCAGCTGGTTGGAGGGACTCTGCAGAAGCCAGACTGTCAAACTGGCCTCCAGTTCAAACTCATAAAAGATCTGCCCTCGCATCAAAGGACACTGCCTTGACACTCTGTCCAGAGGACAAATAAATTTTACTCTTGTTTCTATTCAGTTATTTTAATACATTTTCTGGACTAAGCCTATGGGAGCCAGATTAGGAATGCTGCAAAAATTCATAAATGCTGCAAAAATTCACAAATGCCTGTTGCATCTTCAGTGGTGACTGGTGGTGCAAGAGCACAACAAGTGGGAAGGAAAGTGTGGGATGCTGTCTTTAGCTGCCAAGAACCTGCCAAAGAGGTTTATTTATTTTGTGATTGAATGAGATCAAAGAATTTAGTTGTTGTATCTATGAAGTGAGCTAGATTCCTGAATATAATTGACATTTGGCTTTTTTATTATATATTTGGTTGAAGTTTCCTCACGTTCCATTTTCTCTTACTTTACCCTTCAAGTAACTTTTTTTTCTCTTTCTACACATTAATGAAGACATTAATTAGGTTCAAATGAAAGAGATACTCAAAGAGGTTCTGTTTTAACTCCTAGTACCAAAAATGAGCACAAACAGCTTTGGGAAAACTCTTTGCCACCTGGATTTGAGTTTAGAAGAGCTTTTAGCAAACCTGAACTTGGTCATCTTTACTGCTTGCATCTGGAAGAAAGTTAAACAGAATTACGTACACCCAAATGAATCTATAACCAGGGAGAGGACTAGCACACTCTCAGAATCAAAAAACAAACAAACAAACATATTAAAAAATAGGTTTGACTGTTTTTCCAAAGCCCATCACACAAGGAGAAAAACAAGTGGACACAATGCAGAATTCCTGCTTCCCTACTGTACAGGCAAAAGTTAAACATGCAACTACAGTCCTCAAGAAATAAAATAATAGTCAGCTATATTCATACAAGGCATTGATGTAGAACTTATACTACTGAGAAAAGCTGCCACCACACCACAGATCTGCTCTGCTACAGTTAAAGACCCAAACATAAAGAAGCAAGAAGCATCATAGGCTTCATTTTTGTGCGTAAGTATGAGGGGAAAATTAGTATGCATGATGTGGGTATTTATCAGTTCGACTTTTTCAGGAAACGGATTACTAGAACCCTTTGCTTTCCTTGTTTTTATTTCTGTCACCAAAACAGAGCAAAAGTGAACATTTTTGTGTCAGAGAGAGCAGTCATTTATTATTATATTTATTACTACCTAGAGAAACTTCCTCCCCAACAGTCCTCAATGCTGGCAACCTGCTGAGAAAAAGAAAAGTGGAGTGCTTTAGCTCTTTGCTGTACCTGGCAACAATTTCCTGACATTTTAAAGCAGCTGGGGAAAAGGCTTCATTTTCACATTGATGATGCAGCAATTCAGTAAAGAAAGAGTCTTGTCAGGATCTTTGTAAAGTGACTTTTACAAACCAGGACTTAACATAGGACCTGTGTAGCAAGGGAGTTTTTGCTTATTTTTTTCCTACTGTTAATAGTTTACTGAAGTTTAATGAAGTACTTGTAGCAGAGAACAATTTACGTGGTTTAACCTGGACCTGTCCGTCCCACCAGATTGTTTGTGATGTGAAGAAATTCTCCAGCTCTGTTTACTGCTCAAAGGTTTGTGCCAGACCAAGGCTCTCACTAGAAGAACAAAAGACCATGCACTGGGCTTTTCTTTTAGAAGTAGAGCTGATAATAAACAATGATGACAAAGTATTTGGGATGTGGGAAAGGTTTGCACTTATTTTCTATCCCTTCCAGTGCAGCCTGGGCCAAGATATAAAACTGCTTATTCTCCCAAACTTCATGCATATGTTCAATGTCTCATATGATTTAAAGTTGCAAAAGCATACAGGTGAGTGGGGGGTTAAGTATCACCTCTCACAAGTTTTTCTTCAAAGAACCATGCAGTAGTGGAATCTGAGAGGTAATCCTTCCCTCGCCTCTCCACTGCCCCGCTTCTTTCTTTAGTTTGTACTTAGCCGTGATCATGCCACTTCCCAACAGTCACGCAGTCAAAGCACATTTCATTCCATCAGTAATGCAATAAATCATTTAGAAAAACATTATTCACAGCCAGCTGAGTCTGACTCAGGAAAGAAAATGTCCAGAGGTTGAAGAAGACGTTGAACTTTTAACCATACTACTAATTACTCTGATCTCACAGTGTTCTACTTGCTAGTCATTATCCCTGGAATATAAAGTTTCAGAAAACCAAGCAAAAAAAAAAAAAAAAAAGCAAATCCATTATAAAGCAGGAGAGAATGATAACGTTAAACAACAGTCCCTTCTCTGTAACAAAGAAGAAAAAGCAATTACAGTGGCAAACCATTTTCAGCTTTTGTTTTCAGAGTGGCAGTGCATCTACCATATAACTAACTAGATTTTATTATTCTATTATAGATACAATAGGTATTTTACTACATACCTTCAGTATCACATGCAGATGCTCACTACATATAAGGAGTATTTGTTTGCTTGCAGATAAGATACTTTGATTAAAATATTTGCACTAGCACAAATGAAAGCATAATCAGGACCCATTCCCTTTTGGGATTGAACAAAAGTTGAAGAGAAGGTTAACAATAATTTTAAAAAAATCCCAAAAAATAAAGACCTGTTTTATGAAAGATGCTAATAGGCATGTTTCTTTTTGACATTCTTAGAAAGAAAAGCATCTGGCCTTCATACTTCAGAGAGAACAGTTTCAGTACGCATGTGGTTACTGGTTCAGTACCACATGGTGGTCTGATGTCTTTTGAGTTTGCATCCCAAATAAAATTTATCTCCAACCCTTCTAACAAAAAGCAGCTTTCTTCATGTTGCAGTGAAGGAACTTAATTACCTTGTGATACAGTAAAATATGCCTAATTGTTCATTGAGACTTTTTCCCATGTTCAATTCAGATGGCCTTAGATGACCTTTATTGGATTCAGTTATATTTTCTCAGGTGGAAACTCTAAGCTCTTTAACATACAGGCTTCCCAGTATTTTAAGGGTACTGTCCAGGAGAGGAAAGGTCTGAAGAAAAAAGCCTGCTGATCACAAATTCCTATTACTTGCTATATAGGGGATTTTACCAGATTCAGAGTGTTAAGATTAAAGATGCAAGTGTGATAGGACACTTAATAGGACACAGAGCGTGAGGTCAAAGTTTCTTAGAAAGCTGAAATTAAAAAATGCATATATGACAGAAACACACTGTAATTTTGGCTTATGGTCTCAAAAATATTGTACATTTTGTGAATGATATAAGACATGGTTCTGAAATTAAAAACAAATAAACCCATGTTAATTCTACAAGGCGTTCCGATATGCAGGTGTTCAGCTGAGATACCGGGCCTGATAGACCCCTGAACAACTAGCAAAATAATTTTGGGGGGTATTTTTGTAGCAAAATGTTTCCCTTGTACTATCCAGAAACATGCTCTGTGGTTAAAATGTTAATAAAAGTAATGCACTTAATAAGTCTAAAGAGCATGTTGTAGTTTCTATAAGTATACACTATTCACCATATGCTTCAGCAAACAGGCCACACAGATAATTTTCTTGTGTACTGCAACACCTGTTATACTGCAGTGGCAAAATACCAAGAATATAAGGAAAAATAATGTCAGCAAAAAATGTCTTTAAAAGTCCAAAATTGCAGAAGTAATGTACATTTTTTTTTACTGGATAAGTATGGTTAAAACCTAGATTTAACTAGTTATTAATGCATTATAATATCTTATTTCAGTAACACAACCCTGAGAGAGGGCTCGTGCAGTTACCAATAGTGAATGAAAGGCTTTGTATATTCACTACCGCTGACTCTTCTCCTGGTTTCTTCTCAAGCTTCTTTAGCACTTTCTGTAACCTATACTTGGGTTTATTGTTGTAATGCATTAATTGGGTTTATATTGTGTTTCATCAGATTTGTAATGTTTCCCTTTAACTGTATCACCTGGTCTGTCCCTGCCCAGTGCCCATGCCCCCACACTGGAATGTAACCCAACTCTGTTCCACTCCCACTTTATCCCTGATTGGGCAGTGGCTTGTCCCTGCCTCTGGGCCCTGCCCCCCAGAAAAAAAGCCCCGGGACAAGGGGCTCGCTCTCTCTGGCACCGGTGTCCACTGGGAGAGGACTTCAGAATAAAGCTGTGATATTCCCCCAGTGAGAGAGCAGGCTCTTTCCTTTTGCCATCGGCAGTTGTCTGGTCTCATAAAGAAATACCTCATCCCACATCTTATAACACTGGTCTGCTGTGTGGATCATCCTTTTCCTACGTGTTTGTACTATGCTTAGGCTGGTTGGGTACCAATTTATTAATGGGATCTAAAAATGCTATCCTAAAAATTTTACCTACTTTTACTTAATATTACCCTAAAAATAACAACATCACTCAATATTGCCTTAACACAAACATGAAATCATTGCCTTCTCTGGCAGAAGGTGTAATATGTTACACCTGCCTACACCTAATCACATGTTTCTGCCAAAAAAGTGTTTCTACTCTGCCTCCTGCCAAATCTCATGAACACATGGATGGAGGGCAAATAGGATAAAGCTGGTGATCTAATGAAACCCTGGATCCCACACTTTTCATTAATTATCCACAAGAGAAATCAGTATGACTCATCTGCATGCTGCACAATTATAAGGGGACTGAAACTGCAAGTCCCTGGGGGTCCAGATGAGGGGTTAGACCACAGTTAGCTTCGATCATCTGTAAAAAGAGACTGCACCCCAAAAAAGCTGAAAACAACTTTGGCAGGGCACTGGTTGGTCATGAAAATTTGGTGATCTTGTACATAAGTATTGTCATGTAACTACTGATTTTTAGTTTATCCAAATAGTCAGATTACTGATGCAACTAGCTTGGCTAAATAGATATCCAATCCTCATTTCAGGAACACAGCAGGAAGAATCCTGCTTAATTGCAAAGTGGTGCACTGACACTCATCAGTTGAACAAGCAGAGCAACACAGAAAACCATATGCCACAAGAAGGAGTCCTTGATTAAAGTCCTGGCCTCAGCTGCAGACTCAATTTTTTGCTCTCCCATAAACCTTTCAAGATAATTTATTGCTACTAAATCTACAGAGTGGCTGAGAATATTCTAACACCAGACATGAGAAGACCAAAACTTAAAAATGTCTGGGCCTGAATCCATAAAAGTACTTTAAAAATAACCCACTGAAGGAAACAGCTGTCTTAAATTAGGCATATCTAAAAGGCATTGTCTAAATAATGTGTAATTTTTTAAATCTTGCTCAAAAAAACAGAATAGAAAATTCAGAGCTAGACTGAGAAAAAGCATAAAATGCCCAAGGAGAATTAGACATCAAGCAAGAGATTCATGCTCCAAGTGCAAGTCATCAAAAACTAAGCAGTGGGAAATACCATTAACAAGAGACATTAGCTCATAATCCTTAGAGCTTCTGACTCTTAAGTCAGCTTGGAACCTGCAGTCCTGATTTCGATATGCCAAGCAGTGCCCACAGCTCATCTTTCTAAGGAACAAGCTAGAGGCAGAGAGGGACATGTTGTTTCCTTGAACTCCAGAGTTGAAGTATTTTCCCTTCAGGGCTGGCATTGGCCTCAATGCACTCTATAGATCAAGGACCAGAGTCACAGGCTGGGAATGGGCTGCACCATGCAGCCTGTCTCCCCTGAAGCCCTGCAGGCAGCTCTGCCAGGGGAGACACTGATGCAGCTGCACAACAGCTGGCCATACCCTAAAGACTGACTTTTAGGTCCTGTTCCCTAAGATCATTGCTACAGCTTACAGAAAGTAGTCATCATATAAAATGGGCAAATTTTATCTTTAATCAGTGCTAACAGTAGTGCTGCAAGTATAAAATAATCAAGTGTAATTGCAAGAAAAATATTTGGAAAACTGAAAATCAGGACCTAAAGAGTGGGTGTTGTCACATCATCAAGCTCAACACATGTCAGACCATAAGACAAGTGCAAAATTTTCTACCTTTCCTAATCCCCTTCCAAGCTGATTTTCAGCAAGGACAGCCCTGGGGTTAAGGTGCTCAAGCAAAAGCCTGTAGTCATGCTGTGAGAAGTCTCTTTAAGGATAGATTTAGCAGTTTCAATAGGAAAAATGATTTCTCCTTTTACCCCTATTCTTACTCCTGACTATTTCATGCATCTGGCAGAGGTTTTACAACATATGCTCAGCAGGTTTTTCTTCTTTTCCTTCTTTAGTAAGGAAAAACCAACCAAATAGAAAACATGAACATCTGAGGGGCAGAAAAAAGAAAAAAATCTTATGTACGTCTAAAAGAAAGAAAAAAAAACCCAAAAGACAATCAACAAGACACAAAAAAAAAAAAAAAAAAAAAAAAAAAAAAAAAAAAAAAAAAACTGTTAAGAAAACTGGGCTGTTTTCATGTGCTGTGTCTCACCACAGAAGCATTGGTTTGAATTTAGATTGACTCAGTTGAAACAGCCCCTTTGAAGTACTTCAGAAATCATAAAATGATAAACATAAAAAATTTAAAGCTCCTATTTATTAAAACAAAACAAAACAAAACAAAAAATCCAACTTTTCACCAAAGCCCTACCCAGTTTAAGAGTAGGGCATTGTTTTGGTTTTGATACACACAATTAGAATTACAGTAAAAGGCAGATCTGGGAACTCATGCCAGAAGTCGAGGTCACACTGAAGTTGCTTAGTCTTAGGAGAAAAGCTGGGGAAACCACATTGACTGCTAAACACAGGAGTATTTGTAAAGGAGCTAGGTCAGGACACCAAACTTAGCACAATAAATAACTGAGGAGGACTTTTGGCTCTAAACACTATTAAAGGTAAAATTAATATGAATTAATCTGACATTGTTTGAAGATATATGCCTCAAAAATAGATAAAATCCTGTGCAATCTAAAACTTTGCTCAGATTATGCACCAGCCCCCTGTGCTACATGAACAAGCCTAGAAACAAAAACACTTGAATGTCTTCTGCCTCAGTAAATAATGCCAACACAGAAATTCCTTCCTACAACCATCACTTAAATATTGCCTCAATGAACTAAAGACTCCAGAAATGCTGATTCATAGTAAAGCTTATTTTCACTTACACTTGCCCAAATAGGAGAGTTTACAGAGCCCTCCAGTCCATGGAACCTCAGTTTAGCACAAGGTGACAGACTTCAAGAGATCTTATGTCCCTCGGTCACTGTAACTGTAGGTGTCAAGCAGCCACTTGCAGAACAAGGGTAACAAAGGGCACAAGCCATATGCTGTTTGTGTTGCAACAATCTTCTGAAAAAAGGCTCTGTCTATAACACACACGTGTGAAACTGTTAATCATTTAAATTTCAAATTGGTGGTGCAAAAAATACATACTGTGGCACTCAGTTGGATATCCACCTTGAGCTTAAACATGGGTCTTCTCTAATTTCCATAAAGATCCTCCACGCTAACTACAAATACACATCTATATTCTCAAGAACACCGTGCTGTTGGAGATTACAGGCCTCAGTTTCCTTTATATGGGACTCAGAAGAATTTCAGTTTTGTCAGAATAATTTGGAAATGAGTCCATACTCTGGTCTTGTTGTTGGCACAAATTGATTAGTTCCTCTCTCCTAGATAAAAAAATAAAAAAATAATAATAAAAAAAAAGGTACAATCTTAAAAGTTATCATTTTACCTCTCGTTGCATTTTGTACTACTCTGATACTACTTATTTTCTTGAGTTCTTTACTGACCTTCCTGTCCTTTCCTTAGGAGAACTGATTTTTAAAACATAAATTTGTTTCAAATCATTAGCTTCACTTGCTTTTCACTCTACCTGGGGGATAACTAATTTCTTATACTCCTGGGTCCTACAGAGCAAGAAAAAGGGAAATGCCTTCTCTAATCCTAGAGTAGGCTCTCATTGTCTTTTAAATCTATTGTCACAGGAGATGCAAATGCAGGTGTTTAAAACATTAATGGCATCCCTTTGAAACAGAAAGCTCAGTTTTGGGGGAGAGATACCATCCCCTGACAGTGTGAAAGCTTTATGCTTGCAAGTCTCTCTCTCTAGAAAGGAACATTTCAGACACAATGACAGTGAGATCTTAAGAGGAAGATTACATTTCCATTAGGTATTGTAAGCATAAGGCTTTTCTGTGTCTGAAGATAACATGATTTTACCAATTCTTCTAAGTTACCTTCAGACATGTTCATTATTTGTTACTGAAATGGTAAATTCTGTCATATGAATAACGTTAATCCTTAGAGTTCAGTTTTTTGTATATGCGTTTTCTATTACAGATCTCACAGGAAGAAACATATTTTCATTAAAAGTTAAATTCTTAACTATTTCTCCAAGCATTTGACCAATAATCACAGAAGGCAGCAGACTAAAGAATTATAAAAACAATGGTCTATCAATGTGGAAAGCACTAATATCAATTTCACTTACATCTCCACCTAACAGAGTTTCATTTTATACATTTCAGTTTTTTTACAGAATTCTTGACAACTTCATTATTAACATATAGAAAAATATTAGACTGAATTAATTCCCTTGCTTACAGGTCTCTGTACAAACCCAGATAAATTACAGGACCCAAGAGGATTTGGGGCAGAGACCCAAACCTATCTGAGGAAAAAAGTGGGAAGACCTGACCAACCCTGCACACACAGACACACTGCAAAGCCCAGTACTATCCTTTGCACTAAATGCAAGGCTTAGCTGATTCCATGGATAGATTTACAGCACAGATTTTACCGCTCATGCAGAGATTTATTGAGCTGTAACAAATTAGAAGACACCCTGGAAACAGGTTGCTAGTGCTCATCCTGTGAGATTGCTGAACTCCACTGACAAGGCTGGCTGAGATGAGGGCAGTGCCTCTGGGCTAAATTTTTACAGTAGCTACCAGGAGACACACACTACAGATTTAACACGTTGTATTGCTTGAAACTGTGTACACATACACACACACACACACACACACAAAAAAAAAAAACCCAAACAAACAAACAAAACAAAAAAAACAAAAAAAAACAAACAAACACCCAACCCACCCTGAAAAGTGTAATTCTGGTATAAAGCTGAACATGTCAGCAAATAACAGTCTCTGTTCCAAAGTCTCACCCTTCCAAAACTCCCCCTGCCAATTCTGCAGAAGTGTGAGATTATTTTGATTGCAAGTTATCTGTGACAATAATACAAATATGCTCATTTCCCACAAAGAAAGAAAATAATACATGACTCAGTAAGTCTGTTAAAAAAATCCCACAGGGTACAGGCATTCAATGAAAACAGAGATCTAAACCAATTGTACATTTTCCATTTCAAGACTTCATGAAGGAGTTATGTCCATTCATCATACTTGCTGAACCATCGAGGAAGGATGGGAACCACACAGTCCATCAAATCTAAACATTGTTCTTTTTCAAAAAGTGAATTTCAAACAGTATCAAGGTAATAAAAACCACACACTGCATAAGGACTGAATTCAAAGCAGCAAGCCCTTTCAAAAGACCAACTGAACTCAGATCCTGCTTTACTTTTCCATCCCAACAATTTCAAACACAAAGTCCACAAAATGGCCTCAGAGAAAAAAATATTAATACCAAATCTAGTGAAATTTCCATTGAGAAAAAGAAATGTTCTTTTTCAAATTCTGCATTTTCATTAATATTATTTAATATTATTTCTCTTACTGCTTTTATTGTCTCATTAGTGTAATGGTCAAAAAATACTCAAATTTACTCTATAAAAGATATGCTTTATATTTACACAGTTTCAAGTTTCTTTCTTTCAGAATTACTTGCCAAGTGTTTGGGAGAAGAATTATAAAAAAGCCACAGTTTGTTGCACACATTTTGTGCAATGACAGTTATTAGGTTTTATGTGAGAACAGTGGTGCTCCCGTAAAACTTGTTTCCAAAAACAAATCACTGAGAGAATGGATTCCTGTAACCAAATACTACTTCAACAGTGGTAGTTGTCCAGTATCTTACCAATAATGCTTTATTAACACAGACCATTAAAGGAGCTAAAGCTGAATCCTGGGATACCAGGTCATCCCTTAGTCAGCTGGATCTGGGAACTGGGGATACACCTTGCCCTACTGGAAGTGAGACCTCCTCCATTCTTTTATAAAGGATGTTGGGTTTAGAAAAGTGGTTGGACAAAGGGAGTTTTGATGAACATTGTGTTGAGAAACAATCAGTATGCATAGGGAAAAGGAACAAGCATTGCTCCCTCTCAGATTTGGCTGCAGAGAGAAATAAACAATTCCACAGAACATCAGAGAAGGGAGAATCATCTGTGCTTAATGGTGCAGCATCTCCTCTTCATGAAGATATTCAATATTACCCATCCTAGCTGGGGAAAAAAGGCAGACATCTGAGAATCTGTTCAAGAGACTATCAGAAGATAACATCTTTCTAAAAGTTGCTAATGTATTAAGTGGAACTGAGATGAAAAGGGCTGAAAACATTATACACAGGAGAAATAACAGGGAGGAGAGGAAAGTATCTTTTAAATTACAGGCACTGGTAAGCCAAATGGCTCATGGAAGCTGTATTTCAGCACAGTTGGCATAGTTGTGACAGGCAAGATACAACAGGTTAAAACCAGCTCTTCTTAATTTAACATATATCAAATAATGCAGCAGAGAGGGAGACACAATCCTATCTAAAGCCACCCAGCTTCATTCCCAGAGTAAAGAAGTCATTGCTATAGAAAAAACGAAACAAAACCAAAAAACAAAACAAAAAAAACCCCTCCAATTCTTCAGAATCACATCTATTAAAGAATACTTATAAGCTCCCTCTACATGCAAATCCCCTCAAAAATCCTCTAAAAAAGATATGTCTCTGAGAATGACTAATTGGAAAGGGATGTACAGGCATCCTTATTGGTAATTACAGTTGCCATCCTCATGGGCTTGCATCTTCCTCCACAGCTCCAGGCATCACAAAAGAGACACTGAAATTGAAGAAAGCTACTGTGGGACAACTACCGTTTCATCTCAAATTCCATTGTATTATCCAGGGGACTGATGACTAACTTTATTGTGGAAGTAAAAGCTGAAATGATAGGCTGGAAGGTTGAATGGGAAGTACATAGACCTGAGTGTGGGTTCTTCTCATTAGAACCTGAGGGAAGGCTCCAAGTCCATGTACTGAAGTAAAAGGTTATCAAACAAGTTCTAAAATCCCCATGGGAAAAACACCATTACAACTTCTTAGCACATGTTTCTTCCACAGTTTGTTCTTGTACCTATCTAAGGCAACAACTTGTTGACCAATGACAGACTGTCTAAATTAAAACTAAAGCTAAAACTTATCTCAAAGTTTGCTATCGTAAATGCAGTCTTTGGAATTTAATTTGCCTTTGTGTGTTGAGATTATGTGAAAACAGATGAACCTTCAGTTGTATGAGACACTTGAGTATGTTTCTTTACACCTTAAAGTTTTCACCTCGTATTAAACTTTATGTAATAGCACAGCATTAAACCAAGGATACAAGTTTTAAAAAGGGACATTATACTGCTAGTACAACTTTGTATTTCTCATCTGATTTTTGCTACGAATTTCAAAGGGAAAAAAAGTCTTCGTGATAAAAATTCAACAAACAACCATATCTTTTGTGTACTAGTGACAGCAATTCAACAGAAGCAGCAGGTCTCTGCAAGTGTCCTGCCTTTGAAGAGCTTGAAATTTGATTTTTTTCACCATATTAGTTCAAGAAAATATAAGCCTATTGTAAACCAAGTTAAAGAAAATAAAAGATGAACTGAAGGCCAAAAAATTTGCTAGCAAAGTGATGATATCAACCTTGTATGTTTAGCCATACCATGAAACCAGAATGCATGCTGCTTGCTTAGAGACAAGGTAGAAGGATGATACATGCCTGTACCAAGAGCTGATGGGAGCAGCAGTGCCTGCAAAAGCAGCCAGCAACTATTCCTGCAATAGCATCCCCTGACAGGAACACAGAAAAGCGTTTCAGATTATTTTATATGGAATAGATTCTTCATTCTGTTTCTTGCATCCATCAGCTCTCTGGCTGGCACAAAACGTTAAGAGATATCTGTACACAAAGCATTTCGAAGTTACAGAGTCTCTTTCTTGATCAATACCTGTCCATGAATGTTTACAGGGGTGGTGGGGAAATCTTGTAATTAAGTCCATACAGAAGAAAAGTTGAAGCAAAACTCCAACATGAAAAATTAAGCTTTTCAGTTTGTGTTATAATACATGATAATGTATTATTATTATAAATATAATTAATACAAGTGTAACTGTGGGACACACGAGTCACTTCAGATATTGCACATGGCTGGGCATTTTAACAGCTTTTACAAATAATGCTTTTGACATCCAGTAGAGCTAGTATTCCTAACAAGAATAAAAATAATTTTTATAAAGCCAATAAAATCCTAGCAAATTTTCAAATGTAAATTTAACCCAACAGTGATCTTGTAGAAAGGTTGGTAATTTCAAAGTTTCCTACCAAGACCCAAACAGAAATAAAACCATATTGGGAGTAGAAGGACTGATGCATGGGCAAGCAAGGACAGTTCTCGAGCTTTTAAAAAAATTATTTTGTATACACACAAATGCATTTCATTTCTGTGAGAACTTGAGCAAAGAAATGGAATGGATAATGAATGATATCTTTTTTTAAATTAGCACTGTTTATTCACCTTAAAGGTCTGATTACTGACAAATGGATTTCTTAAATTAATTTTATTTATATTAGACAAATGATAGAACATGATGGCTCATTAATTCAAACAAATTAAATTCCTTAATGTAAGAGCATCAATACATCAGACAGATCTTACAAACTTACCAAGCTAACTTTTGATCCACTATAAGCATTTTTTTTTTTCTTGCCACAGCCTCATCTTGTGAAGATTTATAGCTCTTTAATTTTTACATTGCAATGTAGTCCCAGATCTCAGTGGAACTATTCATGTCATTAAATGTAGAGAATACACATATATCTTTTGCAAGTGTAGGGCCCAATTCTCAGACCAAGCTCCAGATTCAAGTAATAACTCAATATTTAAGCAGAGTAAAAGTTTGCCAATTGTCTGTGTAATTCATTTGGATGCCAGAATATATGCTAAGGAGGAAAGAAGGAAAAACCCCTCCCCACTAGCAGAGCATGTAAGCAAATGATTCAAGGAAGATGTATTCTGAGTAAAGACTGACAAGTTTCAAGTCTGTGGAAAATTTAAAAATGAATACGTAAAAGAATGTCTGCCTATTTTAAGGTAATTCATACTTTTACCTCAACATCTGAAAATACAGACTTTGTTCTGTTACTATATTTTTTTTTCCTTTTGTAGTTATAGGCACATTTTTAATTTAATGGAAATGCAATGAAATGTTAAAGGCAAATGTTATGGTAAAAGCTGGGAAATGAGAAGACCTATATATTGGAGAAGCAAAATCCTGAGCTAGGAATAAAGAAAAAGGTTTTTACTTTTCTTCTATGTGTTAATTCACTTCAATTTGCTTCAGTAACTTACAAGTTAGCCATCCATGCTGGATTACAGTTCTCGATTTAGACACTTGACTTTGGGCTGCTGTAGTCCCTTTGTTATCATTCAAGATTTAGTCAGTGTCTCCAACGGGGAGAAGAGGAGAGACGCCGCAACATGAGCAGCCATCGGTTCTGGCCATCTGAACGGCATCCTCCTGCTCCACCAGGCATATTTACTGCTTCTCCACTGAGTCTAACAGGTGCCCAGGCATTTGTTCCTGTTAGCATCCTCTTGAGCATCTCATTTTGGACCGAACCACACCCCTCATTAGAGTCAGTATTTTAGGCTTTTTCTACACTTAGAGAGAAAAAATAAGCCCCTCTCAGAGAAAGTTCATCTCCTCCAAAGTAGGTGTAGAAGAATTAGGATATACTGTCTTCCAGGACAGCCGGCCCTGCACCCAGCACCACCAGGCAAAGTTTATTGGCTTACTTTGGAACAGACGTACTGAAGGAAACCCATCACACTTAAAAAATAGATGGTGCTATCACTTAAACATCAGGTCAGTGAAATAATCCTACTACTGAGACTCCCTGGAAAGGCTGGTCCTCAGTATAAGTTTGCTTATCTAAAGTGCTCTTTGACTTAAACCAGAGTTCAGGCAAACCTACAGGAGCCTGACTGAATGGCAAGATGAGCAGTGGGCATGCAAGCTTGGCTTATGTTGGTGCCCACCAGGAGCCCATTTGTTCTTAAGGAAACCCATCATTTTTGTCCATTCCCCATCTCTGAACATGATAATTTAGTAATTTTACTATTAAAGGGATGAACTTCCTTTCCATTTTCTGAAACTTTTGTTTCACCCTCATTTCTATTAACCCCTGCTACTATTTGACTTCATCAAAACAGAGCTCAATTCTATTTATTACTGTTGTATTTCATTAGTTGTTTTGTTCTGTTTTCCCCATGTTCTCTAAGCTGATGGTTTACCCCTGGAGTTTGTATCCTTCCCTATGCTTCCTTATAAGTGCATTCCCCTCCTTCCTTTCCAGCTCTTTCCCTGCCCATCATCCCAACCCTGCCCATTATTCCCAAACCCTCCCCATCCATCACTGTAATCCCTACCCTTCTGTCCAGAATGTTCCATGTTCATCAACCCTCCTTTGATGTTCTATTAGGCTCAAGAATGTAGTCCCTCCTACCCAAGAAGTCTATTGGTTCCCAAACTGTGTTCTCCTCCCCTTACTCCTCACATAGTTGCGCCCCATTAGTGGCTTGTTTGTATCTGCCCCTGCTACACACCTTAGTTTATAATCCCCTGCATTCCTGTGTTTGGGGCTCTTCGTCCTCGTATTCCCTCCTACAATAAACCTGTTGGATTTATCCCCTAAGAAGAGTCTCCTCTGATCTTTTATCCCTGTCCTAGTCGGCACCAAACAGCAGCTAGGAGCTATCAGCCGCAGCTCCTAAGGGTCGGTGTCTCCTGAGGTTTTACCAGGGGAACACTATTCCCCACTCCTGCCGTTGCACGGGGTCTGGAGCTAGCCCAAGCGACCCCTGCGAGTGGCAACGACATATTACTATTTAATTTTGGACATGCTTTCTCCTCTCAGTTTCACTGTACTGCTGGGTTTCCCCGTCCTGCTCATGGTCTGTCACTAATATCCGTTTCAACAAATCTGCTTGCCCACCATTTCACCTTCTTTTATGGGCTTTGATAATAGACAGTAAGCTACTTTCCCTCTCACTTACTACAGCTGCCCTATTTTCCTTACCTCTCTAAATGTACTGGCCATATAATTGACGTCATTGTGGGGCCATTTTTCCACCTTATGTAAAATCTCCTAGCCCATGCCCTAGCCCTTCAGTGTTTTTACAGCTGCACAGATATGGCTGGGATTTTTTTAATGTCTCAAATCCCAAAGTAGTGCTTCAGATTATGTACTTAGAAACTAGAAAAGAATACTGGATGCAATCTCCAAGACACAAAACTAATAGATCCTGAGGATTATATTTCTCCAGAATAAATATTAAAAAACTGTTGGAAGCCAATGGTTTTGTTGCTTAGGCATGGAGGCATGCTGTAGACAGAAGGGGGTGATCTGTTTTCGCTGTCTACAACTAACATTGTCATTAAATCATAGAACTGTAGAATGGCTTGGGCTGGAAGGGGCCGCAAAGATCATCTATTTCCAACCCCCCTGCCATGGGCCCCTGCTCAGGCACCTTTCACTAGACCAGGTTGCTCCAACCCTCATCCAACCCAAGTGAACCACCTTGCACTTGGTCTTGTTAAACCCCAGGAGATTCCCATGGGTCCACTTCTCGAGCTTGTCCATGTCCCTCTGGATGACGTCCTGTCCTTGAGGTGTGTCAACAGCACTGTTCTGCTTGGTGACATCCGCAGATTTGCTGAGGGTGGGTCCAACTGTCTGACCAATTCCTTATCCACTCAACAGTTGACCCACCAAATCCATCTCTCTCCAGTTTAGAGAAGGATGTTGTGGGGGACAGTGTCAAAGGCTTTACAGATGTTCAGGTAAATGACATCTGTAGCCCTTCCCTTGCCCGCTGATGTAGTCCCTCCATCATAGAAGGCCACTGGGTTCGTCAGGCAGGACTTGCCCTCGTGAAGCCTGTGAAGGCTGGCTGTGTCCATGTTCTCCATGTGCCTTAGTACAGTGTCTAGGAGGTGTCTGTTTCATGATTTTTCCAGCCAGAGAGGTTGAGGCTGACAGGTTGATAGCTCCTTGGGTCCTCCTTTCTACCCATTTTTAAAGATAGGTATAAAGTTTCACTTTTTCCAGTCATCTTAGACATTACCTGACTGGGTGAGTTACATCTCTACATAATAATGGTTTCTTTTTGCTAACTTTAGTATAAAATTGCTTTGATATAGTGCCCTATACTACAATATACTATGTACTACTAGTAGTTTCAGCATTTATACTGAGATGTAAATAATTCTGCATGAGATCTTTTGTCTAATAATTTGTCATAATAATTAATTAATTTTATATAAATATATCTGATTAACCTTTTTTAATCCTGCAGGACAATGTTCCTTAAACCATTGACAGTCTGTGGCTGATTGGACCCAGGCTCCTCTCTCAAAAGGAGTTTAGAACACAAAGGCTTCCTTCTGCACCTCATTGTTCAACAACAGGGCTTCTCTAACTTTGAAGCTCCCCCTCCTACCCGTGACAAAGGCTGGGAAGACCTTTTCTTGACTTCTTAGTGGATTTCCAGGAAGAAGGTTCACCACGTTTTGGAATTATAAAGTCCCGTTTCCTGTTGCTGTTGGACACAAAAGAAAGGCCAAAGACTCCAAGTATTTCAGAAGGCAAAGAGTATAGAAGGCTTTATTGTCTAATTCTTACCACCTTTTATATGGTGTTCCAATACAGACTTAACATGATCGGTGAACAGGAACGACACCTCTCTAATTCCATTGGTGAAACTAGAGAAACAGCAAAACACCACCTGGGGAAAGCTTGTTTTAGGAAAGGATAGTTGTTTTGCCAAGATTGTTTTGAGAAGAGGCTTTCTCTAGAAATTTTCCCTTGGAAAACAGCACTGCTAGCAGGCTAAAATCCCTTCAGATTTAGAAATGTCAGGCCCAGAGTTTCCGGTTATTGAAACCTGAGCAGACAAAAGTGCAAGGAGACACTGCTGCACTGTGACTCAAGTTGTGCTGAACATCACATCTCACCATCTGTCTTCACCTCCACATCTGTATTTGAAAGGAGGGATTTTGTAATGACCTATGAACAATAAAAGGGCACACATGGTAAAACTGGATGGGTGTGGACAGATCCTGCAGCTAAGCTACTTTAGACGTTTATGACATGTCACTTAAATGAGAGCAAGCTCACTTCAAAAAGAAAAATGGCTCAAAGCAAGCAGTATCTAAACATCTGCAGCCATCAGTGCCAGTGGTGTATTTCAACAGTCCAAAAGCCTGCACTTCTGGCAAAGATATGAATTTGTGGTGTGACACTCTAAAGAGAGGGGCTGAAACTAAGGAAATATTTTTGATGTTCAAGAGTTAAAAAGAAGTTTTCAGGTCTTTCAAAATCTTCACAGTTTATTATCGCTTACTAATTAATAAACTAGCAGTTATGTAAATGACCAGCCAGTGAAGTAGATAACTTGGAATATATTTAGTAAAGATGAAGTTACACCTATCCTCTGTACATAGTTTCTGAAGTTTAACTTAAAGTCCTGGGTCCACTGAATTCATATAAATTTTGTAACGGACCTGTGTAGTGCAAGATTTCACCAGCTGCTCTGTTGGTTCAGACAGGTATTGAATTCTTGACTCTGAATTTAGATTTTTCCATACTAGTTTAAAAGTTTTTCAAATGTACATAAAAAAACCTGAAAAGCAGGAATATCCACTATGTCCACTGCAAGTATCCACAGCAAAGTCAATTACAGCAGTGCAAGTATATAATATTCAGAAATACTGGTAGTTATATCCCTTTCCAATCTTGAACAAACAGAAAGGGGATGCTAGTGGTTGTTGGAGCACATCCCTGTCTCCTGAAAACTGCTTCCAAGCATGGATTTTTTTTTTTTTTTTTTTTTTTTTTTTTTTTTTTTTTTTGTTGCTGTTGTTGTTCTTATAATTCTTATCATTTTACAAATGCAATATCTCTACAACTGCCATAGTCAAAAGGTAGAAAATCCCTTTTGTAATAATGCACATAGCAGATCCTGCCATTTGAATTCTCGTATAGAAGAAGAATTTATTTAAAGAAAAAGGACAGATTGATATTATGGATTTACACATAGGCAATTTGTGATGTCTTAAGAGTTCAAGTAGATATAATGTCAACAGAAGTTGAATGTTAATGTAGCTTTTTTATTGCATTTTCCAAGAATAATTATAATAAACTTACACTAACCGTAAAAAAATCATCTTCGTGACTTTTATTTGGCATATTAGTGCTGCTCAGTTGGCAGGCAGTAATTTGTTAATCCAAGGTGGTCAAATTAATTGTGATTCATGTGACTGTACTCTTTTCATGTAACCACTGTTGAATATCAATTATGTCATACCTGATACTTAAGTTTAGACTTTGGACGAGCCACCTCTCCCACATGGAACAAATGTGGCTCAAAATGCCTGGATAACTTAATGATTTTTCTGATTCCTGCATCACTTATTTGGGCCAAATCGCCATTTCAAACAATTTTTATGAAGCACTGTTTACAAATGTAAGGCGCTTTGAAACTGACTGTGATAAGTACCTCTTGTATATTGAATTTACAGATTAGACAAAGATCTTTCATAAGTCTTCATAAATGTACTTGTCCTTATCAACTTAGATAAAAGTGGCAACTGTCTGGACAAACTGGAATTTGTTGGATGCTTTTTACTATATCTTTGAAAGATCACTGTCAATGCAAGGATTGCCTGCCCTACATAGATGAAGATCACTACTTTTAGCAAATTACAATAATATGGAATAGTAAAAGCAGAGCTGAATTCAGGACTTCAAGTCTTACATGCTTTAGTGAGATTTTCCACAGATTGAGAAGAACTGACTACAATATGCAAAATATCTAGTTTGGGCAACAAATAGTCCTACTTAATAGCAATGATTTCCTCTCTGTGACTTTGCAGCAAAGCAACAGCTCTTACTTTTTAAGCTATGTTTCCATTGCTGGCAGCCATGCAAACACTAAGATTCCCTAAGTGTTGTGGTTTCACATTCACTAAATTCTGGTTTTAGAACTCTTTTTCTGTGGGAGAGAGACTAGGAGAAAAACAAAACAGGCTCAACCTTAAAAATGAACAAATAGTTTTATTAACACACACTAAAAGAATAGAAAAAGAAAGTTGGGAAAAAAAACTAAAACAAAACAGAATGAAACTCCAAAACCACTCTTCCTTCCCTTTACAAACTGTTAATTTTCTTACAAAACAACATAAAGAGACAAAACTTGTAATTTGCAGTCAGTTTTACTATATGATAATAGTCTTTCATCAATTTTTTAGGAGAAGAGTCTCTCTTAGAGTCATGGATCCCACTGACAACTTGGAACAGTTCTCTTGTGGGTTTTTTAATTGTCACAGAAACAACTGCCCGGAGAAACCTGCCTTTGTGACTCCTCCCATTAGCAGTTTCCCAAGCTGCTTATGGGTCATGGGTCAGACTTTTGCATACTGGGGTGTCACCTTTTAAAGATGAATAACTCCAAAATCAAAGGATTCTTCATCTCAAGGAACAGAGATATATCTTCTTACTTCTTCACGGGCGCAGGTGGCTTCTCATCTCTATCTCTGTTCAAGCATCTTATAGGATTAATATCACTTAATCCATCACAAACACCTTTGCTTAAATCTACACACAAATCTAAACAATCACCTCCCCAAATTATTATCTTTCCTATGATTTAAAGGAATGGTCTAAATATAAGTTCATTTCCATGGCTCAAATAAGAATGGAATAACCAACTCTTTAACCCTCTGTCCCAATAGTCTTTTCACTCTCACTCTACTGACTTCATGCTGTTTCTTTTTTATGTTCACTTCAACCCTTTCTTTTCTCTCTCAGAGAATGGCTAAGCTCTGGAAGCTTCATGTTGCCAGGAAAGGGTTAAATCTGCCCAAAGTCTTTGTCTCTCCCTCTGTAGCTCGTGGCATTAGATGTTCAAGGCTGTGCTAGTGAGGGAAGAAGAACTCACAGAGAAAGATCAAAAATCAGAGCACCTGGGCAGTCCGGAATCACAAAAAACCAGGCAGGATCATAAACGCCTTCTCAGCCCACCCCTCGGAGTAAATCAGGGTGGCCTCAGCCTAAATGGGGCCCATAGCGCTTATCAGGGGCCCAGCAGAGATCTCTCCCTGCTCCAGGAAGTCTGAAGAAAGTAGCTGTTGCAAAGCAGCAACCTCTCCTTCCCCCCCTCACCCAGGAGCCGATGGAATCCGGCCAGGCCTCAGGCCAGTTCCCCCAAAAGGGGGGAGCAGCAGGCCCAGCTCGATGTTACATGTCTCTCTCTCTGGCCAAAGGAAAAAGGAAAAAGCCCCACCCACAGGAAATCAAGGGGGTTTATATGGTACTTTCCAAAGTCGTATGTGAAAATTTTCAGTGGTCAAAACAGATGCTAATATTCCAACTAACTCTTTGATAGGTCCCTGTCCTTTCTAAAGCAATTCCCAGGTCCTGACCTGGAAAATCATTCTACATTCCTCTATAACTAAAAAACCAAACTGTACTAACCAGTACACTAAGTTACTAAACTGTACTAACCATGACACTAAGTTACACCAAAACTGCCTTGCTGGCTCAGAAAAACCCAGTGCTCCTCACACACCCACTTCTCCTAGGCCCAGTCAGCTTCCCAAAGGAAGGAGAGGGCTGGCAGGTGTTTGGGGCTGGTTTTGGGTTTTTTAAAATTATTTTTAGTCATGGAATTTTTCCCCATAAATTGCTAGGAAACTAACTACTGGGTACTTATGGGTACTTAAGAAAAAACAAAAGAAGTTGCTAAGTTGGGGAGAGGTGTGTAGCACCTAGCTGCACTTCTTTTGTCACTGGGAGTTTCTCTCTGAGGGGAGAGTTACCACAAGTTTTGGGGGGCAGGAAAAGGACGGGCTGGGGGCAGCTGGGTCAAACTGTTGCTTACTGCAGTGAGAATTCAGTGTCACCACCGGAGTCCAGTCCTAAAGACCTACCCCCACCTGCTCGTATGCCCAGAAATCCTGAGCTCACCTTTTCCTGCCCTGCTGGAGCCAGGCCACCGCTGTCCCACCCCTGCCACTTTTTCAGTGTTGCTCAGGGTCTTTGCTATGCTGTAGCCCCGCAAACTCCTGCCCTGCTAGGACATCCTGGCAGTTCCAGCTACCACCGTGGGGCTTCTGATACATCTCATCCACCAGCCCTGGATTCCTGCTCATTCCTGTCATTCCAGCTTGGTGCTCCTCAGAGTCCTGCAGGAACACCGGGAGCAGGGTTTGTGAAGCAAAGCCTCTCCTCCATCCCCTCTCATCTCGGCCAAGAAGGCTCTCAAGAGGTTCCTAGCTCTGTTTTGTTGTTATTGCTGTAGTTGTTGTTTTGTTTGCTTTGTTATACATACTAGTAAAGAACTGTTATTCCTACCCTCATATCTTTGCCTGAGAGCCCCCTAATTTAAAAACTATAATAGTTTGGAGGGAGGGGGTTTACATTCTCCATTCCAATGGAGGCTCCTGCCTTCCTTGGCAGACACCTCTCTTTCAAAACAAGACAGCAGAAGGAGAGAAGAGGAAAGAAAGGTAGGCATCCTCCATGCACCCCAAGGTGCTGCCTAGGTGTAGCTGGGAAGCACCCCTTGGAGCGCTGATGTACCTCAGTACAAACAACAGATGCCCCACAACTCCTGATGAACACATGACATTTAAGCACATCATCTCTGTAAAACTCCACGTGCTGCTGAGGGCATAGGTTCAGAAGCGACAAGGTTACAGAACTGAGCCCTAAGGATGGCTCAGTGCTGCTGTCATTATTGCAGTGTCAATATTGACAGTGATCAGATCGGATCCCTCACACTGCACTGCGTGCTGATACACAAGATGGCAGTTTTCCACCCAGGAAGATTGTGTTCTAAATTTAAATGAGATCTCATTTATAAATAGCAACAGAACAATGTCGTTAAATAGTCTCCTTTTCCAGCGTCATGATGATTCCAAATTGCATCAATGGAAGCAGAGAAAATTAACAGCTTTGCCTTAATCCTTTGTATTTTATGTTGGCGAACTTGTCAATATGACTCCATTCCCAGCACTTCTGGGAATTACAAAACTGTAATTTGAAGTTAAAAAAAACCTTGCAAAATAGAATGTCTGCAAAGACAAACTATCTAAAGCAGAAATGCCAAGAGAATTAAGGTAAAATGTCCAAAGCTGATGGTACTGCCCACGGCAACTGCTGAGGTTGACTGTGCTTCTTGGAAAACAAAACAAAACAAAACAAAAAAAACAAACAACCCCCCCCCCACACACACACAAAAAAAAAACCACAAAAAAAAACCCCCAAAACAAAACAAAAAAAAACCAAAAAACCCCAAAACAAACAAACAAACAAACCCTCAGAAAACTAAAAAACACACAAGGAAAAAGTAAGAATCACCTTTCTTATTTTGTAGTGGAAGTCCCCTACCATTAAATATAGATTCCTTTTCTTTAATAGTTGGATATAGCATGCTGTACATCTTGGTTTTAGTGTGCTGCTCACCAGAAGGTGTTGGTTTTCATTATATTACCGAAGCCTATGAAGGCATAGTTAAATGCCATGTAAATAACAAACCACAGCACATTTTACTAGATGGCTGCTCAGAAGTTCATTGTAGGCACCCAGGAAATCTACAAATATAGCATTCAGAATGGCAGGAGTTACTAAGTGCACCACTAGGAGCAGCATCAACAGCAATGCAGGAAAACAGCTAAAAAGATAATAGGTCTGATGTATTACTGCACTAGCTTCACATGACTCTTATACCAGCAATTTTCCCAGGAATCAGTCCAATTCCATTTTGTTGGACAGAGTTAGAGTGGCATTAGGTAGAGTAACACAGCAATGAATCAAATTTTCTCCAAATTCCCATCATAGATTTCTCCCTGTCTGAAACCAGGAGGAAATATGAGACATCTTCAAAAATAACTGCAAAGAGATATCTTCACAGTGATCATACATTAAGAAGGAGGAGCAAAATACTTACTGAGGGGGAAAAAAAGAAAAAAAAAAAAAAAAGAAGAAGAAGAAGAAGAAGAAGAAGAAGAAGAAGAAGAAGAAGAAGAAGAAGAAGAAGAAGAAGAAGAAGAAGAAGAGAGAAAAGTTACTTTCATTATCCCCAGGAGGCTGCTGTCCTCATTGTCAAGAGCATAACAACATTTCAGAAGACACCTTGGAAAAACTAAAATTTGTATTCTTATTCCCATGTTTTGGGGTTTTTTTTCTTAATTTAGTTTACTACAAATAGTATGTGGCTAGAGATGAGAGAGGAATATATAACAGTTTATTTCTGGCCACCACCAGTAAAAATTCTTATTTCTAAAGCATTCTGGTGAAAACAAGTAAAGGCATATATCGGAGCATAAAGAAAAAATATCATATATAGGGGTATTGTAGGGGAATTTCTGACTTGAAATCAAAGCCAAAGGAAAAAATATACTGAAAGATGCAAAGCTATGATGACCTCACATTCAAAGGAAGAGGACTTCAGATAATGGAGAATAGAAGTGAGACTCAAAAAAAGAGGCTTTAATATTTTCACCCACACAGCTAAATTTGTTAGGGTTACCAAAATAGTATAAATGTGAATATGAAATGAGAGACCCTAGAATGGAGAAGGAAGATGGGATGAGAGAGCCAGGCTGATTAAACAAGGAAAACTTTAATAAAAGGGAAATACTTTGGGTGAAAGTTGAAAGAAATTAATTCTAGAGTTACAGTTATACACATTCTGAATGTAGCCTTTGAGGTTTTAGGTGTTTTGGGGTTTTCTGATGTTAAGCCTTAACCAGTGTGTAATCAGAAATTCCTTCCTGAAAATACTAAGCTGCCCTTTCTTTTTTTCAGTTTCCTGTTTTGGGCTACCATTTGCCCCGAAACATATTATTATATATACATCATTATCTAGAGAACCTGTAGAATGAGGGCAATAGCTAGATCCCTTGAAATGGAATGAAATAAAATTAAATAGTTATTGCACTTTGGGAGGAGTGTGCATGATATGAGATGGGCTTGGATAGAAGATGAACACTGTCAGATATTCTATCTGTAAAGGGAATATATTCTTACATCTCCTATTAAGTACACTCAAATAGTTTCTTGAAGTTCTCTTTTGTTTTTTAAGGTCAACCCCTAGGAATTTGCTGGTATCATGTAAAAGCCCTGATGGGGGCTTTTGGATTGGATTATGTAACCTAAAAATGTGTATTCTATTTCATCTGTTGAGAGCTGGTTTTTTGGAAGATGTTTTATCCTACTCTCAGCCTTCCAGGGAGGTGGGGGTGGATGCCTTCTGAAAATGGCCCAGCCATTAAATCCAGGTGGGGCAGTGTTTCTTGTCTCTTTCACACCCCTCCATCCTCCAGGGAGACATCTTCTAATAATGGGCCATTAGGGCTCACCAATGACATGACACATTCCATCATCCCATTGTGAGACGCTCCACACAGTGGGGGAGGAGCAACTGTTCCTAGCTAGATAAAAACTGGGACTGAAGGGATCCGTTTTTTCCACTGGATTCCCGGAGATAGACTGGACCCATCTCATTGCCACTGGACTTTCTACAGGACCATCTCTACTCCACAGAACCACATCTGTTACTCCAGGAGGACTTATCTGGACTGCTTCCAACACCCTGACCACCAGGGTGCCAGGTCGTATCCCTGACTCTGTCAGGGTTTTTCCAGGATTTTTGTTTGCTTCCTTCTTTTTTTTTTTTTTTTTTTTTTTTTTTTTTTTTTTTTTTAGTATTCCTAGTAAAGAACTGTTACTCCTATTCCCATATCTTTGCCTGAAAGCCCCTAATTGCACAATTATAATAATTTGGAGGGAAGGGGGTTTACATTCTCCGTTCCAAGGGAGGCGCTAGCTTTCCTTGGCAGACAACTGTCTTTCAAAACCAAGACATGGACCAAGAACTTTTGCAGTTGATGTGAGGAAACACTGAAGCTCTTTGCCAATGCAAAAGAAGAAGCAAATGAACTAAAAATGAAACTAAGTAAAATAAAAACAGAGAACGTGTGGAGTTTAGGGTTCTTAAAAAAAAAATAAAATCAATTGAGCAGTTAGATGAGTTCAAATTATAGTGCTTCTATTAAGCCAATGATGGTGGCATACCCAATGAAGAGAATTGCATTTAATGCATGTATAGCAAAGTGCTGGCATATATTCTTGCTGTAAGAGAATATTCTAACCACAAAACAAAATAAAACAGAATGTTTGAGGGGTCAGAATCATTGGCTACCACAACCAAGAAATATACACCCTTGTTTTCTGTCACTTTCTGGACACAAAAAGAATTATACTCACACAGTCAAGTTCAGGGCAAAAAGAAGGGCAGTTTATTTTTGACCTCAATTTATATAGATTCTGGACAATGACCTGGGATTGGAGAATACGGTTTCCACCTCTCCGACCCCACTGGTCAGATAAGAAGTCCATCAATTATCCCTTCTCCAAGAGGAATGAGAAAACAATCACTTTGTTTATGTTACAATCCATGAGAAACCTCCACTACAAAAATGCAAACAATCAGAAGGCTAAAAGAATAGGGCAACATTTTCCATAAGGAAAGGTGGGTTTTTATGGTTCTGTGTTGCAAATGCTATCTGAAATGCACACACTTCTGGTAATGACTGCTTGTATTCTGCCTTTTTAACTTTTTTTTTTTTGGTTGTTTTTGTTGTTTTATTTTTTTATTTTTAAGGAATAATCTGGCAAATTTTAATAGCAAGCTTCAGTTTTCAGGGCAAAGTCCCTGTTGGCACCCTTTGAATCATTAGATTTTAGGCACATGCATAATGAAAGAATACCTTTTGTTTTCAGAATGTTATCCAAAATGAAACAGGACTACAAGATGCAAACTAATTCACGTTTGACTTTTCAGTGTCAATACTCATTTGTTTATCATGTTTAAAATGCATGGGTTGGAGAGAGAGTGAAACAGATTTCAGACATGTTGCTAGATACATGTGTGATTATGCATATGATAAATCCCCCCAAAATTCAAAGCCACCTTCAAATAAAAGTCATGAACGCGAACCATTCAATCCACATGTGAATCTCTTCCCACAAAAAGACAGAAAGAAATGAAAAAAGTAATAAAAGCTCTCCTAGTTCTTGTGACATCCTTGAGCCCATTCACAAGGCTCCTTCTAACTTTGTAATACTAATCTCCATTAGGAAACCTCAGAAGGAAAAAGCATTCTGTCTTGAGCAGCAGGGATACAAAGTTAAGGAGCAGAGGGAATTCATAAGGAATGAGCTATATTAACCTTCCCTACCTCTAGTCTTTTTTCTCTCAAAAGATAGAAAGAGATTCCAGGTTAACAGCTTCTCCATTGGCAGTGCTACATCATTCCTGATCCTAAGAACTTTAAATGTCCACCTTCGCAGATTAGCCAGTATGAAACTGTAAAGGAGTAAACCATACTAATTTCCATACTAATATGTGCGATTTTAAACTATCATTTTCATCAACAAAATCCTCCCTCTTCTAATAATTAAAAAATAAAAAAATCTGCAGCTGGTTAAAATGACCAAGTTATTTGATTTGTAGCAATTTCCCTATTACTTTGGACTTCCCAAATCAAGTTGTGTTAACTGGTGAACTTTAACCACTATTAATCAGAAAACTCTGGTAAACTGAGGCATGCATTGCCATTTCTTCCCCTAGACTCCTAGGGGTTCTGCAAAGCAAACCTTAAAGGAATAATCTCTGGTGAGTTATGCCCAATATTTCAGTTGCAAGTGGGAAAAGGGTGTGGAATAGCCTCAGGCTTCCAGAATTGCACATTTGTCAACAATGAGGAAAAAACGAGAGGGATAAAATCAGTTTGGTTGACCAAAGCATGTGTAAAATACAAAAGCAAATTGAGTGTATAGTCCTTGTCAAAACGGGCAGCAAGAGAACACAAAACACTGTCTTCACAATTTTAGGTCTATTAGGAACAGCTGAAAACCAGCACATTACAGAGGACATTTGCTAAGAGTAAGCCAAAGATGATTATGATGTCAAGTAATAAAAAACTGAAACTGCTTCCATACATGGGAAATTATGTTCAATTCACTAATTCCATAGGTTTGCTCAGTCTTGATAAAACTGAATGGGAAACTGCACACAGACAAAATAAAAAACATTATGAAATTTACTTTTGTGTAGCAATGCTCATGAGCAGGGCCCCTGTAGAGCTGCTTATAAGACTAATAATCAATAGACTGCCCCTCTTCAGATTCAGAACACACAGAACTCACAACAGAACTTAAACAATTTTTTTTTTCTTCTTACTTCAGAGCCATTTTAATTGTAACTTCCATCCCAAGCTCTCCCCAGTTAAAAAAAGAATTAATGAGACTCCATAACAGTTTTAATGTCTTGACAGATTTGTTAATATTCAAAAGCTTTAAATGAGGAATACAATTACATTTCTCATGATGCAACTAAACGAGCCTACAAACTACTTCAGTTCCAATGTATTCTTACTGCAAATGGTCAATGTCCAGCTCAGGAAATCCTGGTTACTGCTGCTGACCCCGACTATTTCCACTGCAGAATGCAGCTGCTATGGACTCTTGGGATCAAAAAGGATCAGTGGTACTAGATGCTTTGAGATACCAGGCGGTTGGAAAGTTGCTGCAAAGCTAAGGCCACCTTACAAAACAACATTTCACCAATACATAATATAGCTGTGTACACATAACTATATGAAAAGTCAACAGAAGACTAAAAGACCAACTTGATTAGATCACATAAAGAGTGTTTTCCTGTGAAACAGTATTATATAAAGAGCAATATGACAGTAAAATAGTGCATAGACACCACAATGAGCACCGTATGGAAGAGTCCACCTACCATGAGAGATTCCAGTGGTAAATTGTTTCTTCTGCAATCGTCTCCTCCCTGAGGCTTTGTGCATATTGAAACACATGAATGTAACCCCCAAAGATGCCTAGCACAACACAAATCCTAGCAAATATCTGTTTCTTTCAATTTTGTTTAGTAAAAAAGGTTAAAAATCAGTCTTGTTCTTTTTCAGCCACTCTGCACCAGATGAGTCCCACAAACACTGAGACCTCTTTTTTCATATAACAAGCAGTAGAGAATGTGGAGAACTCAACAACCAAGGCTATGAGAGCAAGAATGTGGGAGCCTGAGTGGAGCAGAAATAGAAATTGTATCACTGTCACACACAGCAAGCAAGAACACTCAAATACCAAGTTGGTAAAAAGGTCATAACCCATGTCATGTATGCCAAAGCAGGACTGCAAAGGACTTCTCAAATCCAGAAGTGAGTACAGCCATGGCCTCTGAAAGAGAGAGATTAACATGGCTTCTATGGTAGAAGGACAGGCAGTACATTTGTATCTTCATGCCTAGACATGTGAGGCTTTTAAGAGTCTTAAGTAAAGCTGTGTAAGTTTCTGAAAGTCTTGGGAAGAGTGGATTGTTTATGGGAAGGGAGGAGTTAACAGGGACGGTGGCCTGGGCTGGAGGAATGTTGGGCAGCTAGTGAGAGCAATGTGAAGATAAGAGCAGGGCATTAGGGGAGGAAAAAAATACTGTGGGGATCACGCTGGGGAATACAAGGCCAGGGAATGTACCTTTGCTGCAGAAGGGCTAAAACTTGCTGCTGCTAGGAGACAATGGTGAAGATGGGAGGAAAGACCAAAGAAAGAAGTTTCAGATATCGTACAAAGTGAGGGGAAAAAAGAAAACTGAGTCGGCTAAGGTAACTGTTGCAAGTGCTGCTGGAGAAAAGAGAGAGGATAGGAGATGGGAAGGTGAGAATCACAACTCTTACAGGAAGATAACAGAGAAGCTGACACAGAAATGACAGGTAAAATGGATGGAGCAATACAAACCACAGGACAGCTAGCAAAGCAGGTTCTTGATGATTGGCACAGAGGGGTTTGGAATGATCCCTGTCCACCTGGTACTGCTCCTTGTGAAAACAAATCGCCCCCAGTTGACCAATGCAGATAAAATTACCTGCCTGAAAAAGCCTGTGCAGCCACAAAATGGTTCATGTGCAACCACAATAAACACCAGCCATGGCAAATGAACTGCGCGTACAGCCAGAGTTGAGGTGTGTTAAAGCAGCTAGAAATGGTGTCTGCCAGGCTTTTTTGGAAAGAACAAAAGCCATACGGGTCCAGAGTCACATGTTAAAAGCAGCTATTGTCTGTGGTTATTAGATGGGTGCCAGAGGGAGATGCACTCCAATTAGGGTGAGCTAACATTCAAAACTGCAGTACTGGAGGATCCACTCATCCTTTGCATGTGATTACGAGTCCTTTGAACACTGCTAACATAAACAGTCTGGATTCAGAAAAGCAGGTTGGCAGGGCCGGGAATATTCTACAGGAGGGAGCAGGCCCCAAGGAATCTAATAAAAAGGAGAAGGCAAATATGTAAAAAAGTAAAAGATGCAAGCAGTTTTAATGCTTGTTAATACAGACTCTGAAGATGTACAAACAAGTGGAAAGTCAAGACAAGATGGACCCCTGCAGTTCTGCATATGGGGCTTGACTACAGGACAGCACAGAAGGTTTTTTGTATTTTCATTTTTCCAAGAATTCTGCATGAGTCATGAAGATTACATTGGAATTAGAATAATTGTGTTTCAAATTAAAAATTGAAGGCCTGGGAGAAGATATAGCCAAATGGAATAAGAAACCATGAACCACCTTCATGCATAGGTTGGCAAACCTGTATGCTAGAAATCAAAGAGAAGATCTCAAGAGTCAAGTGTTGAAGAAGTGTCACCAAGAGCAGGTGATCTCCAGAAATACGAAAGCAGCACTCGCAACTCCACTATCTGAGGAATATTTAGACTTTAAGATTGAGCAGAATCACTTGCTCAACCCTTTGGGAGATAGCAGATTCAGATATAATAAGCCAGGAGATACAGAACCAATCCTACTGTAGATGTAAGAACAGGTTCTAGCTTGTTGAAAGAGTTTGCTGCTGTTACTGATGCCTTGAAACACACTGGGTGCCTGAGAGACACAACATAGCTTGACAAGTCTTTAGGTAGGGGTGATGGTATTGTATTCAGCAAGGCAGGAGAAAAATGACAGTTTAAGTAATAGTCTCTGGCTGAGAAAATGATCTTAGTCTGGATGTCAGTAATAATTGTTTGTGCAGGAATAATGCAGCAACAGAAAGCCCTGTAGTAATCTTGGTTACAGAGTGGTGAGTGGCAGTGAAAGCATCAGCTGAAACACCCCAGGGATGAGTGACAAGAGAAGTTTGCACACATATGCTCAAGATAAGTTGCCATGGAAGGATTAATACATTGATGTAAGGATCCAAACCCACAGAAACCACATGAATGTCCAAGTGAGGGTTGTGACCCACTCTTATTAGCCTAGTGGTTATGGAGTATTTGTTCAATGACCCAGTTTATGTAATTAACCAGTGTATCAAAGAGTGATGAAAGGATCTGGAGTCTGGTTTTCAGGGCAGTTAACACTGCCACTCAACAAACAGCACCTTGTGCTGTTAGACTGCCAAAACCCATGGCACAGAATTACCAGGACAAGGACAAAAGCAGCTTTGAGTCATGGACATAGAAATCTTTTTTTTTTTTTTTTTAACTGGTCTGCTATTGGTGGGTGGTGTGGGTTTTTTGTTTGTTTGTTTGGTTGGTTGGTTGGTTTGGTTTGTTTCCTTTTACCTTGAAAGTAGGGCTGGTATAAATTTAATTCTATATTTCAAGGGAAGCAATATGAGTTCAGGTAAATTCCTTGAGTTTCACAATGGTATTCCAGTACGCCAAGACGTTTCATACCACCTGAATGCATGAAAAATTAATACATGAGTGAAGGAAAAGTAAAATATCATAGATGCTGTAGTAATTCTCCATTGGTTCTGTTGAAAAACTTCACATTTCTTATAACTAAAGATGTTCATATGTCATTCATACACACAAAATTATGAGTTAGGCTAGTAAGGAAAAGGAAATAGAGCATTCAACACTGCCCATAAGTCCTGTGACTGCTAAAGGAGTTTAATGTACTATTAATACGAGGAATAAAAACCTTTAACAACATTATTAATCTATCTATTTCAATATCTGAAAGATCTCTCAAAACTGCTCTTCTGTGTTCAAGAGCAGGAAGAAAATTTTATACAGTAAATTCTTTAAAACTATTTTCCTCAAAGTGAGTACAATATGAAAAAGAAATAATTTTTTTCAAATTTTTTTTTCAGTATAAAAATCATCAGCACTGGATGACTTTTTATGTTTTGATATTACAACCAGCAAACATAGTGTGCAGGAGTAAGTTATTGAAAATAACAACTTGGCTTTTTGTAAAACAATTGGTGCTGCAGTTATCTGAATGGCTGCTTGATAGGAACTGCTTGCAGCTTAACCTGGTTTCTGCTTTTCCAGAATGGATTCTTCATCTCAGTGGTAAAATTAGACTGGAATATTTTAACAATTACAATATTAGTGCAACTGAACAGCTTAAAAAACCAGTAATAACACCTGTATTTTAGCATTTGAAGTTACTAAGAGTTTTTAAAATAGCACAGAACAAAAGCCAGATTAAATGAAGCAAGCTAGCAGTAATATTAGAGTTTCTAGAATTAGAGTTGAACTTAAATTTTTTGTTTACCCCTGTATTTTCATTAAAATTGATAATCTTTCTCAAAGGCTCTGTAAATTGCTGGACTACAGAAGGTACAAGGACAGCAGTGAAAAGTTGCCTGTGTGAAGATGATCCTGTGTTGAACAAACAGTAACCAACCAGCTGCCAACTGCAGCTTCTCTTTCGGGCTGACCCATTATTTGCTGCTCTTTTACTGATGACTCTGACACTAGAGCCAGGAATTCACGGTTGCAGTGAGCTGGCATTGTAACATCCCCATGGCTGTGCCATGGAAGACTTTTATCTCTGAAGAGATAAACCTGTGTGGGCTGGGGAAAGAGCAGAGACGCGAGTGTTCATGCTGTGGGTCAGGGCATTTTCAGGTGGCCAGACACTGGGCTGCAAGCAGAGCTCTTATCTTCAGCACAGCAGATCTTCATGGGCTGTGGGCAGCTTCCTGAAGGCACCTGGGGTGCCCTGGGCTTGCCCCACTGCCCCTGTCTGGTGGACACAGTGAAACAGGAAGATGACAGATAACTAGCTAAAAAGCTGCTACTTACTCAAAGATCCACATACATATTTAGGGTAAACTTTAATGACCAAGGTTTCCCTTTGTGCCATTTTTCTCTGCTAAGCTGAAAGACAGAGAGGTGTCTGCTAAGAAGTGAAGGCAGCTGGGCATGGCTGGGGAAGAGAGAAATCAGTTTCTCCACTTCCCTGCATCAACAGGTAGGGGGACTCTCAAGTGTCAGTATTCTCATCCTTAATGACAGCTTCTTTGAAAGGCCGGAAAAAACCTCAGCAGCTCGATGCAAAGGGAGGATTCTTTCCTATTCATCCAACTCTTTACTATGCTTTGTGAAAGCTGAAAATGCATTCCAGTTACAAAATATTTTTTCTTGTGGTTTTCCAAATCATAGACAAAGGGAAATTAATAAGATAGACCCATTATTCTCCACGTTATACAAGAAAAAAGATCTTACCATGTAAAGGCCACTAATAATTTCAACAGTTGATCTGTGATCAGGTACAGAATATTGGGTCTGTGTTTCCTTACCCCTCATGTAATTTTAATAGCAATGACATAGCCACTGCACTTTAATGCTGTCTTGGTGATGAATGAAATGAAAAGAACTGCATCTTCTGCAAAACCTTCATCTTCTATTCTAGGGACACCTTGTTTCTTCAATGGTTTTAAAACTCATTTTTTAAAAGCATTAAGTTTAATCTAATCTGTAAAACAGTACTCCCAAGAGCAAAATTTGTGCTGGAAAAGAAAGCAGCCTGATCTTTTCCAAATACATTAAACTCAAGCTGCTCTGGAAGATTATAGCAACCAGGAGCCTAAACAATCTGTCTGCTCAGTAAATATCTTAGAAGACTACCATCCAGAAATTTTTAAGCTTTTCTATCCCATACATAATACTACTTTAATGTACTGAAGGAGAAAGAATGGTTTCAATGAACTTTCTTTAAAATCTTAATTACTTAAAATACATTTCATTTTCATTCATTTTCTCTGTTATGAATGCTTTTTCTTTAATTACATTTAATTTATTTTTATTGCTTCATATGTTTTCCTGATTAATACACTTTGTGGTGCTTATAGGCTTAAGTGCAGGCTTCACCACAGAACCATTTCTGGTTCTGCTATCAGCTGTGAATCCCATTCTCACATGCATCACCAACTGGCAGTGTAAGGACAGCTTGACTCCAGATATCTTTATTCACAAAGTAGAAAGCATTTGATAAATTCGAGATACTTCCACTTAATCTCTGATCTTGAACCTTCACATTTTGTGAGTTCACAGTGCAGGCTTTTATGCCAGACAATGATAAAGATGTTCAATAGTCTCCTGTTTTAATAAAAGTTCAAGTCCTACATCATCAGCAGAAGTGTAAAGTCCAGTGTAATGTTAGTAAAATTCTTTTTCTAACCTTAGGATTTCATATACTGCACCACTTGAGCTTTACTATTGCAGTCTATAAGGTAATAATTGTCATTTCAGTGAAATTGCAGCCTTGCAAAGCTCTGCTACATAGACAGTCTCCTTCACTGTAATACAAGATTTACAAGGCAATATGTAGAACTGAAACATTTTAAAACCTGATGAGGATGTTTGAAGCAACAGAGCACTTTACAGTAGTTAATGGTAGCAGATGGATGACAAAAATGAGTCATGATAATACGATTTTTCTGTAGAGGTGTGGGCAAAACAGATGTTAAGTCTCTTTTTCCTTAATGCTCAAAGATACAATATTTCCCCAGTCTTTTTTAACCTAGATCTCTTTCCAGTACTAATTCCCTTTTATCTTGCTGCTCTCTGCACCAGGAGGGCAGGTGCTGTTCCCTTACTCCCTGCTCACCACTTAGCAGGTTGGGATTCTTACAGGGTTGCAGGTCGCCAAATACACACAGGTTGCCCAGCACAGGAACAACAGCTTATGGTGTTGACCCAATCCACATGTCATGCTTTTTTTGTCCTTTCCTGCTCTCACAGCCTGAATATTTAAGAGGAGAAAGGAAAACACTGATTTGCCCAGGTGCCAAGGAACAGCTGCCTAGTGGTGTCACAAGTCACCTCACCAGCTTCTCCCTCCCCTTCTCTTGCAGATGCTTTATCTTATCATAGAAGGTCTGCTTTCTTTCTTCTGTAATATACTCACAAGCCATCCTTAGATCAGCAATGGAACAATTTAACAATGAAGAGATGGCTGATCCAAATTGTCACATTTTCTTCGAGGACAGTGGGTTTTGTACCTTATTGTTTGGGTTTGGGGTTTTGGTGGGGTTTTTTTGGTGGTTGGTTTTTTTTTTTTTTTTTTTTTTGGGGGGGGGGGGGGTTTTTTGTTTTGGTTTAAGGGTTTTTTTTGTTTCTTTTTGGTTTGCATTGTTTTGCCTTTGGAAGCAATGCCCTTATTTTGTATTCCTCATGTCTGATGTGAAGTAGCAGTAACTTGATATGAAGGACATCTTGAAATATTCTGCCTTTGTGAATATGAATGTAGGAATCTGCAGAAACTGTGAATGAACATTTACAACAAACTGTGAGCCTCCTACTGATGCACTCAGATACAAAACAGGAGGCGAGAGAGAGAAGGAAGAGAGATGAATTTGTTTTCCTAGCAAACAGCTGTCTTCTTTAACAGAAGAAACTAAAAAGAAAACAGTGTGTGAAGAGGCCAAAAGCTGCATTAATTACAGTATTTTTAGATGCTACAAGCACAATTTTGATAAACACTCTAAACTGTGAAAAAAATGTACTGTCAATGCAATTAAGTCTTTTTCATGGTGCAGCATCATCAATGCATGTGCCTGCTGAGAATATATTGTAGGCTGTGCAATGCAGTTTCCCTTTGATTGATGATTCAGACCAATCAGTAGGGACCATACCAACTCCTGGGGGATGCCACAGCAAACAAGCACAATGTCATCATTTAATTTCTTCTCTTGACCTACATTACAGAGTGAAGTCACTATTAAGAGCCAAATTCCAGACGTGATTACAGAAAAGCAACTCCCACAGGGTTAAAACTAACATGCACACAGCTTAGAAGAAAAAATTGTATTGGAGAGATTAATTCTTGGATATTTGGAGGGATGTTATTTATTTGTTTATTTAGATCAAATGTAGGATATTGGGAAGGTGACAGACTAATCTTTATGCTACTTTTAATGGCCAGGCTGCTGCAAGCTACTCATACTAGAAAAGCAATTCCTCTAGCCAGGAAAAAGCTAAATCTTGTTTCTTAGCTAGATAGTATTTCTATTTAGCTAAAGCATGCCATTAGAGCTGGTGTTCTATCAGGATGGACCTAGAAGTCAGCCTGAAATAATCCTTTTTGCTGGAGGCAGCCAGTAGTGACATCAGTCTGTCAGCTGCATTGCTCTCCTGTAGTGACACAAAGTCCTCCATTTCACGCCAGTGGGCAGTGACCATATTATCCCATCAAGAATTCAGAGCTGAGTGAGGTAACAACGCAAGATTTGATTTCATAGCCTACGGCACTTAGAAAACACTAGGAAGTTCAAATGCTATAGCACCTCCTTCATACATCATTTCTTTTGTTTGGAAAGCAAAACTGTCCTCTGCTTCCTGAACCAGCTCTCTGCCACAGTATTTATTTTTGCCCAAGGACTCAGTTATTGTCTTCAAGTACATCACTGTTTCAAGCAAGGATAAGTGAAAGGCCAACATTAGCAATGTTGCCAACAGCAGCTACTCTGACATGCTGAAATTTTCTACAGTGAGGGTGCAGCTCATCTGCACTAGAGGCATCATTTTCTCCAGGGCTAACTGTTTGGAATGCATTTCCTGAATAACAAAAGGGCATCTCTATGTGCAAAAGCTATTTTCAGCTTTGACTTCATTTATAAACTCAAAGCATCTACACTATTTTCATTTTTCCCATAAAGAATAGATGCAAGAAAAGATATGATGGATGCTAGTCACAATACTTTCTGAACTCCAGAAAACTGCCCAGACACTTCAGAATGAATATTTACATGATACAAAATGGAATAAAAGAATATAAATACTTTTATACATGAAATTGCAGATAAGAATAATTCTGGCTGTAGTGGAAGTTGTCAGTTTAAGCAGCTTCACGGATTGTTAAACAGGAACACACCTACCAGTGGAAGCTTAATATTTTTGCTAAGTAAAAAGTACTATAAAACTTTCTAATTTCCTGTTTTAAAGGTAATAATTTAAATCCTAATGATGTTTGTTTTGAAATTAGTCCCACAGAATCATGTACACTGAAAACTGACTTCAAATCTGTGGAATTGCCACCCTTAAGCACCTCCTCTGAGTACGGTCATAAAAAGATCCAGAACAAATACAGCACACTCTTTCTTAGGAAGCCCACAAGGAGCTACTTCTAGCCTAACATAAAACAATTCAGGCAGTAATACTAGTACTCTGTGGAATGTCTACTAAATTTGAAATTGACCAAAACTTGCAAAGACATATTATTTGGAACATTAAAAAAAAATAAAATTGCACTTTCTACTTTCAATGCATAAGAAATTTTATTTTAAATTTTCTAAGTCACAGCAGCTTCTGAAGCATCTTCTATGTACTTATAGGCTGTTTATCAGCTGTCATGCACTGCCATGGTTTTCCTTACCTTCAAACCAGAGATGGTTTAGTGCCTGCACCTTCCCAAATGGAGTGGCACATAAAGCTCACTGTCTCACAGAGTCTTGAATTAATCACTTATTAAGCTTTATATTAATCACTTATTAAGCTTTTATATATATATAACATATATATATATATGTCGCTGAATCCATATAATTGGTCTGTACCTCTTAAATTACTAACATATTTCTTCTGAGTTACTTAAGGAGAATTAAGTCCTTTTATAAGCATAAGGCATAAAAGTACAACTTTCATTCTATTTTTCCCATCCTCATGTATCTCTCTCTCTCTTTATATAAAGAAGTGTTCCATTATCCCTGAAAAGAGTAAAACTTTCAGCCCTGAAAATCTAGATTTCAAAATCCTTCAGGCACCTGGAACTGTGCTTCCAAGCTTAAGCAGTACTCGTGCAAGGCTGAGAGAGCTAAAAAGTAAAGTTAATTTACTGACAGATAATCTCTGTTCCAAGTATTTCAATTACTCATTAACTACTTCATATAAAAATAGGTCCTTAGACCAAGCACAAGAACCGATGTATCCCATTTGCTGCCCTCCCCTTGTGAGCCCTAGCAGCTAAGGACCTCTGTCCTCAACAATTACAAGAACTAATTGGACCACTTTCAGCAGAAGAAAGAGAGCAAACCAATATCAGTCTACATCACAGACCTCTATTCCCTGAAGACATACTTTAGGCATACTTAAATCCCTCATTAGCAAGACCTCAAATGTATATTTTGCCATTAGAAAAATAACTAAAAAAGCAGCCAATCTAAGTTTAAGAATAAATTGGCTGGTCTTATTTTAAAGAATGTAGGATTAAATGTTCTTTAGAAGAGCTCCTCTTGCTTCTTTGACTGTAGAGAAAATCTGGGAGTATTCCTGGACCAAGAGCCCCTTTCCCTGAACTCTGTTGCTGCCACCTCCCTGTCTCACGTTCTCATGTCTACACTCATCCTCCCCACAGTCACTGGATTGGAGAAGCACAATTTGATTATAAATCAAAACTGACATACTATCTACCTGATCAAGTGTTTTGATGTCCTTAGAGACCAAAATTCTAGGTCTAAAGAGGAAGAACATAAGACATTAGTGACCACCTAGATAGGATGGCAGCACTAACTGCTATCCCACGGGAGATTGGAGGCAGAAAGGGCAGAAAATGGGAGAATAGCAATTACCCTTATGAAGATTCACACTGGAACATGACACAGAGATCACATTTTCACAAGGCCATCGATAAGTACATCCTGAAGCAGCTCTAAAAGCAGCCCACAACCTGGGACACTTCTCTTAATCTTTTCCTCACTATCACACGTGACTTGGCTCAAAACTGCACATGTGAATTAAGATAAACTCTACCCTTACAGGAGCATCAAAAGACAAAGGGATACACCACAATTTTGCTATATTTCAGGAGGTAGAGCCATACAAAAATGAAGAAACTTGTTTAAAATGGGCAGCTAAGAGAATTAAAACCTGACAGTCAGTGTGGAGATTGTTGAAGGATCAACACCACTGATGAATGCATATCACAGATTTTTTTTTTTAAGTATTTTTAGAAAGCGTAGAAAACTCATGATGACTGAACAGCAGGTTAGGGAGGTAATTAGAAGCCATCAGAAGGCTAAAGCTGTGTCAAACTGGCAGATCAAATATAAAAACATAACCAAGAGGGCCCAAAATAGGATTTGAAGTACAACTGTCAAAAGGAATTAAACTAAATAGAAAATCTTTCTTTGAACACATCAGTAGCAAGAAGTTTGGCAAAGTCTGTAAGGCAAACAGTTGATCAAAGTACTCAAGCAACATGACAAATTGCAGAGGATGAAATTAGTTCTTTGTATTAGTGCTCACTGTAAAACAACAACAACAAACACCACACCACAAACAAACCAAAAAAACCCAGGCAGAATTCCATGCTGAAATTCTTATTTTGGGTGGGCTCTGTAAAGGATATCTCTGAATTCTGTCATATTTTACAGTTACTTTAAAGCAATGAGTAGTACACTGCAAAACCCCTCTAGCATACTGTAAGCAATTCTAAGAGAAATCAGGGATGAAATCAGTGTTTACCAGTGGTAGTGAGTAACCTTTCCATACAAAGCTGTCAAAATACTTGGAAAGGGTAAATGCAAGTTGAGTTTTTCAAAGCTGCTTAGATGATAATTAGATTCACATACCCAAAGAAAAACAACAGAGGTGGTGAAGGGTCTGGAAGCAGAAAGTACCTGAAGTCTTATGAGGGAGCAGATGAGGAGGAAACCAGTGTTGTTTTAGCCTGGAGAAAAAGAGACTGGAGTGGCCACCTTAACATTCTCTACAATTGCCTGTCAGCAGATAGTAGCAAGGTGGGGGGTTGGTCCCTTCTCCCCAGGTAAAAAGTGACAGGACAAAAAGAAATAGCCTTCAACGTGGGGTCAGGAGAGGTTAGATTGGATGTCAGGAAAAATTTCTTCATCATAAGTGTTATCAAGCCCTGGAAGAGATTGCCCAAGTAAGTGGTGGAGTCACCATCCCTGGAGGGGTATTTAAAAGATGTGTAGGGTGTGGCCTTAGGGACATGGTTTAGTGATGGAATTGGCAGGGTTAATTTTATGGTTGGACTCAATGATCTCACAGGTCTTTTCCAACCTAAATGGTTCTCTGATGCTATATAGGGAAAATTCATAAAGGCTGATGAAAGAAACCTTATATTTTAAGAAATACAGACATAATTTTATCTTCATCAATATGAATCAATATGAATAATCTATTTTTTCAACACTTGTAATAATAGTTTAAGCTGTGGTGTAAGAATTTCAGCCCCCCATGTCCCTCACGCTCCTTCTGACACTAATTTTGGATTATTAATTCAATGGAAGATTGAATGCAACAGGTTACAAGAAAAAAAAAATGTTATCATTCAAAGCAAATAAAAATACTGCAATAAATAATGCCAAATATGCCTGCCTGAAAATAGGTTGGTCAGAGTGTTTGAGGTAATTTTAATGTCTTTTCTTTTGTGCATGGAATGTTTGCCTCTAAACTGCTTTGTTTCTTTCATTGGTACAGGTTTACCTAAATGATCTGAACTCTAAAGAATGTTTACTAGAAATTACCTAGGAAAGAGAGGATTTTGTTTTGTGTTGCATTTTGCTCTTCTCAATATGTTGAAAGATTGTATTTCTCAATGTTTTTACAGCCTTTTCAGAGCAGTGCTTGCAACTATTGCTCACTATTTGTAGCCAGATGTCTGCTTGTATGGACAAAGGGGATGTCAGAGCCGATGCATTTTTCAGGAATAATCTTCATTCCCTTAACAATGCACATTGGATTTTCTTCCAGAGATTTGAGCAAGATCATCTTGTGTAACTATAGCTATCTATAAGTTTCATTCTTATATTTACTCTTAATAATATGAGCATTGTGTAAGTCCAGGGATTCATCTGATTCGGTATTCTGTTTCTAACAATGGCTATAGCCACCTCCCTGATTTGACTTAGGGAAATTAATTTAATTTATTGACAATTAAACACAGATAAGCAAGAAATAAGATAAAATGTAAAAACTTCTCCTTCTCTCCCTTTTTTAACAGGCTTAGCTTCCCTTCAGATGTCTCTACCTTTTTCCCTGTGAGCAGAATAGGGACGATGGAGAAGGGGGTTTTCAGTCAACTCCTTATGCATTGTCTCTGCTGCTCCTTTCCTCCTCACACTATTCAAGCATGGGGTCACTCTCACCGGATACAGTCCTTCATGAGTGCTTCTCACAGGCTGCAGTGTTAGCAGATCCCCTTCCACCAGGGTGAAGTCCTTCAGGAACAGGCTGCACAGTGAAGGCCCCCCCCACCCACCCCTTAGGGTTACAAGTCCTGCCAGAAAACCTGCTTGACCATGGGCTCTTCTCTATGAGGGCTCACAGGTTCTGCCCAGGACCTTGCTCCGGCATGATCTTCCCATGGAGTCATAGTCTCCTTTGGGTACCCCACCCTGCTCTGGCATGGTGTCCTCCAGATATCTGCTCCACCACAGACCTCTATGGAGTGCATGAGCTTACCATGGGCTGCACATGGGCTGCAGGGGAATATTTGCCATGGTGCCTGGAGCAACTCTTCCCTCACATCCCTCATGTATTCACAGCTGCTTCTCTCAAATATTCCTACAGTTCTCTCCCAGATGTTGTTTCCCAGGATTTTTTGCTCTCTCTGAAATACATTATCCCAGAATCACTACCACCATCACACGTGGGCTTGGCCTCCTGTGGCAGGTCTGTCTTGGAGCCAGGTGACATTGGCTCTATCAGACACAGGAACCTTCTGGCACCTTCTCAGAGCAGCCACCTCTGCAGTTCACCCTGCTACCAAAACTTTGCAATGGGAACCCAATACATATGGACAGTCCACCAAGTCAAGGCTTGTATGGAAGCTGTTCCCTACCTTTGACTGTTCATTGGCTTTTCCTGAATATTTCCTTTTCTGCAATATGACCTTTTTGAGAAGAGAGAATATGAACAATACGGTGTTGAAGATATGGCTGAACCACAGAAACGAAAACATACACTTTGTTCTTTTGTTTTCTGTTATTTCCCCATAAATTCCTAGCACTTGATACTTTCTGATTGTTACTGAGATGGTAGGTCCATAAACATAACTGTCATAATCAATAACGCCTCTGTGAAATTATGTGTTTTCCAAAAAAAAGAGGGTTTTCCAGTCTTCTTTGCAAAAATCTCCCCTTTTCTATCTTACTATGCCTCTGGTTTTGATTGAATATGTATTTACTGAATATTTGGGATGAAAATTATTAGTAGTAAAAAGCTGAAAATAACAAGAACGTTGAAGTCATTTGCATGACCTTTGCTTGTGTAAACAACCCCTACAAGTAAAGCAGTACTTTTTCCTCATGTATTAATTCAACTTTTATCACACAGTGAAAGGGAGAAAGGCAAGAAATTCTCATAAAAAATAAGAAAAACATTTATTTTCCTGTGACCAAGCCAAATACTTGCCTAACACCCTGATTAGGATACATTTACTGCCACCCTTATAAGAAGCACTCAGCAAACCAGGTGATGCTTGGTATGCCAACCAGCTGGGTCTAGGGATGCTATAATGAGTCTGAAGCTTTGATTTTCCTGAGGGAAATATAAATCCTGCTTGCATTCAACTGCTGTATTTCTGATACACGTGTTTGCGCAGAGAAGATAATGAGATATTTATAAGTGGCATGATACATTACCCCATAAAATTGATGAGTGATCCATGCATCACACTCTAAGAGAATCAAGAAATTAATCAGTCACAAACTATCCCTTCTTTCTTCTGAATTCTAATTTCTTAGAGGAGCTGTGAAAACTGTAAACTATTAAGAAGTCAAAAGTTAACATTCTGCAATAACACATGATTTATCCATCTGATTTGAAAACTACTTTAAATAGAAAGATTTAAATTCTTATCTCTTCCATTAAATAACACAGGGGAGTGTGCAGTCAGAGGTGAAAAACAAAAGAAAAAATCCATGAAAAGGATGCAGGAGGTTTTGGCAGGGAGAAGAGCTACCAAAAACCTTGAAAGTATACAGCTTAGGCAGGAAGCCTTTCCTTGTGAATGATACAGATTATGGGATTATCTTTCAGAAGTGTCTTTCAATAACTTGTGAAGAACCGTTCAAGGGCTGGAACAGATGGATGTCTGGAGAAAGCACACCTCCACTGCTTACAATATAATAGACAAAAACTTGGCATGAGTCTTTGGACATGAGAGTTAATTTCACTTTTGGTCTGGTCCAGAGACAATATAAGAATTACCTGTTCTTTGCCTGGAGCTGGCTATAATTCAGTCTTAGACAAGTTGTACTTAGAAAAGATGTGTGTTTCAGAACCCTGCAAAGTTCAGAAATATTCACATCAGAGAGTTACTCCACACTGATGCAATGCCTACTTTAAGTACATCTAGAATTTATCAGCTAGAAATCCCCACAGATTACTTCTAGTGAGAGAGATGATATTGAAGAGACTGTTCTCCAGTTCATTGATTCTACTAGATTTTGCGTTGTCTGTAATCCTTAAACACTGGGTAACATCATAGATGGAAGGATTAATTGTATCAGGTAAGACTGAGATACTTGGTTGGGAAGAAAAAAGGACAAAGAAAAGCAAGCCAAACCATTCAAATGAATCTACTAAGTTAATCTGGTTTTTTCTTTTATACCCTTTACAAAGACATTTGCTTCCATCTCCTTTGTCACTGTTATTTCATTTTTTTCTTTTGAAATTTTGGACTAAATGACTATTGAAAATCTTAGCAAATATCTCCTAAGATTTTTTGAAATTTTTCTTTTCAAAGGAAAATCATGGCTTGACCAATTTATTTCAGCTTGAAAAATAAGAAACTTTCAACCCTGTCAAGACAGGAAAAATATTTTAAAAATTACTTGGAAGCAAGCATCAGCTATATAAAAGACATGTGACAAAAACTTGAGCAAATTACTGTCAGGCACAATGTTCATCTGAATAGTGATGAACTTAAATATTTTTTAAGAGCTTTACTGTCCTTCCTGACCCCTGGACTGGAGAATAAAAAAAACACAAGTTCCTCCAAGGTGCAGAAATCCCCACTGAGGAACAACAACAACAAAAAATTAGGTTTGCATTCAGAGACATCTAATTAAATAGTGAAAATAACATTCATGCAGATAGTATCCATTCAATTGTTAGCACACACATGTACTCTACAGCATGTGCATGCTAATATTGAATGTGAAATGTAAGGTTTTAATAGCTCTAGGAGGCTCAAATGGATATTATAATGATTTTTTAGCAATATTCCTTATTCCATTTAAGGAGAGAGAATTGCAAATCCATTTACTTATTTATTTCTGATTTTGTTTTAGAAAGGGTTAAATTACACAAATAGTGTTACATTTGATGTGATTCTCAGTCACTAATAAATTGAGTGGAAAGTAAAGATTAATTTGTGGTGGAAACAAGAAAAAGAACATTAAGCCTGTTATTTTACAATATAGAAGTGAAAGAAACAAGGAAATTACAAATACAACTAATATGATAAGGGACAAGATTTTTCTGAGTATGAAGTTATCCTAAAACTGAGGTAACAAATCTCAGTACCTGTGACTTAACTATTTCATATTCTCTCCACCTGGAAACAACTATGGTAATGAATATATTTCTGTATTTTAATCTAAGCTCTTAATCACCTGTATATTTATGAACACAGTTCAGCAATTATTAGTAGCATTCCTGTCAGTCCCAACTGGTATCTGTATCCCATTTCTTATTGGAATTTTTCATGTTAATTCCCATCTTCTCTAAACTGACTGGTTTCTATGTAATGTTATTAAAAAAAAATCCTTTTTTAAAAAAACTCAATGACAAGATAACTATTAAAGTGGCTTATCTTTTAATAATTACTTTTCTAGGGACTGAATACTAAAGGATGATGTTCAAAGTGTTTATTTTGTTTTGGTTTTTTTCTTAGAAGGCTTGGAGTTTCTCAAACTTGCCTCTTTTTCAAATTCTTCATTGGCAAGCAGTTATGATTCCCTCCCTCAGCAAGATCAAAAATTCACCCTTGTTCTCAGCATTGTATTTTACTGGATCTCTCCACTTACATTGCTGGTATATTTGAAGATATGTGCTTTGCAATACCTGTGCTTGGAGAAGCAAGAACTGCCTGTGAAATTGGAATGGCATCACTAAGGACAAGAGGAAGGAAGGAAGGAAGGAAGGAAGGAAGGAAGGAAGGAAGGAAGGAAGGAAGGAAGGAAGGAAGGAAGGAAGGAAGGAAGGAAGGACGGAAGGAAGAAGGAAGGAAGCGGAAGGAAGGAAGGAAGGAAGGAAGAAGGAACGGAAGGAAGGAAGGAGGAAGGAAGGAAGGAAAAGAAAGAAAGAGAAAGAAAGAAAGAAGGAAGGAAGGAAGGAAGGAAGGAAGGAAGGAAGGAAGGAAGGAAGGAAGGAAGGAACAGTATACAACCCCCACCCAAAAAAAACCCCAACAACTTTTTTTTCAATCAGCACCCTTTTTTCTTCTTCCCTCTGACCTTTTCAAAATCAAGATAAAGATTACTTTAAATGAGGTGTACACAATTACAAACACCACCTAGTTGTCCTAGTAGTTTCCTTTGGGGAAAACTTCTGTATGAAAGAAGAGAATCATTAGTTTCTGTGCTTTCCGAATGGCAAAGATGCCTTCACTGCACTTCCCTCAAGCACGGCTCTACTTGTCTTCTGTAGCATTGGATTCTGGTTGGCAACAGTAGCTAGTTCTTGCTTCAGGACCGGATTATCCTGAGACCCCTACTCTGAAAACAGGAATTTAATTCTATGGAGAAAATGCAAAAGCATAAGTAGACTTATTTCTATAAACCACAGCAGAATAGCATATTTCTGGAAAGTTCTAAAATAAGCTTAAAAAGCCAAGAAATTAAAATCAGAACTAGTTTTGCTGTTTTTGAAATAACTATGGGCAGCTAAGCTAATTCCTGGAGCTGGAGATTTGCTCAACCCACCACACTTGCACCTGGGCAAGCTGCAGAAACTGGTTTCCCTATGACAGTCTAGAGAGAGTGGGCAACTCATACTTTCAGCCTTCCACAGTCAGAGGTAACACAGTGGAGCCCAAAATGGACTGCAAGAACCAGGAAAACCAGAATTTGGATTCTTGCTCTTCAAATAATACCAACCCCTGCTGAAGCAAATGAAACAGAGTCCAGGTTTAGGAGACCTGTGTGCAAATCAATAAAGTCAACAGAAAGAACAACTAGAGTGTACAGGCACAAGATACTGCTGTGGAGTTACTGTACCTGCACTAATGGCCAGCTAAGCTAATGTTCAGCCCAGCCTACAGCTGCTAACTCTAGTGTGAAGAACCTGAGCCCTTATTAGCACAGCAATCTGGGGACATCCTGTCTTCAAGAACAATGGACTCCCTGTCTAATCACAGATAATTTTTTAGCCTTCCATGGGCTTCTTCCCACGTGAACAGCATGCCTCCCATCCAGGCTGGGGCAGCAGTGGCTCACTGCACCCTTGCCAAAGTACTTGGGACTTTGCCATGAAAACAGCCACTATGAAACCTTCCCTCCTGGCTGCTCCTCACCATTTTCCCTCGAACCTTTATCACAGACTTTATTTCTCCAAGCTCTGCAGAAACTTCTTTCTGACACTTTCATGCCCTGAATAGAGAATACCCAAATCAGCTTCCTTATGTGTTTTTAGCAGTGCTTGCATTGAGTTTCTGCTTCGAATGTGAGAACAGGATGCCCTGACAAAACAGCACCACATCCCAAGCCCAAGTGTGCAGTCTGCCACCATAACTGTTTTGATTAAAATAGAAAGCATTACTGAATGTAGACAAAAATGGCCATGAAGTACAGATTGCTAAGGTCAGAAGGATTCTGCAAATGGGTTGTCATTTACAGTACAATCATTTACATTTACAGTACTGACACCAAAACCAATGCTCTAAATGCAATAGCAGTGTGCTTCTCAGTGCTTTTTAAAGATTTTTTTTTTTCTTTTTTTTTTTTTTTTTTTTTTAATGCTCAGAGGAATGTGAATTCTCAGCATGGGCTAATATGTTCAGAAACCTCACTGAAAGACTCCCTAAACATATGAAGTAATACTAAGCAGCACAGACCTAGTGGAATTTGATGTAGTTGTACTTAGAGCTTAAAATTTATTTTCAAATGAAAATGAAGCATTTAAATACCTACCGTTTCTTAAATATTTTCCATTCATGAATACAAGCCTTGGAATCTTCCATTATGGTTTTCTCAGCTTACTTAGAATACCAATAAACTTTCACTCTGTTCACTGTGTAAGTTTCTGTAGTGCACTGTAATTTTTTATGAACACTCTAGGCTTTTAAATTAAGATATAAGGTATTATATCAGTTTTACATACATATATATATGTTTTTTTTTTTTTTTCCAGAAGAAGCAGCTTACAGAAATGGAAGAAACTTTTAAATAAATTCATGAAAACAGTAGCTTCACTGATCAATATTGCTGGATGAGAGAAACAGTCTCCATATTTCTGTTATCCCTTGAGAGAAGGATATGGTCATAAACATGAGAAAGCAGAAGTCTTCCAAGCTGCCAAAATATTTGCACATCATATAACTTGCCCCATGATAATAAATAACCTGCTGCATCTGCTTGCTTTTATTGAAGTATATGTGGGAAATTTCTTCCTCAAGTTAATAGCCGTGCCTGTGAATAATATGATACTGCCTACAAGGTAGTATTTTACAGTTCCATTTGACCTCTCAATTTTCCTTCATGATGCATACTCTTCATAACTACTGCTTTCTGAGAACTTGGAAGAAAGGTCAGGACACTGATAAAATGAATAATTACTTCATAGGTATTTAGTTCTTTAAGAAATGCCAACTGATTTTGTCCAAATATAAACTAATATTATGCATGGACATATTAATATTAATCTTGATTTCCAGATATGAGAGCTACCTCTTAAAATGTATTTTTTATCTTGAAATGACAACCCGGTTAGCAACAAATTAATTCACATCGCTGAAAAAGAATATATATGTATGTATATATTCACATATATATACATACATATACACACACACACACACACACACATATATATATAGTGTTATAAGGTGAGGGCTAGAAATACAGTGAGTGAAAATGCCAAGACAAAGCTCTTTTGACCCACATCTCATTCCCAAGTGCAGGAAATGAAGTCCATGCTTGACTCTTATCAGCCCTCCTTGGAATCTGGCAGCACAAGAGGGTAATCATGCAGCAGTGCCGCAGTGTCAGCGCCCTGTCAACCAGGGCCTTGCAACTGTAGAACAGAGCCCTTGTCTGGTCAGGGATAATATCTAAAATAGGCTCAGCAAAGCACAAATAAAGGGCTAATAATCTCTGCCCTAGAGAGTACACCCGCTGGCAGTTTGATGCTGCACTGAAATTCATAAGCACAGCTCTTTGGTTGGTGCCAACCCCCTGAAATAACCATAAAACTCTGAGTAGTCTATTGCTTCTGCTCAGGAAATTGAGAGAGACTTTGTATTTCAAAAGAAAAGCTACAGATAAAAAGTGTCAGGGCGGGAGATATGCAAGTAAACAAGTTCAGGTGTTTAAATTTTTATTTTTTATTTATTTATTATGCCTATTTCTTCTGTTCCTTCTTCATCAGCAATATTTCTTCTAAGATGCTAAATAGACCTTTAGCTCTGAGTTTTGTTTCTCCATCTGATTCATCCCACCCAGGATCTATGAAGTTGGCAGCGTGCTGTATGATTTCTCTTTGCTTATTTCTTCCCCCTGCAGGTTTACAGTAGTGAATTTACTGCAGCAGAGAAAATATCATTCTGATCAAATTCTGAAAAATGAATCTATATACTTTTTAATTAGGTGATTTATTTATTTTTAGTCTGTAATTTTTCATACAATGTGTGAGTAAATCCATTATCTAGCAAATCAAAGAAATTATAGGGTGTGATGTCTTAATGCACTAAGGAACACATTTTTACTGAAACGTTTGGGTGTCATAAAGAGCTGTGGTTGCCTCCAATGAACTTATTTCAAGGGGACACAATGGTATAGTTTTTAAAATGGTACACGCTAGCTCATTCTCAAAGCGCCCTTGCTCGTTGCTCTCTTCCTTGTCCTCTCTTTGTACAGGAGGTTCATTGAATCACAGCTTTTCTGCCTGCCTGAGTTTCACCCACTCGTTATCAGGAATGAATCACATCTCCGTAGCATCTCCTCTCCTCCCAGCCAGTCTCCAAACAGAAGAATCAGCCCACAGATCAGCTCCTGATTTCAGTCATGTGAGTGATTCTCCCACCCCAGTGGATGTGGGCGACCACCTGTGGTGTGTGCACAGCTCGGCACTGGCTGGCTGGGTACAGCTGGGCACTGGGGCTGCACAGCACCAGGGTGCCAGGGGAGCCCAGTCCCAAGAAGTGGGAAGTCATAAACTTGCAAGAGCTACCACAGTACCTGCTGACAAAGTCTCTTTCCTTCCCATGCTGTCTCTCCTTACTTGTGAAATTACCCCACTACTCCCATTACATCCAGGAACATGGTTCTGAGTCAAAGTTTCTAACCCACACTGTATTGGCACCACTCAGAAGCTGTTGCAGTTTTCACTGTATTCACTTATACTGCAGGTGTGCTTTAACCCCATTCCTGAAAGGGACTTGGATTATCTACTGATAAATGGTTCAAAAATAGCTGGTCTATTTTTTTTTATTTATTTATTTTTTTCCCCTGAAACTTGTAAAAGAAAGCAGCTGACAACCTGGGGTTTAGATTGTCCCATATTTCAAAAGAGAAATAGATGTTCTGCTCATACAGAAATTACTGTCTATTGTAGTCTTGAAGTCCTGGAGCTGAGCTAAGCTTTCCCACTGAAGATAAAATAAATACATCCACACTAAGAGCTTCTTTTGACAGTTTTTGTTATTTTTACTTTATGCACATGCTTTTTTTAAAAAAAGAGGCTTTATTGACCAGAGCTTTCTTTCCAGAACGCATTCTTCATTATATCATATCAAATAAAGTAACAGAAAGAACATCGTGGGACAAGAGAGCAGAAGAGGAGTGGGAAAGAGCAAGTAGGGAAAAAAGTAAGGCTCAGGAATGCAGTGCCATGCTCAAATCATGTCAATACTGATGGTTGAACCTTCCCTGAGGAGAGAGGCAGGAGTAAGAGCAGTTGACAGACCAGAGCTTGGAAAGAAATGATTATACCACCTAGCTTTGAGATTCCAAGCACTTCACTATGAATATGTCATTTTGGAATATCAATTTGTGGGGCTCTTTATGAATTCAAGTATAATTCAGAAATCCTCCACATTCAGGGTTCATCCTTCTTGCCCAGAAAGCCACAATGTATCCCCATGTTAAATATCTATAACTAGGTGAGCTGGCTATCCCAGATGAAATATTCACATCCTTAAAGTTAAAAATACTATTTCAAAGGACTGACGAATACAACTTTACAAGATTAATATAAGCACCACCATATTATCTAAGAGTACATATTATTCAGATTGCACACTTGAAAACTGTGTGAAGGCTCATAATGCATCCCAGCATCCTGATGTTACTGTATTAAGGCACAAAAGTGGAGCAGGACAGCAGACCTAATCTGAAGAAAAAAAAAAATAATACCTTTGACAGAAAGAATGAAAATTGTGACAAGCAAGTGAAGGAACAACAATAAAGGATCCAAAAGAATAAAATAAACTGTATCTTATTTTGGACTAATTTATCTCTGGTTTGGGGGTCAGAGCAAAAGTAGAAGCAAACTACATGGGAAGGAGAACTACGGAAGCACGGAAGCTAAGAGGATGAACATTTTACTACTAGCCCTTTCATCCTTTCCCAGAGCCACAGACCCATCAGGACAGTGAGGAATCTCTTACCTTCTGAGTTCTGTCCCAGTAAGCCTTGGCAGAGAGGTGGGATATAGATTTACTACCACACCCATGTCCTTTGGCCAAATCTTGATCAGGTCCTGGGAGATACCTGGTTTGTACCGCTGCCTATTGCTCTCCTATCTGAGAGTCTCATTCTGACATGCAAGGCCATCTCTTTTACACATTTCCGTGAACTTGTGACAATTGAGGTAACTCAATAATAGTCTCAACAGCCTAGTCCTGCTATAAGTTCACCACATCACAGAGCAGCTGATGAGACCATGTGTTCTGCCTACGTTTTTCCAGCACCTGAGACAAGAATGGCTTTTTCTATTTTTACCTCTTTCTTCTAGTACATTTTGTCTTAAGAAAAAAACCCCAAACTTTAAACCAGCCGTCCATCTCAACTAACTTTTTCTCCTCCATCCCTTTCCCAGTACCTAAGGGAATGGTCAGTGTCATAAGTTCTAAATATAGTAAAAGGCACTCAAGCAGGACTTTTACCCATTAAAAACAACAAAAAAAAGTCAAAACCCAAACCCAGAACAAATCAAAATAAAACCACACACTTTCTTAGACAAAATAAAAGGAAGTTTAAAAGGAACACAAAATTATAAAAATGGAAAACAGTTCCTGTTTAGCATTCCCATTGTTTGTCTTCACCTGTTTCCCTCTTTCTCATCTATCCTACATAGACAAAGATGTGCTAATATGAAAGAAGCCCACAGTACCCATTGACATGAGTAGCATGTAGCCTGTAACGAGAACAGATGTGTAGAACAGAGAGGCTGGCTCTAGAGACTTGACAGCCACCAAAAAGCTGGTATAGGTGCACTGCCAGTTATTCAAAACTGGAAATTATCTCTGAATTCATTACCGACATAGAGAGGGACACTTTGAAGGCCTTTAATTCTCTAGGTTTATTTATAGAAGTGCAATGCAACTCTGTTTCTTCCTCTATTAGAAAGTGTTACAGTATTATCAGTAACACCAAACAAACATTATATGGATCTCAGACTTACCCATTTTAGCAGTGAAATTGCCAAGGTAATGAAATAATATTTATGATACTGTATAAGCCTTCCCATTACTACAGTATATTCAGAGAAGACAATCTAATGCTAAACTACTTCAGCTTTGCAAAAGCTCACACATCAGCTGTTTTGTTGAGGTGGGGGTTGGAATCTCACTATAGCTTCTTCTTCAAGATATCTTTGCCTACACTTTTTTCCTGGATCAGTGTTTCACTTCTATGTTTGCTGGATATATACTTTTTTTTTTCATTTCTCCATAGGTGATTCCAAAATATTCATGCATTTCAAAGAAAATCACATTATTTAATATATATGACAAACAATTAAAGAGGAATTTTAGTTAAGATGTTTGTAGGTTATCACATTTTTCTTGATCCCTTTGGTAGCGGAACACAGGACACAATTTGCTTTCATTTGCATGGGTGTCCAGTAGACCTGTATATGACTGTTCCAGGGGTGGAAATACAGCCCTATCATCTGCCATGGAGCCATCCAGACTGCACTGGAATACAGTGAAGCTCTGAAATACATGCAATACATGGATGTCATTATTGTGTGGAACAACACATTGAAACTAGTTTTTGAGAAGGGGAAGACAGCAGTCCATATCTTTCTGAAAGCCAGTTTGGCCATAAAAAAAATAAGGTCATTGGACTTGCACAAGACATCCAGTTTTTAGGAATAAAATAACAATATGGAGGTTGTCAGATCCGAATAGATGAAATTTACAAGATAACAGCAATGTCTCCATCAACAAGCAAAAAGGGAACACAAGCTTTCTTAGGCATTGTGGGGATTTTGAAGAGTGTGCTGAAGGGTCCCCACTATATAATGAACTACCATGAAATAAAAAGCAGTATGCCCTATTCACTGATGAGTCATGTCTTATTGTAGAAAAAAATCAAACTAAGAAAGCTGTTGTCTCACATGACAAGTCATAGAAACTGTTAAGAGACACAGTAAATTGAGTCAGTTTGTAGAGCTGAAAGCCATCAAGCTGACTTTAGACATTGCTGAATGAGAAAAATGGCCAATGCTTTATAATGAGTCATTGATAGTGGCAAATGTCCTGTGAGGGTGGTGACAGCAATGGAAACAGAGCAACTGACAGCACAGAGTTAAACCCGTCTGGTTGCTGAATTATGGCAAAATACTGCTGCTAGTTGTAAAACTGCGTCATGTAGATGCTTTCGTACCCAAGAGCTGGGCCACTGTAAAGCCAGATCAGCAGGTGGGTCAGGCTGCTACAATTGAAGTGGTTCATTTGAATCTGAGCTGGCAAAAGAAGCAGTGGGTTATTTAGAGCCCAATGGGCTCATGACACCTCAGACCATCAAGGAAGAGTTGTGACATAAAGATGGACCCATAGATGGGTTGGACTGAACCATTGACACTATTGCATAGCCTATTCATCAATGTAAAATATGCTGCAATCAAGCAGGCCAAGCACTTAAAATGTCTCTGGTATGGATGAGGATGGCTGAAATATAAATATGGGGAGATCTAGCAGATTGACTATATCACACTTTCTCAAACCCTCCCAGACAAGCGGCACGTGCTTACCATGATGGAAGAAACCACCAGATAGCTGGAAATATATCCCTTACCCCACACCACCACCAAGAACACTATCTTGTTTTAAAAAACAAGTTTTATGGTGACATTGCACCCCAAAAAGAATTGATTCAGACACGCTGTTATCTTGTTAATTTCAATCCCAAAAAAAGCCCATAGACACCTGGCCCAAAGAGCATGGCATTGAGTGGGTAAATGACATCCCCCATCAAGCACCAGTCTCCAGGAAAACTGAATTGTACAATAGACTTTAAAGACTACACTGAGAGAAATGGGTGGTGGAACCTTCAAATACTGTGGTACACATTAACCACTTGGTTAGCTGACTCTAAGGAACCTGCCAATTAAGTGGCCTTGCTGAGTCAAAATTTTAGCATATTATGGAAGAGGATAAAGTCACTGTAGTGCAGAAGACAGTCTGGGTTACCTTGACCAATGGCAAACACATTTGTGAGACAGCTTTTCTCAAGGACCTTTACTTGGTAGATAATGAGGAAAGATGGGGATGTCTGATCTGTGCCTCAGTGAGGTTTGATTTCACGTAATAGCCAGTGATTTGAATTACATTATGTTAACTGCTGTATAATACTGTATGTCTGCACTACAACAGTTCCTATATGTTCATGTCAATGACATGACAGGAATAACTGCCCAGATTAGTGAAGAATGAATTTTGATAAATCTGGGCAGAGGGCAGCAATGCTAGACCTGGACGAGCACAGAAATGATGGAACTGTAACTGGCTTCAGCATGTAGCAATCCAATACGACAAAAAACTTCCTGCCCTGAAGGACTGCTATGATGGATACAGCTCAAAGTCATGGACTAAATTATCTCAATGGATATTTTAGAGGAATAGCCCATAGACTAAGCGACTCCTACCTGCATGTATATATCAAAAGATAGGAAAGGATGTATTGGAAATATTGGGATATGGCCATGATGGAAATGGTATAGAATTAGGGGTGGGTATTGTCATGGTTTCAGCTGGAAGGGAGTTTTTTTTTTTTTCCTGGTAGGTGGTACAGTGTTGCATTTTGGATTTAGGATGAGAATAATGTTGATAACACACTGATGGTTTAGTTGTTGCTAAAAAGTGTTTACATAAAGTCAAGGCCTTTTCTGACTCTCAACCCACCCCACCAGTGAGCAGGCTGAGGGTCCACAAGAAGCATGACTGTCTATTAAGTGGTGATTATCTGAGCTCAAGAGTTTTACTTTTTGTTTCCCAAAAATTTCTCGCTCATTGCACTGGAGTGATGAATGAGAGAGCAGCTGTGCGGTGTTCAGCCATCTGACAGGTTAAAACATGGCACCATTTCAGATCTAAGATGACACACATTCAGCTACGGATCATCAAAGACCTGAAAAAGTACATATAATTTGAAATTCCTCAGAACTGAATGTCTTCTTCTTCCCTTCAACATACATACTTTGAGTTTAAAAAATTATAAAAAAATAAAAAATCACTAAGCAAATCAAAAATATTCTGAGGCAAGCACTCAGCATTGATAGTTTCACTTCTGTGTTTAAACTTGTTAAACTTGTAAACCACTAAAAATAGCACCTTCCAATGCAAAAACAAAGAAATGAAAAAAAAAAAAAAAATCCTTATTTGGTTTCTCCTAAAAATACAAAAATCATAAAAAACCCTCAAAATTTGAAGTGTGGCTTGCAATGCACCATCTACAAGAAAGATGGAGAGAGGCTATCTTCAATAACATGTGTTGAGATGATGGAAAGAAATGGATTCGAACTGAAAGAGAGTAGGTTTAGATTAGGGTATTAGGAAGAAATTCTTTACTGTGAGGGTGGTGGGGCACTGGAAAAGATTTCCAAGAGAAGTTGTGAATGCCCCATCTCTGGCAGTGTTCAAGGCCAAGCTAGATGGGGCAATGACTAACCTGGTCCAGTGAAAGGTGTCCCTGTCCTTGGGACACCTTGGTGGGGGGGTTTGAACTAGATGATCTTTAAGCCTTTCCAGCCCAAGCCATTTCATGTTTCTATTTCATGTTTCTATTGCTGTAATTTTCATTTAAGTAATCTTTTGCAAGTGCCTGGCTGCCTTGTGTAGAAAGATTGTACCTGAAACACTTCTGAGGCCTGTGAATATTCTTCAAGATCTGAGCAGAGGTCTGTGGGGCTCTGTGGCCTCAGCTGAGGTTCCCTTTGAAATACAGAAGCATCTTCTCTATGAGGGTACAGAAATCTCACTGGTCCAGTTCTCTCCTGTTTCTGTAAGAGACTTGCAATGTTGTTTAAACTTGTACCGCTTAATCGTATCCTTCCACCTCTTAGGAAAGAGTGATTGGCATGCATTGCTGGCTTTCCATTTCTTCTCTTCTAGAGGTGAGTTATGCTACATGATCCACCATAAAAAATGCAGGGTAGAAAATAATGAAATACTCTTTACTGCGTGTAATAAGTGGTTTATTCATACAGTTATGGAAAACATTTTGAAACAGCTAAGATTAAACACCACAGGAAGCTGCTGAGGTACATTATTTATCAATATGATCTGTACCAGTATTTGGCTCCCTCATCCTGCAAGTAATTTCAACTATGCAGTGCTTTACCAGGCACTAATTGGCAGCTCTGTAGGTACTCTTACAGTATATTTTCCTTTGCCTTCAAAAGTCAAACGGTGAAAAATAATGTTCCAGGCTGATATTTTTATCCTATTTTTATTCCTTTAAGGAAAGACTACAGGAATAACTGCTAAAATTTGAAACATGTCATGTGGTCCTAATAGACTACTAATTTTGGATTTTACTTCATATTATAAGAAAAAGGTTTTCATGTGAATAAAGATGTTCACCTTCATTGCTTTTGCAAGTGCAGGAGAAAATTTGTTTAAGTGTTTAGGGAAATATGCTCTGAATTTGGTTTTACAAGCATTTTAATATTGCAGTACATTTAGACACATTTTTCTGTAACTTAATGGTGTTTGCCTGTCAAATTATCAATTACTCACTCATTTCAGGTGTGATTCACAAGCAACAAGTAAATTCCCTTGCAACACAATATCTTCCAACATCTATTTACAGATAAAACTGTGCTGCTGTTCGAAGGTGGTGATAAACACTTGTGTCCTATAAATGTCTACGTTAATTATTTTCATACCTTGAAGAAAACAATTTTAGACTTCTTAAGAAGGTCATCCTGATGAACAGTAAAGAAAGAGATGCTCCATAGGTTACAACAATAAAACTCTTCTGCAATTTACTGAGGTTTCTTTTTTCAGCAGACCTGTGATCTTTGCTTACATACAGTCTGGGAAGCCAAGAATTTCATGATTAAATGTTTTAGGAAGCAATTATGGGATGCTTTCCAGTAACACAACCATCCAAAGTTATTGCTTTGCTTTGGTGTTTTACTTCATTTCCAACATCTCAAGGTTAGAAAATCTATTACACAAAGAAGTGTTTGCCAACAACTGGTATACAGCAGCTCAGTTTTCACTGTTACCTCTCATGCTCAGAAAAGGATGTAAAATTTAGAATAACAGAATTATAGAATCATTAAAGTTGGAAAAGATCTCCAAGATCACTGAGTGCATTCAGCTGTCTAAGATTTGTATATTGTTGTCTATAGTAATTCTGTAGTTGAGAATTGAATTCTAAGCTACTTTGAGGTGAAAAGAGCAAATTAAGGTAGAAGTCTGCAAATTTGGAAGGGATGCTAACATCACCTCAGACCACAGTCTTATACTACAGGTTGGATAGAGTTCCCCCAATAACCATAGACCTGAATATTTGTAGGAATCTTTACATTCCCTCCACTTTGTCAAAATCCATGATGAACATGATGATGAGACCTTGGGGACGTGTTGCAATGCATTAATTTGGTTTATATTTCATCAGATTTGCAATGGTTTTTTCTATGTATCTATCCTATGATCTGTCCTTGCCCCGCAGTGCCCATCCCCCACACTGAAATGTAACCCAGCCCTGTTCCCTGCCATTTCTCCCTTACTGGGTCGTGTCTTGTCCCTGCCTCTGGGCCCTGCCCCCTGGGAAAAAGCCCCGACAGGGGAGTGGCGAGCTCTCTCTGGCATCGGCAAGCCATCAGGACGGGCTCCAGCCAAGCAGGGCAGGACTTGAGAATAAAAGCTGTAATATCCCACCCGAAGCCAGAGAGCAGACTCTTTTACTTTTGCCATCGGTGGCTGTCTAGTCTGGTGGGGAAATACCACAGGTTGCAGAGCATAGATGGATGCACTAGATGCTTTCACTTCAAGACTTGATGGCTCATACTCTGAAGTTACAACTAAAGACTCGATCCTTACACTTTAAAATCAGGCTCATTTCTTCACAAATCTACAAAATCTAACAGAAATTATATCATAGGACCGGGAAAACTAGTAATAATATAGCTATTATATATATCTAATCCCTTTTTTGTTTGTTTGTTTATTCATTGCCAAATACAAAAAAATTTCTAAATTTCTAAAAGAAATTACAAATACACAGTAATGACCTGAATTTATTTTCTCCCCATTCATCTGTTCAGGAGAAGATTTAAATGCTTTTCCAAGCACAACTATGCTGCAAGATGTGATATTCCTCTCTGGAGGCTGCCTTAGTACTGCAAAAAGCTTATTTTGATGACACATCCACAAGAACTAGCACACAAAAGACTACTTCTCGCACTCAACAGACTCTTGCTTGGTTGCATCAGCTGTATACAAGGGCAGGGATGGGGACAGAGAAGGTAGAACATGCCGCTCTCTCAACACCCACCAGCTGGCACATACAAGCTCCTGTATTCACACACAGTGTGTCCAGCACAGAGTCAGCTCAAGGCTAACAGCTTTCCCAGAATTTCCTTTCCTTTTTATGCCTTCTTTTTCCCTGTCCAGTACCCTTGTTTGCCTGTAGGATGCTGAGGAACCTGCACATTAGAGGCACCTTAATTCCCTACAGTGTATTAATTTTTTAATTCAGTCAAGACCACAAATGTGCATGCTAATGTCAGCTGTGCCAAGGGTACCTGAAAAACTGATTGGGCCTCTGACCCCATTCCAGGAGATGAGGTACATGAGCACGTCCTTCAAAGCACAGAGCAGTCCTACGCCTGTAGAATGCTGCTACGCCTTAGCATTTCTGTACTTTGCAATGTTTGTAGGAAAATGCTCCCTTCAAGCATTAGCCATCTGGCAACATTTGCTTATCAAATCTTTCTGCATGCCTCAAGGGACAGCTGTGGGCAGATCTAAGGCAGTAACAAATACACCAGATTAGGACCTTGGTCTTTTAAATTTTTTTCTATTTTAATGGAGAGTAGGGAGAAGGGGAATGTTCATCACGATACCTTACATACTCCATATAATTGCTACATCTTTTGCTAGCATATATGTTTCCTACACAAAAAACCTGTCTGTGCTTTCAAAATACTCAAAGAGCCAGCTTAGGTATAATTACAACTGTAATATTAAAATCAACTCTAAATATCTTAAATTGTTCATCACATCATAGCCAAACCTAACACCTGAGAATAGGGTGCTGACTTACTTGAGGAATACTTGTATGACTAACCAACCATGTGCTTGAATTCAAGCTTCAGAATCAAGCCAATAGCTGGCAATTTATGCTAGTTCACAGATTCTTGTATTTGCAAAACACGGTTGCAATTTTTTTTCCTCACCCTTCAAAAGATATAAATTCACTCAGAAGAAAACAATGTCAGGCTTAAGGGAAGAAAAGCAACCCAGCAGTGGATTTATGATTTTGTTGTTTGGAAGGCTGCTAACTCAAGCTCCCTACCTCCCTTTTTATTTTTATATGAGTACATAAGGAATTTCTGTCAGAACAATCAGTCAGAGAAACATTAAACACTATACTTGATGGAATACATCCAGGAAATAATCACACTGGAATCAGTTTATCTCCAAGAAATTGAAGTGTATGGGCTCCAGCTCTTAAGTAAAATACTTTCCTATGATTGAAATGAAGACACCACCAATTCAGAAGATAAATCTCTTTCTTTTCATCTATTCTGCTTCTGCATACCCGCTACTTATTAATACTGATGCTCAAACTCTGGAAAGAACACACTTTACAGATTAAGACAGCTCAATCCTTCACTTCCCAATTTAAAAATCTTGTCTGAACACACAAAAATTGATATATTACCTTATATTCTGTGAAAGCTAAATATAATTTTATTTCTGTTCATTTACGGATTCACTCAGGTTGGAAGGGACATCAGAAGGTTTATAGTCCAACCTCCTGCTCATATGAGAGTCAGCTCTGAGGTACAACCAGGTCACTCAGGGCTTTACCGTATTACATCTTGAAACCCTGCAAGAATGACGCTGCACAATCTCTATGGGCATGTCCTGTCCTGCTGCCCAAGGGTCCTACTGAGAAGGACATAGGATACACTCCTATAAAAGGAGGCCAGTTTTCCCATTTTTCTGTCTGTGGCCACTGCCTCAGAGACCAGCTCAGACTCCCTCAGTTCCCTCCCTGTAGACACCATGTTCCTGTGGTTAGGTCCTTTGAGCCATCTCTGCCCCAGGCTGAATAAGCCCCTCTTCCTCAGCCTGCCACAGCACTGACCAATCTGACCGCCCCCACTGCAGGCCGTCGCATAAGGCCTTGGTGGATTTCATGAATCCTCTTGTTTATCTACACCCTTCTGGATGGCAGCCCTACCCTCAAATATATTGAGGACTTCAGTTTGTTGATGCTGCCTTCCACCTCCTCCTCCAAGCTGGTTGGACATGACGACGTTAGTGAACAGGGCAGGACCCAGGACCGACCCCTGAAGTACTGCACTTGTAACTGACCTCCAGGTAGAGCACAACCACTGAACTTTAGCCTGGCTGTCTTCTTACCCATTTGACAGTCCTTATCTAATCTGGAATGTCCTAACTTGGACTGAAGAATATGGTGGCAGATGGTGCTGAAAGCTTTGCTTATGTCATAAATGCCATTCACTGTTTTTCCCTAGTCCAGCAATCCAATAAATTTATCACAAAAAGGCAGTCAGGTTTGTCAGACATGATTTATTCTTGGCAAATTAATGCTGGCTCCCAGTTACCTTCTACATGTGCCCAGAAATGTGCTCTTAAGAAGACTTTTCCTAAAACACCCACAGGGGTCACAGTGAGGCTGAAACTCTGTAATTGCCCAGACTGTCCTTTTCGCTGTTTACAGAGATGAGTGCAACATTTGCCTTTTCCACTCATTGAGAACCTATCCTGGTCTCACTGACTTTCAAAGATGATAGAAAGTGGCCTTGCAAATACATCAGTCAGGTCTCAAAGCAGCCTTGAATGCAGCCAGTCTGGTCCTGTTCTTATCCTGTGCTAAGATGCAAGAAGACATTGGGTCTATCAGCCTTATCCATGGCTCCTGTTAACTAAATCACCCAGCCTATTCACCACTGTGTCACATTTTCCTTGTCTAGCCTATTAGCAAATCCCTTAAATAGTATTTTTTCCTGCCTGAAAATGATGTACTACAAGACTTCACACATAACAAGGCTCACTTTAGGAAAGGTAGGTAGGGAGTTTTGTTCAAAGCCTAAGGGTCTTGAGATTTTATTTTAAAATAAAAGAGAGACTCCAGATATCAGTTTATTAATTAATTCTGTAATATAGTTTATATATATATATATATATGTAGCCTTAAACACTAAGCATGGGACTTGGGAAGTCTGTAACTCAAGACACGTAATTACATTTCAAGTAAACCCTTTCCTTCCTTATATGCCCAGACTGTGTCTGAATCCAAAGATTATTTCAACTAGTATAAATTTAATCTGTTAGAACAAATGTTGCATGTTACATTGCATATATCAATCTTCACTGCAATCAATAAACACCTGTATGGCAAAAGGGGAATATGAGACTATTCCTTAGTTGTCCTTTGGAAAAAGGGAGTTCATGCAAAGGAACAGTGCTAGCAGCTCTACTGACTGCTGTGAAAGGGACTCAATGACTCAACAGACAAATCCTTTACATGCACTTTTAAAAATTTCACTAAACAACTGTACACAAGCTGAAAAGGATAATGTTAAGAAATGAAAGATTCCTCAAGCAGACAGACTTAGATGCAGAGATCAAAGACAGTAAAATGGTAATCAGAGTTCAATGCTGCAAAATATTCAGTATTGTAAATACACATGAATGTCAGCAGCATTTTCAAGATATGAGGATGTCATAGCATCACCTCACACCCTGGAAAATAAATGTAGCAAATATTGATTTCAGCAAAACAGTTTGTAGAATAGTGTGATCTGTAAAACAAAAAAGTATTTCAAACAAACAAAGCATGGTACACATTCATTCAAAAATAAATTTTTGGCTGAGAATTTACAAAGATATGGGACAAATATGGAATACAAATTTTTCACAGCTGAGTAATACTCTGATCAACTATGTGCTTTGTAAACACCTGCCTGAATGTCAGGTCAGATGAATCAATCCCATCAGAGTTCCTTCTTCTTCAAATGCCGTTATTTTCCTCTTCTAGACAATGAGAAGCCTTCTTAGAGGTGACTCATGTACATGGTTGTATCTGAATTTTTATGAGAAACTTATTCTTTCCAGGACAATATTTTGTTTGACAAGATGTAGCTAAAGAACTCCATCTTGCAAATGCATGCCTATTCTCTGAGTACACAGTGGTCAGTATAAAAACACTTGGACAATGTACAACCACATTAATGCAAGGGCATGGCTTGAGTCAGCCTTGCTGAGGTATGCAGACCTTAGAAGAGCAGTGGGTGAAGCACTCAGAGAGACCTCCAGGACCAAAATAGCCCTGTTCCAAATCCAACTACCGGGTAAGGTCCTGAAGATCTGTTGGCTTCTTTTATTTAGATGGGTAAGGAAAGAAATCTAAGGGCTACATGACCACACACACACACAATATCAGAATCACCTGGTTTGTGCATTCCTGGACACCACTACATTAAGGGATTTTTGGTTGTTAGGTTTTTTAAATTATTATTATTATTACTACTTTGTGTTGAGAATTCAACTCTTAAATAAAGTACTATAAGAATAATTGCAGGTTTAGATAATTTGAAATCTTGAGGTAAAAAATTTAATGTTTTATCAACTAACAGCAAGAGGAAACAACCCAAAATCTAGTCCCTAAGAGGCTACAAAATACCCTTTTCAAAGATGTCACTCTGACTGAATTTTCAACAACCTTTTGGTCATACTTGGTAGGCACAGAAGGGCCACAAAACAGGTCTGACCCCTAGTCCTGCTCCTGAAGGATAGTGCTCTCCATATAGTTATTATTGGTAGAACTGTTTCACACAAAGTGCAAAAGAGCTGTTCCAGCACAGATCTCAATTCACTTTGGCCTGGGACTCAAGGAAAGGTGGGGCTGTGTTGGTGGAATAAAATGCCTGGCTGCCTCTCAATAATTCTTGATCATTGAGACAGGGATTCAATGTAGGTGTGAGAAATGCAAGAACTCTAAGTAGCCTGCTTCATTGTCCATCACAGAATTTGATTGTACCTGTGTGGTTGGATGATCTGGGAATTTTTTAAAACTTAAGGAAAAAGAGTGCCTTCTGGGTATCAAAGTTCCTATCAACACATAATCCTAAAAAGCTCTTTACCCTCCTCTTACTTGGGCACAGCTTTCCACAGTGCTGCTGCAAATCCAAGAGACCCTTCCGCTCCTGACAATTATTTGCTTACTTTTAGTCTCACAGAGATGTTTGCTTCATTCCTTCCTCAGCCTACCTATATTTCAACAATTCATCTTTGCACCTCACAAGAAGCACAAAAGTTCAGTAATGAGAGATTAAGCCTCAAAATCCTCTTCCTGAAAAACTTGAAAATAGATCAGTGAATTTAACTTTTCATACAGTGCTGTAAGTGACTGAAGAATCTCCTTAGTCCGCAAATTAAAAAACACAATTTTTTATACCTAATGAAGAGCCTACCAATTTGGAACAGAACCACTTATGTGCCCTGCTACCTGAAATTCTGCCCTTCAGAAGTTTTCAGCCACTGAAATAGTTTCTTTTCTGTCTCAAGCTAAGGCAATCATTTTTCCACTGGAATTAAAATTATATAACTACTGTGGGGCCTTTTTTTTTCTCATAACTTGACACCGAGAAGACAAGAAACAACTAGTGAATGAAAGTTTGATAAAGTTTATGGTTTCAACAGTAATAACAGCCATTCAATTGTTCTTACTGGACTAATATGTTTTAGTAAAACAAAAAATTTCAGAACATTTTAAATAAATATTCATTATTATTGGAATGTAGTAAATTCTGAGGATTTTCTTATCCAAATTTCAGGTATTGAAGAAGGGGCGAAAAAGCAATCCACTTTGCGTTTGTTGCAGAAATAATTAAACTGACACACATCTAATGAAATCAATTCTAAAAAAAAATAAGAGGTGCAGATTTTACAATGCTATACCTTCTGAATTATTTGGGACAGATTTGATAAGTATAGCATCATAATAAACCTCAAATCACTAAAACATTAATGTCCTCCCAACCTGTCAAAATGTTTATATCAGAATAAAAAAAATTTGTATTTTCTCTAGAGAATCTCTATTATAACAACTTTACTTCATGTTTCTCTCAAAATAAAGACTTTAAACATTATTATTCAATAAATTAATATAAAACCCAGAAACCTTCTCAGCTTGGTCTAATATGAAAATATTATTTGGCAACTAAAATTTGTACCTTTCTTAGGACATTCATTCTCCTACTAAGGGAACTGAGAGGTGAGACCTGAGAGCTCAAGGTTTCCTTGCAATTGGACCTTCCTATGGAGGTGTAATATCTGCACTATGCCAACCCCCATTAGTTACAGAGATACTCTAGAGGAGGAGCATGATTGAATTAGTTTCTTGAAATCTCAATCTAAAATGAAAATAAAGTAGAATCAAAAGTTAGTTTAGAAACTTTTCAAATTTCTGCCCCGCCACCACCCCCTCCACCCCCCTCCCCCGAAAGAGTTTGTTCAACATTGTATTTTAAATTGATTTCCTATTTTGGCAACTTCACAGAATACTAAATCAAGAAGTTTACCCAGTTTGACACCGTGAAAAACACTGGAATGGGAAAAGAGTCTTAGGGAATGATTTTCATGAAGAATTTAATCTTTCTTCACTTGTTCTTTATTTCATCTGACATTTCTCAAATTTACTATGGCTTTGTGTTCATCAGTGCTGTACTTACAAATCACGAAAATTTCCCTTTTCAGATTTTCACCTTGTCAAAAAAATAGAATTGTTGCACCAAAACCTTAGTAACCTGTTGTTCTATCCAGGTGAACAAAATTTAAGTATATATTATATGTCAGGTGAAACCAATCAGACAAAATCTATTACATTGTATTGTGTTCGTCTGTGACCAAAAATCCTGAGACTTTTGATAAAAATATAAAATTTACAGGAAAAACATTAAAAATGCAGGCTTGGGAAAGAAGAAAAAAGTAGTTATAGGGGAAGAAAAGGAACACAATTTTGTTTAATGCAATTATTAGGTGCACAGTAGGTGGAAACATCAGCCTGCAGCAATCCTAAACAAAACAGATATTCTATGCAGCTTTATGCCTCATCCTAAGAAAGAACTTGAATCTCCATACCAGCAAACACCCATGGGGTCACAAAAAGGAAAGGATAGCATTTTCAGTTTATTCCTGTCAGCTCCCTCTGCATATTGTTGCAACTGACACTTTTTAAAATATTAAACATCATGAAAGAAACAGAGCCTGAGATTTGAAAGAAAGAGGAATAAGTTGAGTCCACCAAGGAAGTGACAATCACTTTTCACCCCACCTGCCTTAATGAAGCTGGATACCCCAGAGAATAAGGGCATTACTCTTTACATATAATGTTAATATTAACAAAGATTTGACTTCCTACCGAATAAAAATCTGTAGGTTTAATAACTCCAATTGGAATAACAGTGTGTTCTTACGTCAATTCCCAGCTTCCTCCAATACTCAGTTTTAAAATCAATAGGATTTTTGTGGTTTTAATATTTAATATTTTCATCCAGGATTATCTCTTTTGAGATGCAAACTTACAGAACTAAAACATGCATTTTTCTCCTCACTCAGGAAAAAAAAAAAAAAAAAAAAAAAAAAAAAAAAAAAAAAAAGTGCAGCATCAAGCTGGAAGGCTTGCCTACAGAAGAGAGCTGATGAGGCTGAATTTACAGCTGTTTCAAGGAAACTCAAATGCCATATCATGAAGACACAGTTAACGCAGCCACCTTGTGGCACATCTCACCAGGATCAACTTCCAGAAGGCCTGGTGCAGAGGTATCCGTGCAGCAGCACAGCCTCCAGAAATGAAGGTCCATCCCCATTCTGCTGGGTGTTTCCAGCTGGGTGGATGAGGTGCCCTTGCTGGGCCACACTGGATTTTGTTTGAGCAAGCACAAGTTGTGTGCCCAGGTCAGGGGATGCTGGCAGGTGGGTTCGGCCATGCCAGCACACCGCCTTTTGCAGCAGTGTGATTTAGATCCATTTCAACTGCAGGAGAAATTACACCTTACTCCATTTTAGCATATTAGCACAGACAGTAATCTCTCTGTGTTACAGGCTCGGTACAACTTGCCCAAACCTGAGAATAAGTTTGTCTCTCTACAGATACTTTTGCAAGAGAAGCAAAGGGGTAGCAAAGTCAGGTCCAGACAAAAATTGGAGGGACTTCCCTGGAAATGTAAATGAATTAACTCTAGGTATGATTTGATGACAATACAAACTAACCTATGGTGGAGCTGCCACATACTTCATTCAGCCCTAAAGTGACATTCAGCCTTAAACTCACCTGAAAAAAACATGTTAGTGGAAAGCAGGGCTCCCCACAACTCCATCTAATGCTACTTGATGCAGCCCTGATAAGAAAGACCTGGGGGTGCTGGTTGACAAGAAACTCAACACGAGCTGGCAATGTGCATTTGCAGCCCAGGAAGTCAACTGTATCCAAAGAGCTGCCAACAGTCCAGGGAGGGGATTCTCCCTTGTGAGACCCCACACAGAATGCTGCACTCAGCTCTGGGGGACACAACATAAGAAGGACATGAACCTGCCAGAGCAAGTCCAGAGGAGGGCCATGAGGATGATCAGAGGGCTAGAATACTTCTGTTATGAACACAGGCTGAGATGATTGAGGTTATTCAGCCTTGAGAAGGCTCTGGGAGACCTTCCAGCAGCATTCCAGTACCTAAAGGGGGCCTACAATGGGCTGGAGGGGCACTTTTTACAAGGGCTTGTAGTGATACTACAAGGAAGATTGGCTTTGAATTGAAGAGAGTCAAGATTAGATAAAAGGAAGAGAAGTGAGGTGCTGGAACAGGTTGCCCAGAAAAGCTGTGGACACACCCCACCCCTGGAGGTGTTCATGGCCAGGTTGGACAAGGTTTTGAGCAACCTAGTAGAAGGTTTCCTGCCCATGGCAGGGGAGCTGCCACTGCATGATTGGTAAGGTCCCTTCCAACCCAAACGGTTCTATGATAATTCTATGGTTCTACCTTATTCCATCACTAATATTGCAGCTCCAGGATATTTGAAATAGGTAGCCAAATGACAGACCTTCACATGCTTCATTGCAGCATGAACACAAACCTCTTGGTCCTGCCCCACACCAATTTTATAACTCAGGTAACATTAACTGTGGTCTCTACAAGATCTATTGCGTACACTGGACTCTAGAGTTCTGGGCATATAAATGTGGACTAAAACCCGGGAAATTTTCCAAGCAGTAGAAGGAACCCAAAATCAGTAATTATTACTGCTGCTATGCAGCTTACTGCTTTGAAGGGTATGGCAGGAGGAAAAAAAGGCTTTGTTAAAATGCTAATGATCTACACTTAGTCCTGGTGTTTCTTTACAACCTCAATATTGTCTGCCTGTGTATGATTACCCATGAAATTCTTTCATTTATCTACCAAAACAGAATGCCCCACTAGAGATAAGAGACCAACTTCAGCCATAAATCCATTCAGAGCAGAGAAGTTTTGTTGTTGAAAATTAACCATTTCCTAGAAATTTAATTGTTTTGTACTCTGCAAGAACTCTTACACTCAGGTTAAGCTGATGAGTTGCATTTTGTGAACACAATGATAGTTATCCAGAAATTACTTCAATATATGACTTCTTCTAGGAAAATTAATTTACTAATTGTGGGTTATGTGTTTCTTTTTTCCCCCTCTCTACACCACAGGATTTCTGATCACAACAGCAGATAGCTGTTCCATCTGGGTTCTCACTAATTAGTGAAACGCCAGCTGATCCTATCATTCCCACCAAACTCCAGATGCAAAGTCTGACTGTCATCTTCTAAATTTTCTTCTAGTAGGGTCTCCTCAATTTAAAATTAACTCAAGCATTTTCATTACCATTTTTTTCTACTCCAACACATTAAAAACTATTAAAAGTGTAAGTAGGCTATAAAAGTGATAGATATGTAAAACTAATATATTTTATATTTTTGTACTTACTTCAGCTTTTACTTCAGCAGTGTAGCAAGAGTACAGTCCAGCTACACTGCTTTTAGCATTGCAATAAATTAAAACGTATTGGAATAATCAGCAGCATGCATTTGTAAGAAAACTATGACAGCTTTCATACCAATTATTCTCTAAGTATTTACAAGAGGAGATTTAGGTAAGCATGCCATTGAAGAGAACAAGCACTGGAACAAGCTGCCAAACACTCCACTCAGAGAAATCTTCTTCTTTTGATTTTGTATATGGTAACTATGGGGTTTTTTTCCATCCATATTATGTAAATATTCTTCTCATCCTCTTACACAATGCTACTTATTACATGTCTGTCTTTAGCTTTCTACAGTGACCATGACTATATCTGATTTTCAGAAAATAAATGGCATTTTAAAATTAAATTTATAAAAGATATCATTTATGTCAATGTCCTTCTTGTCATGAGGGACCCAAATCTGAACCTAGGATTTGAGGCACAGCCTCACTAGTGCTGGGCGTGGGAGAATGGATCACTGACCCAGTCCTGCTGGTCTCATTATTGCTGGCACAAGCACAAGTTATTGCAGACACCAGCAGGGAGAGGTTAAAAATCTTTGCTGGCATTTTCAAAATTTAGGAGCAAGATGGCTTTAACATGAGAAGAGAAGGAGGATGTTCCCTCCTGGGAATGAGCCCTATTTTTACTGTAGTAATAACTGAATGTGTCCCAAAAAGCAAGTCAGAAATTGGAAAAGCACAATTGCTTCACAGAAGAGGGATAATTTTGCACAGATCTCCTCCCAAGCATCCAGAGGCCAAGGTAGAAAGAGGGCAAGCAGAGGTGAACAACCACTCAGTCTTCTTTCAAATCCCCCTGAAATATCATGACAGCACTGTTGAAGAAAGGTGAATCAGCTCTGTGAAATGCAGCTTCTTCAAAAGTACTTATCTGCTATCTAGTAAAAACGTGCTCTGAGAGCAAGCTGGAGGCCCTCTTGATGTCTTTATATGAAAACATTCCCTTAAAAGTAGACAATTTTACCTTGCCTACTACTAATAATTACCTGTTGACCTCAGTGGCTGTTTTTAACTCCTTGCCTTGAGCTTTGAACACATATAAAGCTGGCTGGAAATTAAAGAAAAAGAAAGAAAAAGAAAGAAAAAGAAAGAAAAAGAAAGAAAAAGAAAGAAAAAGAAAGAAAAGGAAAGAAAAAGCCTGTTTCCTTTGTGCATTAACTTCCTGGTTAATGCATGTTCATTCTGCCTGATTTTGAAAAAAATACGTTAAAATTTACATTTGTAAATGGGAAGAATTTTTAATATATTTTTATTATTTATATTAATGGTATATATTTATATTTATATTTATATTTATATTTATATTTATATTTATATTTATATTTATATTTATATTTATATTTATATTTATATTTGAAGGGGGACGTCACCACATGCTATATATAAGTCTGTTTATAATAAGACAGAGGAAATAATTTATCAACTGAAAATAGCTTATGCAGACAAACTTACAGCCCCGAGAATACAGCAGTGAAATTGAAAAATATCTCCCATTCTATTTTTTCTGAAGCATAACAAATATTGTCTATTTATCTTTTCTGGGAAAAGAATTAAAGAAACAATAAACTATTTTTAAAGTCATTAGATAGTGCAACAACACATTAATGCTACTATAACACTATACACCAGGATTGTTTATTCCTGGATGTTGAAAACTTATGAATGTTAAGAAGTAGTTGATGTTTCCTGGGGGAAAGTCTTTTCTTTCAAGTTTTCAGGGTGTATTCTGTTCTGACCCTTAGCAATTATTTTGTCACCTTGAAAGTATGAAAGGAAAGCCTTCTAAATTTTGGCTGTTGAAACCTGGGGTAATTAGTGAAAAGAAAGTTCACAGTATGCTTGTCCTGTCTCCAGCAATTGCTACAGTTGACCATAAGAGACATGATACTGTGCAAGATGACACATTGCATAGATTTGGCTTGCTACCAAATCTCTCCAAGTATGCCTTTCACTCCCAAAAAACACCCAAAAGTGAAAACATGGATCTGAACTTCCCTCCTAATAAATGTTGCAAGCCATAAGTATGATACATTATTGAAGCCAAAAAGTCACTTTTCTTTAAATCAGAAGAAATATTCTGAAGTGTAATTTAGAAAAAAGTTTAAAAAGTAAATTCTCAAAACAAGCTGAAATTAGAAGATAAAAACATGACCACCAAGTTTAAAAATAATGTTGTGAGACCAGCTTTATAATTCAATCTGTATACACACACAGAAAAAATTTCCTGCTGGCTAGCCTCTAAATTTCCTCCAGAATTTATGGTTCAGACTTACTCTCATGGTAATGAGTTATAAATCTTTAATTAAAATGAAGGCTTATGAGTCTTTTAATTTTATTGGAGGACATATGGATCTTCCACTCAACTAAATTTATTGCTGAGTCTTAGTATTTTTTTCTCAGCAGTACAATATTATTACTTTCTAATTGTTCAAGATTTTTCACTTTGACACTGATTTACAGCACTTGTTAATAAGAGTACTGCTTCTATTTCCTGGAACCAATATAATAATTCAGGGGTGACCTGGCTCCATAAGGTTCCTTTGGTGATGAGGCTGCACATGCATATTTGAATCATCCATTTCCAGAAATTAATCTCTCCCACTGGTCATCCTATTTGGACCAATGTAAATGCTAATCTCCCTGAACAAGGATTTTCAGGTTTCTTGCAGTTAAGAAATATCTGTTTCCCTTTGCTAATAATTTGTAGATGGCTGCAGTTCACTGAATGCTGAAAACTATGCAAAGAGTGTCATACAGGTACAGGTTAGAGACATAATGCACACAGTCCTTTTAAAAAAAAAACACAAACCAAAACAAACAAATGACAACAACAAAACAAACAAACAAAAAAAACCCAAACAATCAAATCAAGGTTGGTCATTTTAAAAATCTATGAATTAGCTTCTGTACATGGGTTTATTCTCTGGAGACTTTATGAAGATAAGGTTTAGTCTTCCAGTTATAAAAGATGGAAACATAATTTCTATGTCCCTCTGTTCTTTAATAAAAGCATGACTTCTTTCTGATGTTATTATTCAAAAATTCTGACATCTTCGGCAAGTTGGCTATTAGCTATTATCTGTACATTTGAAAGAAGGAAAGAAAACTGTAAAAATGAAACATATTCTGTAGGAATAAGTACAAATCAGAGAAATTCCACCATTAAAGGATATTTTAACAATTAGTGAAAGTGTTACCTATATTTTGCAATATTATTTTTACACTAGTTTTTGATCAAATATGCAGAACTAAAAATATTTCTTTCCATCTTTTGATTTCTGAAAGTTCAGAGTAGGATTTCTATTTTGGATTTGGATCATTTGTGCTCTTGTAACCTCCCACTGTGCTGTTCCCATTGATTTTAACCTTACATTTTTATATTCCCACATTGAAGCTGAAAAGTGCAATCTCAATTCTTTCTCTTTGAAAGATGCAAACCATAAACAGATATAGCTGCCAGTTCTCTCTACTTCATAGCCCCACACATTGTTTCCATTCAATGCAGGTAACAGGTGATGTAGTCTAGAAAACAATTCAGTGACCCATCCAGAACAAGACAACTGGAACAAACAGAAGATAATGAATCAGATTGCTGCTCGTATGAAACAAGGAATGTGTGACATGGCAGAGGCTGGCACAGCAATTCAAAGAGAAACCACCCAAAACCAGACAGATGTTTAGCTGAACAATGTGCAGGTATGGAACACTGAGGCAGTCTCATGAGCAAGGCAGCAATTCAAACTCCTTCTTTTGTGTCTTCTCTCTGCTGGTGCCCTGTAATGGAGGCAACAGATAGAAGTTCAGTTTAGGATGAGACAAGTGGGACAAAATGACTGTGTGCCTTGAGTCAATCAGGAATCTTTCATCCGGGCCTGGCTCAGAGTGTTGTACTGATGTGATTAGTGCTGCCATGCTACCACAAGACTTGAATACCAATGTAGAAAATCCCATAAAACACATGGCATGGCCCTTTGACAAAAACAAAAACAAAAACAAAAACAAAAAAAAAAATTTCTTGGTGCTATAGAAATCTCATTACCACTGTAGGTGTTTGTTTTGGGTGGGGAGGGAGGGAGGGAGGGAGAAGGGCCTGTTCCACAACACCAGCACAGTATAAAACACCTCTCATAGAAACATCTAAAGACATTTTATAAATACTGATGAAGTCTCCTGAGACCCTGACAATTTTCAGAAATTATATGCTTGTATTGTGGAAAGTTACTCTGCTGTCTGGAGGAGTTATCAAATTGCACAAGACCATAAATGCATAACAAAGCTCTCACTAAACGTAGGTTATTGTAGAAGAATTGTAAGAAAATATTGTGGTATAAAGATGGGATGGGAAGGAGAGGAGCTGATTTCTCCAGAGAGTGATTCTCCACATTTGTACCTCCAGATGTTTACAGCTACTGCCTGTCACCAGCCTGCCACCGAGGATACACCACCCCTCTTGCAGGGCAAGCTCAGACCTCACTGCTATTTAAGCCTTCTGTTTCAGAGAACCTGGGGCAGTCACCCCTCTTACTTCCCTTTGCTACAGCTCAGTGCCTTGCCAGACTACAGCAGCAATGGCAGGAGAGATGCTGACCTCGCTTCACTGTAATAAAGTTATGGCTCGAAAGACATGTGGCTGAAAGTGGCACACAATTTCTCCCCCTCCCCAAATACACACATCTTACTATGCCTATAATCTTTTTAGGAGACAAGTACTTGGAAGCAAGCTGCAAAAAGTCCATTAAGTGTTGTGAATGCTCTCAGCCTAGGTGCAATTTTAATTAGTTAAACATTTAACTGATTTTCTTTAATAACATAGCACCTGACAGGCAAAAGTACTTCTGTTCAAAAAAGTGCATGGGAAATTTCATTGACTATTAACTTTGTGAATACATAACATTAAGCAAATTATATTATTAAAAATTAGGTTCTTACACACAAGACCCAGTTGCTAAAATGATACCTCACAGCACTAATAGCATTTTGACTTTTTACACTTATAAAGCTATTTTTATGCACTTGTTGCACTACAGAGATGATAGTGGTTGCTCTCATAACCGAAAAGGGAACACTTATGAGCAACTGAAGAAAAAAAAGGAAAAACAGAAAACGGAAAACGGAAAACGGAAAAGGAATGGAACTATCCCAACACATCACAAAAAAAAAATAAGGCATTTAAGACTTAGGCTCTTTTTCTCCCTGAAGTTATGGATATTTTATTAAATCAGCTCTCATTGGCCATTTACATCACAACAAAAAAAAAGAGGCCTGGCCACCTATCAGTGCCAATTCAGACAGGTGACTGAAATCTGCATGATCACCAGTACTTATTATTGCAGTTACACCTCTTGTGCTCCTGGGTCACAAGGACAAGTGATGGGTAGAGCTACTGGCTTCCAGAGAGAGTTAAACCTTGAACTGCCTTCCTACTCACTAAGCACACCACACTGAATTTGTAAGCAGGTTGTCCTTGAGCACCACAAACACCTAACGTACTTTTTAAGTTACTAAAAGTATGCATTTATCCGGCTGGAATTGCAGAAGGGGGAGTGGATATTTACCATATAGGGATTCAAAAATGCCCTCATATTCTATATTTAATTGGCAATGAAATCACTAAAAAATCAGTTGTGATTGGACTTCAGGTAAACACCCAGGTGGACAGTGACTGACTTAATCCGTTTTGCCTTTCCTTAGTGATATAAAAATTGCCACTCTAAAAAAGTCACAGGAGAGTTTATAAAGGTTTTGGCAGACAGGCCATGTATTAACCAGAACACAAACTATTAAGACTTAGCTCCAAATCTTCAAAAGTTTAAGGTATTTATTTTTCTCTTTCCTTGAAGTTTTTCTACTCCCTCAGCTTATTAAGTTTTAGGCTGCTTCTGTTGCTATCACAAAACACTAAGAATATATTTCTCAAGTGAGCCTTTAAATGTGTGTCAGGCCTGTTTATCAAATACAGGGCAGATTTATGCTACTGCTTCCTTCTGGGAAAAAGTTAATTGGCAATTGCAAGATGTCAATCTGTGTGGACTAAGTCCACTAGATACCAAAGATGAAGACCCTTTTCAGGCACAGCATTGCAAAACCCCAGCAAAGGGAAATACAAATTTCAAATTGAAAATAAAAGAAGTCTTAACAGTGACCAGAAGTTTCATGTGAAAGCAAAAAAAATTTCTACGTATGTAAGTTTGGATATAAATATGAAGAAGCATTCAAGATCTCAGATACGAAGTTCATTCACATCCACGTTTCTTAATGCAGAGAGAGTTCATTAGATTGAGTAGCAACTGTTTGTTCAAACAGATCAATGGAAATTGTAATTTTCCCTACATATTGTACATATTCAAATCATTTCTTAAGGTGATGAAAGTAATAAATAAGTCTGCCTCAGATATTTTCTTAGTCAGAAACAGTATTGTGTCTTGTTGATGGGTAGTATCCAGTAATATATATATATATATATATAAATATATATAGTAAAAATACACAAGTACAGTGTGTGCATCTGGAGAGTCACAAACGTCTGTCAACAAAGAACAAGCTGATAGTTTTTCCTTCAAAAAGGCTCATCCACATATCTTTGACATTCTTCTTTTAAATCAACCCTTCAAATAATAGATTTTAAACCAATGTATCAATCGTGATTAACAGCTCAGAGTATATTTAAAAGTAGATAACCTTAAAAAGGCAGTGTTAGCTTTCTTAGCAGCACTCCTGGCTTTGCTTTATTCATGCAAAATAGAAATAAATTAAACAATCTGAGACAGTTTTAACTGGAACTTTAGGCAGCCTTGCTAAGCTGTTTGGTTATCTGGATGGGAGAGTTCTCCTTTCTACCAGCCTTTTCATCAAATAACCTCATCTGTTTTACTTGGCTTCTGCAGTGAGGCATGCCTTGTAATTTGGGAATTTTCATATTTTATTTCTAATAATTACATACTATCAGTTAAATATCCCTTTCTTTTTAAATCTAAGCCTCAGGTCCTTTCATTCAACTTTAGAACGTAAAGAGAATTTGACATATATGGCAAATACAATAAGTAATAAATACACTTTTGGATCATCCTAAATTTTTCTCCTAATCAGACTTTCCTCTGCTCCTGTTACTAGAACAGGAGGTCGGATGTGTTCTCTTTTAGCTCTAAGAAAGCTTCAGCATCAGGACAATTTTCTTTTAAATTGGAGACAATGTACAGTGTGTTGACAAAAAATATCTCCTGATTTGAATTCACTTCTTAGGGCCAATTCTGAAATGATATTTGTGTACTACTCATTAAGCGAAGACTTAATTCTCCTTGATTCATTTGAATTGCCTGTGAAAGAAAAGCACAGTATCTGAAAATGTGCAAAACACAGACTGAAAACTGAAAAATATTGTACTGGCGAAGGACTTGCTTCTTTGTGCTTTGGTTTGTTAAAGGTGAGGTTTAATGAAAAATTGTGATATTGAAAAGTTTTCTGTACTTTGGGTATGAAATAATAGGATAATTAATATGAAAAGTAGGCATAACTTTTTCTAAACTATAAAATAATTAAGAATTAATTACTTTAATTTTTAAATGCAAATATTGCCCTCTTTAAAGTCAGTGATGATATCATTTCACTGTAAATGTAAAGAAAAAATATAGAATATAAATCTGTATTTTGACCTAAATTTACTTCCTCTAGCCAAGTCTGTTGGGTTGACAAATATCCAAGCTTCTATTGTAGAAAAAGGATATATGCCAAACTTGGTGTGTGTTTGGTTTATAGAGAAATTGCAATGATTTTAAGCTTGATAATAAGAGAAGATATTTCAGTTCTTAGCACAAATATTATAAACAGAATCACAGCCTCAAACTTATGTTTCTAGAGATTATATATACACACTTACTGTGAACCTTAAAAACCTTATTTTTAAGATATTTTGATATTGCAAATAGATTTTTAATTGAAAGAATCCCAGAATCACGGAATGGGTCGGGTTGCAAGAGACTGCAGTGGGTCAGCTGGTCCAACCTCCCTGGTCAGGCAGGGTTGTCCCAGAGCACACGGCACAGGATTGTGTCCAGGCGCTTCTTGAATGTCTCTGGTGAGTGAGAAACCTCAGTCTCTCTGGGCAACCTTTTCCAGTGTTCGGTCACACAGAGTAAAGAAGCTCATCCTCATATTCAGGTGGAACTTCCCGTGCATCAGCCTCTGCCCGTTACCTCTTGTCCTGTTGCTCAGTATCACTGAGCACAGCTTGGGTCCATCCTCTTGGCACCCTCCCTTCAGTACTTATAAATATTGATGAGGACCCGTCTCAGTTGTCTCTTCTCGAGGCTGAACAGGCCCAGCTCCCTCAGCCTTTACCCATAAGAGATGCTCCATTTCCTTGATCATTTTTGTCACCCTCCACTGGACTAGCTCCAGGAGCTCCTGTCTCTCTTGTACTGAGCAGCCCAGATCTGGATGTGGCCTCACCATATGTGGCCTCAACAGGGCTGAGTAGAGGATCACCTCCCTCAACCTCACTGCAGTGGTTGCCCTAAAAAGCCCTGCTGGCCCATGGAAAATCTGGTGCACACCAGGTCCCCCAGGTCATTCTCCATGGAGCTGCTTTCCAGCAAATTGGTTCTCAGCCTGTCCTGGTGCCTGGGACTATGCTTCCCCAGTTTCAGGACCCTGCATTTTCCTTTGCTGAATTTCAGATTGCTCTCTGCCCATCTCCCCAGCCTGCCAAGGTCCTTCTGAAGGGCTGTACAGACTTCTGGGGTATCAGCCACTGCTCCCAGCTTTGTATCCTCAATGAACTTGCTGAGAAGACATCTGTCCCTTCATCCAAGTCTCTGATGAACAAGTTAAACAACTCTGAGCCACTATCAGTTCTCTTGGAGGGGAACTGATAGTGACAGGCCTCCAATAAGACCCTGTGCCACTGACTACAAGCCTCTAGGATCTGCTGTTCGGACAGTTCTCAACCCACCTCACTGTCCGCTCATCCAGTCCACACTTCCTGAGTTTGCCTGTGAGGATCTTGTGAGAGATGTTGTTGAAAGCCTTGCTGAACTCAAGGTAGACAATATCCACTGCTCTCCCCTCATCCATCCAGGGAGTTCTTTTATCAAAGAATATTATTATGGTTGCAAAGACACTTACTCATACTCAGCCTTTAGGATATGCTGAAGAATTAGGACGGCACATTCTTTAGGATATGCTAGAATTAGGAGAGCCCATTTCTTCAAAATGTTTTTCCACAATGCTTTTGTAAATACATCAGCTTCAGAGTGGACATTTGATGAACATTTATGCAACATTTAATTATTGTTGGATGCTTAGCCCAGTGTCTTATTTACTAAAAATGATTCAACCCCTCATTTGAAAGAACTATCGCTAACTTCCTCATAGGTTTTTTGAGGGCTGCCATCATTTAGGCTAAACAGAAGCTTCAGGACAATTCATCTTTGCAAGTGAGGGCTATAGCAGCAATCCTGATTTCCCAGCTAGGAATCTATGACACAGTGACATCATGTGAGACATGTCCACAAATACCAAGTCAAACTTGAGCATATTTTCATGGGAAAAATAGCTGATGTGAAGATAACCTTACCTTCCCCACGTAAAAAAAATCTCATTTCAAAATCACCTTGTCCCTTCCACAGCAAAATTTCACAATCTTCCTCCTAGTTAGTTAAGCACTCCTTTAAAATGGTGCTGTGAGATAGACTAGCACATAGGAAAACTTGGTAGGCTTGCCAAATTTCATAGTTAGGAAGGAGCTGCAGTGGTTTTTTTTTTCCCTCTCTCTCTCTCTCTCTCCTTTGTGAATTTCTCTGCTGAAGATCTAAGGGAAGCAATTCCTAAGAAGCAGCAGAGCTTTGGGACAATTGGCAGAGCCATAGATTTCTGCAGCAGCCATCAGACCTCAGCGCACATCCAGTGGCAAAGGGCGGCTGTGCTCCCACCGCCCATTTCCTGTGCAGAAAAAAAGTAGTGGAGTTAAAGGTAAATCCAGAGAAACTTCTGCAGTGCTCATGGTCTAGGAGCTGTAGCAATGATGACATTGAAACATTAACTATCTGGCCAAGCCAAGATATCTATTATATATGTGTTTAAATCTAGGCTCTCTTTATAGTCAATAGACAGAAACAGTTCTAGGGTATGATTCAACCCCTCCTAAGGCATGTGTTCAAAATAGGTCAGCTGAATCATGCCCAAAAAGCATCTGTTTCTTTCCATTGACAGTGAAGGGGCCAACACCAACAAGCTCAAATGCAAACTTGTGTCACATAAAAGGCTTTTGAAGTTTGGGGAGCTGAACCCTACCCATGCCTTTACAAACAGGTTGACTTCCAGGGCTCATCCTTGCCAGGGGCAGCCTTGCTAGGAAAAAAAAGGTTCTTATTTACTCATCCTCAAACCCATTCCCAAAAGTACATCTTTATTTTTTCCCCTGGACACAGCTGTTTTCCTATTCCTTAATTTCAGAGGCTCATGTCACCTTGAGCCTCACAGCATGCCCTTCTAGCAGCACTCCTCTAAGTGCTCTCCCTACTTCCTTAGGCACTTCCCCTCCTCTGCAGCCTTCTCCTGAGTGCATTTATCCCTTGCAGCTGCATTTCATCATCCCATCTGCTGTCTTGCCAGTGCCTATGTTAACCATTTCTCTGCCTGAAAAAGACCTTGTAAACCCTGCCCCACACCATGACTTCAGATATTTTACTAGCATTTACCTGCACTGTGCACACTGAAAAGCATGTTAGCATGTTGCACTTGGAGGAAACGGTTTGGAAAAGTGACAAAATGTAATGTAAAGATTTAACACTTGTGTTTCCTTTTAAAAGAAGAATAAATTTGTGGGGGGTTTTCCCTCAAAAATTATTCTAATCTTCTAGAACTCTGCTGTAATACTGAAAATATTACATCAGTATAGTAATGGTGATTCAGCCATTATTAAAATGAAGCATGCCAGTTTACAGAAAGAAGCTGCATAAATTAAGAAACTGCATCTTTTTCCTTTTTTCCTTCCAAGGGGAGCCACAGTCTATACACTTCAGGCAGAAAAAAAAAAAAAACCCACCTTCAACAGTGTTTCACACAAGTTAGAGGTTACAGTACCATGCACCAATACAAAACAACAGCAACAGCATCACAGACAACTCAACAAACAAACAAACAAACAAACAAAAAAGAGAGAGACAAAGAAAGTGTCTCATGAATTCTTAATTCATTAAGGAATGAACAGACTCTTACAATATGTAAAGGAATAAATCTGTAGAGCATCTAACCACTTTCCTTTTGAACTGAAAGGCACATTTTAAGTCTCACTATGTGTAGCTGAAAGAACAAGAAATGAAGGGAGAAATAAAACTATAAATATTAAAAATGCTGTATGAAATCCTAATCTCTGTGAAGTTTTCCTAGTGCCTAAACAACAGTAGTTATCATATATATTAAAGAGTGAAAAACATACAATAAACAGAATAACTTTTTCTCTGTAATATATGATTGCTTTTTCTGTTTCTAAGCCTTATTTTTCCAATCCCAAGTCCTCAACTCATCCATCCCTGAGGAAAAACAAAAGGATAGATTTTAGATTTTAACCATACACAATGGAAACCCTCTGGAAGTGTTCAATGACATGGATGGGGCTCTGAACAACCTGGTCTAGTGAAAGAGTCTCTGCCCATGGCAAAGGGGTTGGAACTAGGTGAACTTTAAGGTCCCTTCCAACCCAAACCCTTCTGTGCTCATACATCTGTGAAAATAAATATGTTATTTTAATTTTATGTAGATGAAAAGTATTACTGAATTAAATGGAACTATGCATCTATACTCAGTTACGTGCATGCTTGCAGGATTGCAGACTACTTCATGGCTAAGTATATTTCAAAACCTGCAGCTCCAATGATTTTTCCTATTATTTTATGAGATACACGAGTATAAATACAAGATAGCAAAAATTATCATCAATTGGTTTAATATTTTCTTTCTCCTCTTGATGAGGGAGAAAAAAGTGTCAGACATGAATGGAACAATAATTTCAATAGACTAAGAATGTTTGAGTGTGCCTCCCTGGTGAAATATTTTTTTTAACTTAACTCTCTCTCTATATTTTTTTTTTATTCAGCACTAAGGAACATGAGTGTTGCCAGTCATTTGAATGATCAATAAAAAGAAATGTGCCCAAAACAAACATTAAAACACTGTATTAAAAGCCTGTAATTGGCATACTGGGGCTGTTTCAAATCTCTGCCCCTTGATAAGGTAAGAAAACCAGAAAGACATTTGATTTCCTCATTTAAGGGACAGGTACTAGGCACTGTTTTTACCTTTCACAGAGCGGCTGCCTCCAGAAAAAAATAAAGTGAAACTCAACTTCACACCATTTCTCAAAACCTGACTGTTAAGACATGTTTAAGCTGGCGTAACTCAGGGTCTCTTACTGAAAAACAAAAAGTAAAAGGACTTCCAACAAACATCTTACATAAATCAAATTCATCCATCAGAAGAAGTACCTACTATCATTCATGCTAAAATACCATAACTCTGTGTCACAGTCAGCACCTTCTTTTGCAATGTGGTGGAATAGGACTGATCTGTAGATCAGTTCAATAAGCCATGAGGAAAGAAAAGGTTAAAATTGTCAAAAAATTCTGAGATAATTAGTTTCTACTAGATTTTTGAGTTTCCAGGACAGCCTCATGTTTTGTTAAGCTGGAAATTGAAAAAAGAATGAACTGGAAGGATATTATTCTGCAAGAGATTTCTTAGATGAGATTTGTTGAGGAGATTGACATCTACAACAATGAAATTTATTTATGGCTCATGCAGCCACCAGAATGAAAAGATGAGATTGCAGCTGATTTAGGTCGGCCAAATTCATTCTTGGGAAATGAAACGTCTTTGTATCAGCATACAACTGAAGGGACTTGGAGCAAACTGATACTGTTAAGTGCCCTCCAATGGCCATGTGCCAATACCGTTATCCTGTCTCTAACAATCCTGTCTCCAGCTATCTGCTAAAGTTATCTGCTGCACTGGTTTTGACTGTGGGAGAGTTAATTTTCTTCACAGGAGCTGGAGTGGGGCTGTGCTTTGGATTTGTGCTGGAAAACAAGTGCTGATAAGCCAGGGATGTTTTCATTATTGCTGAACAGCACTTGTACAGAGTCAAGGCCTTTTCTGCCTCTCAGCCCGCCAGAGATCAGGCTGAAGGAGCACAAGAAGCTGGGAGGGGACCCAGCCAGAAGAGCTGACCCCAACTGACCAGAGAGATATCCCATACGTATGGTGTCATGGTCAGCATATAAAGCTGGGGAAAGAAGGAAGAGGGATGATGGTGTTTGTCTTCCTAAGACACCATTAAGCATGATGCAGCCCAGCTTTCCTGGATATGGAAACACCTACCTATCCATGGGAAGCAGTGAATGAATTCTTTGCTTTGCTTGTGTGCATGGATTTTGTTTTCCCTATTGAATTGCCTTTATCTCACCCTGTGAGTTTTCTCACTTCTACTCTTCCAGTTGTCTCTCACATCCTGACGCAGGGACAGTGAGTGAGTGGCTATGTGGGGTTTAGTTGCACAAAATTTGCCCAGAAGGAACAAAAGCAATGATTGTCCAAGTCCATTTTGATTGTCTCCTTAAGTACTACCAGCACCTTGCCAAAGAAATCAAGTTATCTTCCTTCAGCCTTTTTAGCCAGTGCTTTTAGTTAATATTCTTTGTTCTTAAGTGTCAGGAATAAAAATGCACATTAGTGCATTGTATATATTGCTTTGAATTATCATCTCTCTCAGATTTCTCCATGAGTTTCTCAAGTCTGCTTGTGTACATGTGCAAGCATCAACACAATCAAATAACTTAACTATTTCTTTGCTTCATCTCCCCATTCAGTATCTCTGAAGCTATACTAAAGCTACGAAAAACCCAGCCCATAGAATCTTAACCAGCAAGAGCAGAGTAAAAAAAATTCAACAATTAAAAATTATTTTTAAATTTCCCTGTTGATTATAAATGGCTTTGGGAATTGGGACAGGTGTTCAAGATTTCTAGCCAATGCATATTTCTCCAATGCCAGTATGACACCACTGCGCAGAAAGCCCTAGGATCAGTGATTATTTCCTTCAGCACTCATTATTTCTGTTTCTCCTTCTTTTAATTTATTCAACTGAACCAGCAGTACAGCTTTTTCGTTCTTTCTATTGCATGACAGTCTGTTACCTGCTCAGTATCAGCAGCTCCCCCACTCCTGTGGTACAGTTTTCTTTATTTCTGAAGAGGAAATTTATCAATATATTGGGGGTGCGAGTGTGAGTGTGAAAGCCCAAGCATCTCCCACACCCTTCACATTATTACTAGTCCCATAATTCTTGAGCCAAGTCCCCACAAACTTTTAGGCAGAGTTTAGGTGGGAGAATTTGGGTGCTTTCTGTTTTTTGAACACTGAAACAGCATTTTTGAATAATTTCCTGACTTTTCTCTTGCAGGCCCTAGAGGTAAGAATATATTGAATACTTTAAGTGAATTTCTAATTTTATATCGCTTTAAGAACTAGAACCTTAAGAAAATGTCCTAATCAATGCTACATTCAGTGCCTGTGAGCAATATAGTCCTTTTAAGTCTATCTAGAGAAGATCTTTTGCTGTGTACCATAACCCTAGAGGCTTTGTACCTGCCATTTACAAAACCAGATAATTAAAGAAAAATGCTTTAAGCTTAATCTGCATTGAAATTAATCTCTACAAAGCAAATACTTGTTGATCATGAAAGAGCAGCTCAGAATCAAGAGTGTCATTTTCTAGTGGTAACTACTTGCAAAAATAATTGACATTTCTCATTTAAGCAAAAGTTTTTCTGACTAAAATGTCAATACACAGTTGACAAACATTGGATGTTGCAATGCATTAATTTGGTTTATATTTGTAATGTTCTTTTCTATCTGTCCCTGCCCAGCAGCGCCCACCCCCCTCACTGAGATGTAACCTAATCCTGTTTTATCACTGAATGGGTGATGCCTCTGGGTCTCGCCTCTGGGCCCTGCCCCCTGGGGGAAAAAGCCACGGCAGGGGAGGGACCAGCGCTCTCTGGCATCAGCGCTCCATCGGGAAAGGTCTCCAAAGCTGAGCAGGACATAAGAATAAAAGAAGAACTACCCAAACCGAAGTCAGAGAGTCAAGACTCTTCTTTTACCTTTGGCGGCCATCTAGTCTTGTGGAGAAGGCTACAACTGGGGCCCGAACTGGGTCTTGAAGCCACAAAAGGCTCCCAAAAAGCTGGAAGAACCACTCAGAGAGCACGTGGCTGAGGAAACCCACGCAGAGACAGACCCATCAAGCTTGGTGTTCGCTGTGGAGTCTCCAGATACAGGACTCTACAGGCCAGGGCTGTAGTTTTCTTCCTTGGACTCAAAAATCCCATAGGAGTGCTGCGAAGAAGCCCACGACTGGCAAGCTGCCTAGGGACGGCCACATGCTCGTGGAAAGATGACCCTAGGATCAGAGACTGAAAGCTCTTTATGCACCAGAGAGGGGTCTCTAGGTAAAAGGAGTGATTGGGAAAGAAAGGAAAGAAACGCAGGAATTTTGGTGAGTATTACTTTCGGTTTTCTAAGGGAAAATCCCTTTCAGAGGTGGAATTCCTCAGGGAAAAGGGTTTTTTCTCTGTCAGGGAAGGTTTTGCTTTCAGAATGAACCTTCAAAGTGCTCTAGAGATAGCACACTTGGGGAAGGTGGAACCCCTTTTGGTTTTTTTCTCTCCAGCAAGGTTTTTTTCTTTTCAGTTTCTCAATCACAATAGGGAGAACACAGAAAATCAAAATCAGAGCCAAAAATGGGTGCAAGATTGTCTGTTCCCCATAAAAGAGTCTATTATTACATTTTATATACCTTGAATAATGACAAGACCCATTATTCAAAGAAACAGCTGAAAAAATTAACCCTGTGGTTATTTTCTCAGTTTCCACACTTATCATTAGAGCAAATAGGCTCCCCAGAATTCTGGGAGGCTATAACAAAAAAATAGTTGAATCTGGCTCCTCTAACAATAAAGAAGATGCAAATTTTGCCTTTTATAGCTTAAAAATTAAGTTTTCATTGCAAAAGCAAAATTAAAAGGAAAAAAGGCCAGTTCATTGTGAATTTTCCCCAGCTTGTACCTTTGCAGGCAGTCCGAGTGCTCAAACCTTCCATCTCGGTGGTCCCCAGGTGGGGGGGTCACAAGATGGAGGGGAGTCCTTTGTCCAAAATGGCCAAAGCCATGTGCTCCTGAGCCATGAGGAGTCTCTCCCTTTGTCTGCCCCTCCTTCCCACAATTCCTTCTTCTCCCCAGACCCCTCCTTCCCTTCGGTGCCGCCCCCTGCACTGCCCGGCACTGCCCTCTCCTCTGACTGTGTCCCCTACCCTCAAACCTCCGCCCTCCGACTCCTCCCCGTGTGACTCAAGCCTCCAGCCCCTCCCTGCCCCTGGTTCCCACGGCTTCCCCGCCCACAGTCCCGGTTCCCACGCCCCGGAGGGGGGAGGAGGTGGGGAGAGAGCCAGGAACCCAGAAGCAGGGAGCGATCCCAACTTTTCTGCCACTCAATTAGCAACCCAGCCTGATAAGTCTTTCCAACCTTATAGTAAAACAAAGCAGCTTCCATCAGAACTTTTAGTAATATTTGTGGAATGTTTAACACGAGCTATTGAGTTACAGGCTAAGAGTAAGGGAACCCAGGAGCAGGTCCTGGAGGAGATGGCTCTGGCCGATGCAGACAAATGGTGCAAGGCAGCTATCCTCAGCCTGTCCACAGAACCAGCTCCAGCTTTTCATGACATGCTCCAGGTGTGTGCCAGGAAGATTCCCTTCATAAAGGCTCATCAAAACCACAATTTCCGAGTCAAGCCACTACAAAAAGCTGCTATAAACACCATGCTTCCTGTGCTTGTGCCACGGCCACCACCCAAGAGAAGAACAAAGTGTCTCCTGTGCAATCAGGCTGAACATTGGGCATCTCAATGCCCTTTGAAGAAGCCATTTCTGGACTTTTGGGACAATGGGGGTGGAATGTCTCAAAGGGCTAAAGGGAATTTTTCAAAGAAACTAGAAAATGTAAATGTTAAACTAAATAATCCTGCTTTAACCAGTTCTGCCTTTCAGCAAAAGTCACCAGATATGATAATAAAGGATCCAGTGACCAGAGAAATAAAAAGTCCTCATGATCAGGTCACCTGGGGCCGTAGGTACGCCTATGTGTCCACTCCCCCAGATCTCAAGTGGATGCCAGATGAGGGGGTGAAACCTTTCATCCCCAAAACTGCAAAACCCCCTGCAGAGGGCCCACAAGTGGCCGGTGCTGCCTGGAGGAGGAGAAAGTGCCAAACCTTCTCCTTCTAATTATCATTAGTCCTTGACAGTGTCTTTCTGAAGTTTTCACTAAAGGTAATTTTTCTTTTGCAACTTTAAAGGTACTCAAGGTCCAGACTCTGAGCATCTCCCACGAACCGAGCCTTCCTCCTTCTTAATTTAATAAGAAAAGGGGAGATGTTGTAATGCATTAATTGGGTTTGTATTTGTAATGTTCTTTTCTATCTGTCCCTGCCCAGCAGTGCCCACCCCCCTCATTGAGATGTGACCTAATCCTGTTTTATCAGTGAATGGGCGATGCCTCTGGGTCTCGCCTCTGGGCCCTGCCCCTGGGGAAAAAGCCACGGTGGGGGAGGGACCAGCGCTCTCTGGCATCGGCTCTCCCTCAGGAAGGTCTCCAAAGCTGAGCAGGACATAAGAATAAAAGCAGAACTATCCCACCCAAAGTCAGAGAGTCAAGACTCTCCTTTTACCTTCGGCGGCCGTCTAGTCTCATGGGGAAGGATACAACTGGAGATGAGCAGTTGCAAAGGAGTAAAAGATTGTGCCTGTCACTGTAAGGACATGTGAAAGCACATGTGTATGCATCTTCACTTAGAGCTTTATTCTTTCAGCTGTTGTTATTCCAAAAATAATGGATTAGATGTAAAATGTAAGGCATTTCTGTGTGCTGTGCTTTTTTTGTTTGGATACATGCCAGAAAGCAATTTTCAGTCTTAACTGAAGACTTGTTTAAATTGTTTTCACAGTTTTCCACACTTAAATATTGTTATAGTGCATTAATTGGGTTTATACTGTGTTTCATTTTTATATTGGGTTTGTGATGTTTTTCTGTTGTGTCCCCTGTTCCCCTTGGAAACTGTATCACGTGGTTTGTCCCTCCTCGGCTGCGCCCATGCCCCCACACTGGAATGTAACCCAACTCTGTTCCACTCCCACCTTATCCCTGATTGGGCAGTGGCTTGTCCCTGCCGCTGGGCCCTGCCCCTGGAAAAAAAGCCCCAGGACGAGGGGGCTCAGTCTCTCTGGCACTGGACGGGGATGGGAGCAGAGCTTCTTACTGAGCTCTCGCCGGCGGTGCCAGGAGCCCTAAGAATAAAGCCGTGATTTCCCCCCAGACAGAGAGCAGGCTCTGTGCCTTTTTGCCATCGACGGTCATCTGGGTCTCTCTAAATAACAACCACAAAATATTATCTCTTGTACCATTCTTTAAATACTCACTGAACTTATCCAAGCTGAAAAAAAAAAAAAAAAAGCCTCTGAAATTCAAGTGAAAACAAAGGAAGTCCCAGTTGGTCTCTGGCATTCCTCTGGCAAGGAAATTTAATTCCTTCCCCACTGACTTCATAGGGCAGTCTGCTCTTCTTTCTTAACACAGGTGCATGGGCCATGTACAATTCTTAAACCATGTAATTGATGGTGTAGGCTGAGCTGGAGCTGAGCACAAATCCTGGGCAATCTACAGAACTTCACATCCATTTTGCAAAGAAATTCACGCTGCTCTGAAGCAAGACTTTGCGCCTGTGCTGAGCCTTGTTGGCACAATCTGCCAGGCTCTAGCAGATAATTTGCACTCAAACTTCAGGTGATGGGGCCATTATCCAAGGAAATAAAAAAGTTTCTCATATTGCAAATGGAGAATGAGAAATACCTGCAGAGGAGTAGCACATCTGTCTACCACAAATGCACAAATTCCAGCAAAATGGCTCTGCCTTTGGATACCTCTGATGTTTCCAACTCTTTCCACTTGTATTTCTATGAAAATAGTTTAGCAGATTAAATTAATTTAAGGGAATCAATAGCCAAAAATTGAAGCCCATGTTAGGTGAAAGTCCTCTCTATTAAGCTCCGTTTGATGACAACACCTACTTGCAACAAATTCTGACCCTTCAATCTCATATATTGTTATTAATTAAATATTTATTGACTTCTGTGATGTTAATGCATTCAGTTATGGATGCACAGTTGAGCAGAAAATTTAGACAGAGGTATTCTGGTAGTCATGAGAAACCTGGTGACAAGCCTCATGCTAACGGACCAGTAAACCTGAGAGAAAATCAGCAGAAGAAAAGACCAGAAAAAAATACATGAGTTATAGTGTATGTTTTTATGGGTTTTTTTGGTTTGTTTGCCTTTTTTTTTTTTCTTATTCCACAGAGTTTAAGAAGAATCAGAACTTTTGTAAATGTTAAACTGAAGAACTACAAAAAATTGAAGACATGTTAGTAAATGAAAAGAGAGATTAAATTAATGATTTCAGTAATGACTGGGATGCTGAGATCCCTTTCCAAATGCACCTTTAGAAGATAGAGACAAACTGTGTGAATAAATAGAAAGCAGTGATGACATCGTAATAAAAACTACCGAGAAAATGGAGATGAAAGAACGAGCGCTACTTTGGATAAAGCCTATTTTACTGTCCAGCTGTCTTGGAAAAGCCACAGGCGGGCAAGTGCTGGAAAACTGTAAGAACGTGCAACTGGCTTAGGGAAAAGAAGGACAGCATTTCTCAAATGCATTATTCATTGTAGCCACTCATGGTATTTTATTAGACCAAGTATGAAGGACAAATCAGGTATAGTAGTACCAGTAAAAGGTACATGTGGGTATAAAAACACTAGTAATGTCCCAATAGCATTTTATTAACATTTTAAAAATACAAAAACACATGAGATTTTGCAACTGAATGCTTCCATTACGTGTAGTTCCTAGGTAACATAAAGGATGCTATTATGTATTTAAGCTTTGTTATTTGTTCTTTCTTTTGTTTGTTTAGGGGTTTTTTTCCTACTTAGGTAAATTTTGATTTTTTTCTACACCCTGTTTATGGAAAAGATATCTGAAGCTCTTTAAATGAGAAGACTCTACTGAAACTATGTTTGCAATGACTTAAGACAAACCCCTATTTCTTCTACAGGCAAAATTAAAAAAAAATCATGGGCAAGTCAAAAAACCAATACAAACCCCATCTTATCTCTATAAAGTTATAATTTACCTTTGATAGCAACTGTAAGAAGAAAAAATGAATGCTCAGGAGAGATAGGCAACATTCCTTATAAATGAAAGGAAAAATTTACAATAGACCTAGCTGCTCACATCCATATGAGCTTTGACTACTAATGAGTGTCTTTAAATGTCAGAGCATATAAGCATTTAATTAATATGTTCATATTTATAGCTTTCCCTGTATATTTCCATGAGCAGACTTAGAATAATGTTCTCGTGCTTCTGCAGCAGGGAAAAAACTCCCACTAGTGAGGTAAGAACTGAACCACACACTGTAGACTGCAGAACCACTCAGAGCCTTGCTCTGATACAACTGATGTTCCTGTAGTGTAGTTAACATAGAGGTGTGCAAGGAGAAACATTCTGGCATATCAGTAAGGGGCTATTGTTAGCAGTGGAGATGGACAGATTAAAGTCAGAACTTTAGACAAGGATGACACAGTTTAATTTTGAAATTTTCAGAAGACACTGATGTCTGCTTCCAGCATGAATTTGGTCTTTTTTATGTCGAGCCAGTACTGCAAGCCAATACTATAGCTGGGAAAAAACAGAACATCAAAATGAAAACTGGTTTCAGCTTCAGGCTGCAGTTCAGTAAATGTTTCTGTAGCTAAATATAGCTTTTCCATTTTTATAAAACCAGAAACCTGTGCAACTTTATCAAAGTAGCTGGACCATTTTTTTTAATTTGATGGCAAATGATGCTGGTGCCCAGGTAAAAGAAGTTAATGCTTCACTGCTGAACTAAGAAGATGCTTTTTAATGGAGCTGAGAAGGAGTGGAACAGTGGTTGTGGAAAAGCAGATTGAAAAGCTGCAGGCTGTAAGAGTGTAAAAGATAGTGGCTGAAAGACACAGAAAGTTCTAAAAGGACAAATTAGGATATTTTGCAATCATGAGAGAAGGAATAATATTTTGTCATCAGTTGGATTGTATTAATTTCTTTTTATTTATTTACTTTATTGAAATTCATTTGGATTCAGGTTTGGACTCCAGTTAAGTTAACCAAAAAAAAAAAAAAAAAAATCACCTGCAACTTAAGGTGCTTAAGCTGTTTTTTTTGTTTGTTTGTTTGTTTGTTTTTTAATAACTCAGACACCACTGTTATCAACAATACATTGTAAAACTATTCCATACATAGACAGATTCAGTTTATTAAAAGCATGACATTCTACACTGCAGCAAATGATGCAGGAAATACAAGATTGTAAGCTGTGGAGAGAGGGCAACAAGATTACTATTTTTAAAACACATAATCATGTTTTTTTTCACTATTTTGGTTTATTTGTTTTTGCCAGTACTTTAGTATGTAGATTTTTTTTAACTGTCTAAAATTAAATAAACATGATTGGATGCAATGTGTATGCTTTGATATGTACATGACTTCAAAAGTGGTCAGTCTTTGGAAGCTCCCACTGTTTCAGATTCTGGATTCACTGTCTGAGACACAGCACAAAATTTGAGCACCATGAGGTTTCCTGTCTAACTTTAACCAGTACTCCAGAGAGTCCTAAAAGTCTTCTTTTTGTAAGCAGTACATTTAATGGCACTTCACACCTGTATTGTTCCTGCCTGAAATAATGAACTTTCAGAATTAAATCCCGACAGATATTTCTGAATTGTATTGATAGCACAGACGGTACACCTTGAAAAATGCTATTTAGATGCCTGAAAATGAGATTATGACATAACTGAGTAAAAATCTGTTCCCTGCATTTTTGTTGACAAAGGCCCCAACTCTCTGAATCACATACAAAAAGATGCTTTTGAAGAACTGGAATATGATAAAGTTTATCTTTGTGTTTCTCTCTTTCAGTGTGAGTGTGTCCAAGACAATATGCAGCCAAATGTCAGGAATATCTATCATAAAACAATATAATGGATTTTTAAATTATTACTATTTTTTGAATAACCAAAAGGTTGACACATTCTTGAAAATTTTTCTTTAAAAACAGTCAAATGCTTAAATCTTGACATCTTAAAATTTATATTTTTTCTACAATTCATTGTCATCAGTGTGTTCAGCTAGTTTGTAAGCAAATAATTAAAAGCAAAGGTTAATGCTAAGAAGGTGGGAAGAAATTAAATTAAACTACTCACAGAAACTTTAGCACCATCTGCTAAGGTACATAAAGTCTCAAAAAACAGTCTAAGCTAGCCAAAAATTAATCATGATACATAAAATTCAGAACTGTGTTGCATTTTTTTTTGTTTAATGCAGTAACAGGCAAGTATAGGAGCTTAGTATTAGCCAGGTGGAAAATGACATAGGTTTACTCATTAAATGTTATTCAAATACTATTTTTGGAGGACTAAGCGGCTGCTTTGGAAGGAGAAGTTCAGACATCCTTGCTTCAGCATCTAGCACTCAGCAGTTACACAAAGAGGTGCTGGAGCATAAGGCAACATCTATTTTCAGTACAATTTCACCGAAAGAGGACTTGACAAGGGGGAAGAAAAGGAAGTCCAGATAGGATGAAACTACACATGAGGAGTCCGTAAGGCATGTTTTGGATTTTACCAGTCTTTGCTGGTAGATTTGGAACAGGTGGGCAAAATTTTTCATCACCAAGTAAGGTGTCCTTAGCATCTAGAGCATACTTTGGCAGGATAAAAGGTTAGAAGAAGAGGCTGTCCAAGTCACATAAGTTAAAAGTCAGTCTTGAAACTTAAGTGAGCATTTTTGTTGCCCTGTGTACTCTATAGTGCTGAGCAACCATGTACTCCATGGGCAACTTTGCTTAGGATCTATTGCAGAGGCCTGGAAGGAGCTGTGGCACAGGCAAACTTCCTAATGCCCAGGGCCACAGAAGAGACCTACAGCATGAGAATAAAGCCACTACAGAAAATACTGCTTATCTGGAAAGTAGCATGTTTACAGTTAGGGTGTCTGTCTCCTTCTGCCCTGTGGATATCCTTACCACTCAGAGCAATGCTAAGTACTACTTGAATATGAAGAGAGCGGGGCAGTCAGAGAAAACCATTGCATGCTTATGTACACTCTCCCACAAGAATAACCAAAAATAATTTTTCTAAGTTCAAACCTATTCCCCAACGTCAAAAAAAAGTCCCTGCTGAACCAGACAGAAGCATAACCAGGATGCAGAAAAGCTATGACAAGTTGTATGCAAATCCAGTGGAAAAAGAGTGTTCTGCAAGGGCAAATATTAATTTCCTTTCTCCACAACCAGCACTTTTCCACTTCTCTGCTCTTCACAGTAAAGAACAAATGCTCCCAGTATTGTGATTACCCAAGCACTATCATTTTTGTATAACTGTATTGTTATTTTGCATAATTGTAATAAGAAAACTTGGACAGCATGCCTGCATGAAGAACTTGAATTAGCTTATAAATGTTACTGTGTTACACAAAAATTGCATGGCCTCTGTCAAACCAAACATATTGAAATCTATATTAAGCTTTAATTCTTGGCCTAACAGCCATCTAATAATCACTAAGCACTCAAATTGCACAAAATGTAAAGTCCATTACAGATGCTTATTAATTTTAGACACCTTCCAACACCAAATTTAAAGAGAGTTGCGTTCAAAAGTGTCCCAACTATATGTCCAGTTTGATATTTACCACCAAGCTCACAGGAAGGTTTATAAGCAAAGTTTTCTTGTGAAGTACTTATTTAAAGAAAGTGAAGGAAATGCTAATACATTTATTAAATTTCCTTATGAGTTATGCAGTAGAATATACTGGTCTGTGTGATCCCGACTTTTCAAGGTTAAAGAGAGATGGTTTGAGCATGACAGTATTTGGATGGAAATGTGGTGATCAGTATCTGTTCCTCAGTGTAAAAAGGCAAAAACTGCTGTGTGGCATTGCCAGGCATCCAACAACTCACTGCAATTGCAGATTGCAGCATCAAACAGGAGGGCAAGTGGCATCCCTTCTGGGTGAACACCTGCAGAGTAACAGAAGAGTTGTGCTAATGGAAACATCTAAAAAACTCACTGTAACATCTATTCAGTCATGAGTCTAAAAATCCATATTAGCCAGGAAGTAATTTCAATTTTTTACTATCTTGCTATTTGCAAAGACAGACTTTAACAAGAAAACAGGAATACAGGTAGTGATGAGGGGAGGGTGTTTCCTATCAAATTCCAGACACTGTTAAGAAACTCTAATTTCTTTCTTCAATGATCTTCTGTTCCCATTCCAGGATGCTTACCAAAGAACTTCCTCATACCTTGAAAGTTTTGAGAAAAAGAGGGATAGTTAAATAGAGATTCCTAATTGACCAAATCTGGGCAGTGGATCCAAATGTGTCTCCTAAGGCTGAGCAAGAGCTCTACTCCAAAAGAAAGCAGCTGTCTGCAGATCTCAGCTTTCAGAAGGGGTCCAAAACTAAGTACAATTTTTTCTGGTACAAAAATAGTAGCCATTTTAGAGCATTCTTGTAGGTGAGGTCCCACTTGTAACAACTAATCTGTGGCAGCACAGCTATAATGATTTCACCAGGGTAAGCAGAATAAATTCTTAAATCCAACTATCAGCACAAATTCATCAGGTTTTTTGGACCAATCTAGCTGCGAAGCCACAAAAGCCTCACAGGGTCTAAAATATTCAGCATTGCCTCATCTAGTGGAGACAGAAGCTTTTAGGAAGAAAACTGGCACATCCAAGACTTCACTGAGGTGTAAATCTTCCAAGGTTAAAACTGAGGATGAAACTGCCATGGCAGTGACAAAAGCTGTTGTGCTAGATTAGGCGATATTGTCTCATGGGTTTGGAGAAAGGCTTTATCATCAGCCTTATGAGCCCTATAAGAATTTAGGAATTTATGAGTCTTCTGCTCTTACCATGGCACGTTGGGGTGCAGATGTACTCCTTTCCTCCATATGAGTGGGAACAACTGTCACATTCAGAAACACGGAGAAGATAGTACTGAAGATACAAAGTGATACTGCTATTTCAGGTCAGACTGAAGAGAGTTCTAACTCAAATTATGGGTGGCTGGAAATAACGAGAAGACGCTCATTTCTATTTGTGATCACCTCAAGAATGGGCTGACTGCTTCAGCACCTGGATTTCAGCACTTCTTGCGCTCTGGTAGCAGAGCAGAGCTCAGAGCAGGACAAGATATAGTGCCCAGGATGCTGGATAATGTGATTTGGTATCTAAAAGCTAGATGCCTTTCTAAGGCATCAGCAGATACGTGTGACCAGGAGAGATTAGGTATGCTTCACGCAATTTCCTTTACTACCACAACTGCCTGTCTCATGCTGATGCAAAGAAAATTCTCACAGCCTTGACCCAGCTGCTTACCCTTAGTCTTCTTTTGCAATGAGTGGATCAAGCAAGGTGCTGAGCAGGCCTACTGCCTGGTTAGGCAGGAAGCACATCAAAATCTTATGGTGCCTGCACTTGCCCTGGAGAAAGCACAGCCCAGTATTTCATTTGGGCTTTGCCACAAGACCTAAAGCCAGTCCTGTGGAAGGGCTAGGGGGATGAGCAGGTGCTGCCCACTGCCCCTCATGGTAGGTGGTGTTGGTGTTGTTTTGCAGGAGACCTTTGTTCTTGGACAGATGAAGAGTCACAGGTCATCCACAGAAGTCCCACAGCCCCCTGCTTTGGGACAGTTGTATGAGTACATTATGTTTAATACTCACACCTCCTGCATGCCCTGCTGGGGAACAAATCTGTGAAAGTGGGCCCCACCACCCAGGGGCTCCACAGAGCCGCCTCTTTGCTGCAAAAACAAAAGAGTGAAGAAACTCTTACATAAAGGGCTGAAGATGGGTGGTGGAGGAGGGACAGAGGTCTCTTCCCATAATATCCTGTCTTGGGGAGTCTGCCAGGAGACAAAGAAAGCTCTCTGGAAGCAATTCAGCTTCCTGCAGTGTTGAATAGGTCTGAACCTACTGTGTTCCTACTGTCTCTCTTTAGACTTGAGAATTATTGGGTATGGAACAATGAAATTTTGCCCAAATGAGCTCTGCTGTGCAGATTTGCAAGAGGAAGTACACCTTTATCTATTGTCATAAGAAAAGAAAACAGATCAAATAATCTAGCTAAATGAGTTAGTCTCTGGCACACCTTCAAGAGACACACAGTATCTGAAAACACACTACTTTTAAGGGGTTTATCCTTTTCTCCCCCTCCACAACAAGGCTCAGATCCTCACAGATAGGTGAGTGCCCAGCTTTCATTTAAGCCAATGCTGAGCCTTCACTCACAAACAGCCTTTTTGGGGTGCAGCCTGTGACTCGGCAGCAAATGGAAGAACCAGCTGATCACTGATTATTTTTAAGCTATTCTGAATTTTAAAAGAAACTCTTTTTTTTTTTTTTTTTTTTTTTTCCCCCACTGCTTTTGATTTGACAATTTCCTTTTAGGAAATGAATAGGGCCAGTTGGTGAAGAAGAAGCACCCTGAGATTCTCCAGTCACTGAGTAGCTACTGAGCATAAACAAACCCTGGAAAAACCACTCTGTACAATTGTTTACAGGAAAAAACCTAACAACCAGAATAAACTTGAACATATCAACCTGAATAGCTAAGTTTCATTGCTTCAGAACAGTTGGACCTCTTAAAAATCTTCGAAAGTATGTCAGAATTACAGTGGCCTTTATTACTTTTAGATTTAGTAACCACAGTGTAAAGAGCTACTTCTTAAAATTGAAGGGGCACTTGTAGCAGAAATGCTTTTCCCTTTTGGACAGCAGTAATCTATTGGCAGGACAACCACTGTCAAAACACACTGAACTTGTTCTAAATAAATGTAGGAAATTTAGGATGGAAAAAAATTACTCTAGGAATTTTTTTTCTAATTCTTTCTAATTGCATGTTCATCTTATTGTCCTTTCACTGAAAAAAAGTTGGAGCATGAATCTGAGCTTCAAAATATCTCAGCAATTTTTCTCTTACACTCTTCAAGCCTCGGTCGTATTACATGGCACAAACATTTAATGACAGAAATATTGCTTGTCATGAGGAATTATTTCCAGACAAAAAGCTATTACGAGAATCCATCTAATGATATGAGTAATGTGACACACAGTGACACCATTCCTTTGAGGCTTTTTTCTGTATTACTGGCTTTCCCAACTGGCTTTTAAGAGCATGATAAACCACTCACTAATTATGAGCAATCTCATCAGCACTAACAATGTCCTCGAGACTCAGTGCTATGTCTCCTTTGAAATACTTCTATCAATAGCCAAGGATCACATTGTAATTATCTAAGGAATCAGAGGTAATTCAAAATATTTTGTAGCCTATTACAAGCACTTTGGATATACAGCATCCTTTCCTGGTTGCAGATGACCCAGATGTGCTCTAAACACTTCAAATTTAACACCCCTGACCTACACAACATTTGTTCATAGCATAAGTGGGATACCTCTTTTTTATGGCTGTCCTGGTTTCAGCTGGGATAGAGTTAATTTATTCTCAGTGCTGTGTTTTGGATATAGAATGAGAATGACATTGACAACACTCTGATATTTTGAGTTTTATAGGTCGAGTTTATAGTAAATCAAGCTGCTTTTTTTTTTTCTTTTTTCTTTTTTTTCTTTTTTTTTCCTTTCCTTTTCTTTTCTTTTCTTTTCTTTTTTTTTTTTTTTTTTTTTTTTTTTCCCTCCCTCTGCCATTGAGGATGCCCACTGAAAGTAAAATAGCAACCACCTCAATAGGAGGGACCATAGCTAGGACAAGTGAGCTGAGCTGTCCAAAGGGATATTCCACACCTTGGAACACCATGTCCAGTATATAAGCTGGTAGAGATTCACAGAATCACAGAATGTCTGGGTTGGAAGAGACCTTTGAGATCATCGAGTCCAACCCATGCCCTAACACCTCAACTAGATCATGGCCATTGAGTGCCACATCCAGTCTTTTTTTAAACACGTCCAGGGATGGTGACTCCACCACCTCTCCAGGCAGACCATTCCAGTACTTTATCACTCCTTCTATAAAAAACTTTTTCCTAATATCCAGCCTATATTTCCCTTGGTGCAGCTGAAGACTGTGTCCTCTCATTCTGTCAGTTGCTGCCTGGAGAAAGAGACCAACCCCCAGCTGACCACAACCACCCTTCAGGGAGTTGTAGAGAGTGATAAGGTCACCTCTGAGTCTCCTTTTCTCCAGGCTAAACCCCAGCTCCCTCAGTCGTTCCTCATATGGCTTGTGTTCCAAGTCCCTCACCAGCCTTGTTGCCCTCCTCTGGATGTGTTCAAGCATCTCAACGTCCTTCCTAAACTGAGGGGCCCAGAACTGGACACAGCACTCGAGGTGTGGCCTCACCAGTGCTGAGTACAGGGGAAGAATGACCTCCCTGCTCCTGCTGGCCACACTATTCCTGATCCAGGCCAGGATGCCACTGGCCCTCTTGGCCACCTGGGCACACTGCTGGCACCTTCTCAGCTGCTGTCACCAGCATCCCCAGGTCCCTTTCCTCCTGGGCACTGTCTGACCACACTGTCCCCAACCACTAAACCCCATATCAGGGGGTTATTGTGGCCAAAGTGCAGGACTCGGCACTTGGACTTATTAAACCTCATCCTACTGGACTCTGCTCATCCATCCAGCTGTTTCAGATCTCTCTGCAGAGCCCTCCTACCTTCCAACAGATTGACACGCACTCCCAGCTTAGTGTCATCCACAAATTTACTAATCAAAGATTCAATACCCACATCCATGTCATCAATAAAAATATTGAACAGAGCTGGCCCCAGCACAGACCCCTGAGGGACACCACTGGTGACTGGCCCCAGCTGGATGCAGCACCGTTCACCACCACTCTCTGGGCCCGGCCATCCAGCCAGTTCCTAACCCAGCACAGAGTGCTCCTGTCCAAGCCACGGGCTGCCAGCTTATCCTGGAGTGTGCTGCGGGAGACGGTGTCAAAAGCCTTGCTGAAATCCAAATAGACAACATCCACAGCCCTTCCTGCATCCACCAGACGGGTCACCTGGTCATAAAAGGAGATCAGGTTGGTCAAACATGACCTACCTCTCCTAAACCCATGCTGGGTGGGTCTGATGCCCTGGCCATCCTGTAAATTCTGTGTGATGAGACTCAGTATAAACTGTTTCATTGTCTTGCCAGGTACTGAGGGCAGGGTGACTGGCCTATAATTACTAATTTGTGGAAGTGGGGCCAATCTGGGTTCAGAAACAGGGCCTGCATCAGCCAACAGTTCATGGGCAAATTGCGCATCACATGTTTGGACTTTTTTTATTACCACCATTAAAATTATTTACTATTATTATTATATTTTGCTTTGTTTTCTATTATTAAACTATTCTTACCTAAACCCTCAAGTCTTTTGATTCTCCTCCCCTGTCCAACACCCTGTCCAGGGCAAGTGGTGGAGAGAGGGAGGCTGAGTGAGTGGCTGATGGTGCTTAGTTGTCAGCGGGGCTTAAACCACAATAATAGCTTATATATTCCTAGAAAAAAACCTATCCCATCATCCACAAACATCTGAAGTTAAGCACCTGATGGTGTTTGCTTCTCTTTAAATTTCTAGAATTAATTTTTTGCAAGCCACGTTATTTGACTACTGAGTTGATGTATTGAGAGTTATCACAGTTTTTCTGAGGAATGAGTGTGACCTTGAGAAAAAGATTGTCATATTCCCCACAACTGCATGGTCATAAACAGATGCCTTTCACAGTAGTCCACCAACATTCTGTAGTCATGACTACTGTTAGTACTCCAGTTCTTTCTGTAAACCATACTTTGAACATAAATTGTAAATTAATAAAAAACTAAGTAGACATCTTTCCAGTGAAAGCTGCATACAAATCAACACAATTCCAATAAGATATTGGATAAATTACTTGGAATTTTGGACAGCATTAAACTTTCTGAATTGGGCAATATCTACAAGGAGAAGTTTTCAAACATCATTACCATTTCTAACTAACTACCAAGCTTCCCAGATGACTTAAAATGTATACTCAATTTTATCTGAAAAAGAACACCTTTAAAATTATGATTTGTTGCTACTCCATACGTCAGAAATTACTTGAACTATACAGATTGCTTATAGGAAGATAAGATGTAATGATGCCACATTCCTCTCTCTCTCTCATCTTCTTTACATACATCCAAAAAGTGCTTTTCTTAACCATGCAATCAGCTGCTAGCAGCAACATACCTGTAACAAACATCAGGCGCTAGACTTCAAGAAGCAGAGGAAAGCTCTGACCCCCGAGTTCCTCATATCACTCCTCATCTTCTCCGTTCCCTGCCACAGTCCTGGCAACTCTCCGCTCCCCAGCTGCTTTGCTGCCAGCGGGGAGAAGCAGCAGAGCCACACCACAGCCAGGGTTGGGATTACGTGTGCATGGGCACGTGTACACATCTCCCCTGGCCCAGGAGCCTTGGCATGTGAGAGCAGCTCCAGCACAGGACACACACGGGCCACGGTGTGAACAAAAAAATCTTGATGAGGCCCAGCTAACTCCGTCATGTGACAGTTGAACCTGGTCTTGCTCACAGATATGAAAATAAAAAATGAAATCTGTCCCAAAGCAGGCCCTGAACACATGCTGCTTGCTGTCTGCATCTTCATTGACGATGTGCCTCATCTGTGGCCCAGTTCAGTATGGGGAAGCTGAGCCATATGCTCTGTGACCATTAGTACACCCATAGCACTTGTCCACAGGAAAAAATTCTGCATGAATACTGATGAGATCTAACACTTTTCTCCCAAGCAACCTCATTTATACTCGTGCACTGTGTATGGGGAAAAAAACATTTGATAAACAAAACACCTTTCTATGATCCCAGGCCCATTGCAAACTGACTAATCTAGCACTGGATGAGAAGAGGATGCACAGGAAGAATGCTGCAGAAATGCACCACGGCAACAAATCACTGTGAATAATTTAATAGCTGCCAGAACACCACATTCCTTTTCTCACACGCACAGATACATCAATTTCAGTGTCTTCAGATCGATACCTTCATGTTTACAGACTGAGGAACTCTGCACTGTCAACGGGCACTGCTTTAAGCAGCTGAGACTTTTAAAGCAGGGACAAACACTGCAGAACAGCTATGCTGTACCATTCTGTTACTATTATTTGTTTTCTCAGTATGCTTCCCAAGGGATAGAAGTGCACTCCACAGTGTACAAACAACATCAAACCATTATCTTCAAAGCGTGATAAAGACACCAAAGTGAAACGCAATTCTGAGGATGACCTTTATGTGCTATTATCTGCAGTGCAGTAATTAATTTTATCTGCTATGCACAAATTAAATGAATAGAGTCTTTTCAAAATACATGAATGAATGGATGAAAAAATGAATAAATAAATAAATGAGCCTTCATGAGAAGCCTCTTCCAATAAGTCTCCCTTTGTTTCACTTTGTGAAGCTCTACACAGGGGCAAAAAATGAAAGACAACCCTACGTCAGTATCTTGAAGTGCACACTTCTTCACTCTGAAGTGTTACAAAGAATATTTTGGCCTCAGATGCCAAGAAAACCTTTTAACAAATTGGACTTGATTCAATCTGTCATCTAATCACAGGATAAAAAAAACAACCCTGATGTCATCCGTGCTTTCAGACACCTGCAAAAACTTGGTGGTCTAGGTATTTCCTGGATAAGGGTGGGCTTGGTGGACTGTGCCACTTGTCACTGTGGGTGACTGGTCTAGTGTGTAATGGAGTAAACTGGGAAGTCAGGGAAGAAGGTTCTGCACAACTGTTGTAAGGCTGTAAGGTAAGCAGCTCAAACAACTGCTTAAACTGTAAAGTTTTTAGCAAAGCAAGCCACACTTTTACATAGCACACACCCTAGATCTTCTTAAAACACACCACCACAGGCAGATGTCACAGACAAAAAGCAAACTGACATTCTTGCATGCATTTTAAAGTGTGTTTTCATATCCCTCCTCCCCAAATTTTAGCAACAGAAATGCTTCTGACCTTAATCCAATGGTATCAGGCCTTGTATTTCTCAAAATAAGTCCTAGAAAGGAGTTAAGCAGAGCCAAGAAATCCACTTGGCTTTAGCGTTGCAAATACTCTTGGCTCTGCCCCCTGATGAATACTAGTCTTCAACACCCGTGAACAGTTTTAAGGTAATAGTCCACCAATTACAGATGTTCAGAGATTTTTTTTTTTCCCATCAGAAGTATAAACACTTTTTCATTTGTTACAAATATGCAGATTTAATGTTACCTCCTTTCTCCCCTTTCCAGTATCATAAAAAGGCTGAACTTTCCCAAAGAAAGGGATGGTTCACTTCAAAATGTCATTTTTACTTTTGCCTGGTATAACAATAATGACTGAGGTCACTTTTCATCTTCCTTCTGCTGATCCATCCATTGACAGGAGCAAGACACCTCGAAGTGTTTTGGGCATACTCAAGTCTTCTCTACTTTTCTTAACTGCAGGAGAACTATTTTTAGCCCCAGGGCTCAGCCACACAGTGCTATATGGTGCTAACTCCACACTCTGAAGTCATTAAAAATTTTGAGGATCTAGTTTAGGGATTGTCTGCACATTAGGTCAATGGCCCCTGTTGGTATCTAATTTGTACTGATCACTCAATCATGTAAAGCTGTATGTTAATTAGGCCAATAACTGAAACATATTGTTAGAAGATTTGAGCTTTGCAAAGCTGACAAAGATTACTGAAGTATCAAACAAAAGAACACAAGATCCCATTTCAGTGGGATGATTAATTGTATGAACACTTTTAAACCATTGAATTATTATTTTTTTATCCTTAATTGAGGAATAAGTTAAATGCAGGAACAGAGAAAGCTCTTTACTCCTCTACTGCCACAAAAAGTGGCAGTTCCTGAAGCTAGAAATGCCGTAGCAAACCAGTAATAAAGTAGCACAATTGCTCCTTACTTTATAAAACTTCTTGCAGTACTTTGGATCTCTTTTCCTTTAAATTTTGAAATTAGAGTAGTACATTACAATGAGAGCTTTTTATTAAAAAAATATAATAAATGTATAGTCTTCATGTTCATGATGAAAAGCTTGAAAATATCACATGAAAAAGGGGTAAAAAGAAGCTATTAAAAATTATTTTCACTGCAAGATATTACATGTACTTGAGAGGTATTTTATATATATTTTTAAGGAAGTATACAAAAGAGGGTTTGGGTGTCTTTTCATTGCTTATAAATTCTCAAGACTCTAAACTCTTTATAGTTATGATTCCACTTACTTTGCAGGTGGAGAGAGGCATAAAATAATTGGAGACCCAGGGCTTGGAAATGTTCAGTAGCTTTGTTTTCTTCCACATTGTGTAACCAAAATTATCTACTCTGGACTGCATTTTGAGGTTTTGAAGATAATTGCTCTCACTGCTGTTTTTTTCAGGTTCTCAATACAGGGAAAAAAAACCCCAAAAATTACCAGGATTTTTTCTCTTTAAAAGAGGTCTACAACTTGGCAATTGACTCCATATGTTGTCCCAGAAATCTCTAAATTGTTGGTATGCTACAGACATGTCTAAGCTCTTCTCTTTTGAAGAAATTTGCTGATTTTATGTGCTACACCTTCCGAAGGACATTATATTGAGAATTCTCACATTCTTGGGAGAATAGGCACCACTTTATCCTGCAAGTGATCTCAGGGATTACAATAAGAATTTTAAAGGATAAGAGACATTATTTGACTTGAGTAAGGGAAGAAAAATCTGGTTAAACTTAAACATGAGATTTTCAGGGATTTTACAAGTCCCAGAAGTATTACCAAGTTAAATAATGCTTTGTTTGAAATTTTTGTGTTATATTCTACACAAGAAAACATAGGTTACACCCCAGCAATGGACTTGTGCTAACATAAAAATCTCACCATTAACAATCCTCAACTGTATTTTAAGCTCGTTTGGAGTTTTTAGTTCAAGTTGGTATTTTGCAGTTTTAAATTACATACACATTGTGTATGGCTGTCACTTCTATTTTACCACCAGCAGGTAGACACAAAGTTGATTGCCTAATTAAACGGTAATGCTACAAACCTCTTTAGAAGAAAATTGCATAAAGGCATAAATAATCAGTTAATAAAATAATAGAAGTCAAATGAATCAGCTTACAAAAAAGTGATCCATTTCAGCATGATGTCATCCCAAAGACACATCCTTTCAAAGAAGGCTTTTATTTTTACAGCCAACATTTACCTTTTGTTTTTAAATTGCTATGAAACAAATAAGAATTTATCATTAAAAAGAAATTATTTATTTCCTTTTGCCATCTGCATGCTATATATCTGCATTTTGCGTGCTGCATATCTGATGAGTTCCTTTAGTTCATGGTCTAATTTTATTGTTACTAAAGAAAAAAAAATGAAAACCTCAATGTATTTTGCTTTTAAACATAAATTTCTATAATTTCCAAGAGATGTTTATTGCAGCTAGTCAAGCCCGAGGAAGATTTTCCTATTGATTATTGGATTTTACCCAACATAATAATTTACCACTAATTCTTATTTTGATATGGTCAAACTGGAGGCAAAATATTCCTTGGATGGAAAAAGACAATGAAATAAAACATGATCTGTCCAAGAAATGCCCTATAACGTGTTATTTTCCTGAAATGTACGCTTCTAAATCTTCCAAACAGAGTAAAATAAATAAAAAGAAATCAATTTCTTACTTAAAGTAGTACTTATCACTTTTAATTTAATTGAATACATTTTTCTTCATTCATATAACTCTCCGTATGAAAAATTGAACTTTAATTGGGACCTCAGGCTTAACAGAATCAATATTCAGCAGGTTGTGAAATCTGTCCAGATCTCTTTAGATAACTTCCCACTGCTGTGTTTGAGTCAAGATTGAACATCATCATTTTGGAATTACTAAAATCAAGATAAGAGCAAATGGCTAAATCTAGTTAAGATAATTTTTCTCGTTGAAATTACAGTTTGGAGGCAGACATTTATGTGCTAATACACTGCAGAATTAAAGTCTCTGTGTCTTGCTGCTTCATATGTATATACTGCAAAAAAAATAACCAGATTTTTTTTTCAGGAAGGAATTACTACCATTAGCTCTTCGGGCAAATATATTATGTCAGAAACTTTGTCAGGTATAAAACAGGGGGTTTTTATCTATCTTTCAGATTCCTTCATAAAAACTTCAAATATACTGTGACAGAAATAGCAATTAGTATTATGTCAATGGCAGCATCCTTTCATCTCTGTCTTTCATAAAAAAAACTTTAAAACTAGTGTCTTCATACAAAGTGGAAAGCAACTTAAACCACTTGGAAAATATTTTTATATTTTGGTTGTGGGCTGAAGAGCCTGACAAAGGCAGGAGGAAATTTCACTGAAAATAAACAGGTCTGACTTTTGGAGCTGATAGCAAGAAGAAAATAAAAATTTTTACTACACAGCTTTCAATTGATGATGTTTGGCTTTGCTGAATGTTGGTGCCAAAAAGCTGGTAAATACCTGGAAATAAATGGCCAACCTACATTTCACTTATCTCTAGACAAGATAGTGTCTACAAATTGTGTCTGCAAATAAAAGTATTCTTAGTTGCCGATGAAGATACCCTGTCAAGACTGGAAACAGTTTATACAGAATGCATTCTTATATTTTAAGATATTAGTAATTATTTTAAAATATAACCAAGGAAACAACAGATTCTTTTCACTGAGATTATGTAATACCAGATGATTTGGAAGAATTTTGATGTTTCCTTGGTCTGAGACATCAGTGGTCACAGAGAAAAGTATATCCTTTCAAACAAGTAATTAATTTTAAGAAGTGTTACATGATTGACTATTCATAAAGTTTCTATCCTACTGTGTGGCAAACAACAGTACTTTATTTTTTACCATATTTAATTCATCAGTATGAATAATTATGCATAATATGTAGTAAACCAACATACTTACTCCAGAATCTTCTTTATTACGTACTGTATTTTCCTATTTTATAATGTTATTACTGCAAAAGCTTCAAGAATTCTGTTCTTGAGCTATGCTGGGGTTGGATTTGTGATCTGCTTGTTTTGCATGCTGCCCTACATCTGCCAGTCATTCATAAGCGATTGAGAAATTTATTCTGCACAAACTCCAGTAAGTCTTACTGCTATCTCTGCAGATGCATGAAAACTGCTCTCCTACTCACTTCTGAAAAAGTAAAGCTTCTCTTTTTGTACTTTGACTCACCAGTGTGATGCTACCACCATGGTAGCACTGAATATAAATATGAACAGATTGACTAAGAAAATTTTTGTAATATCAAAATGAAGACTTTAATAATTTTAGATGTTCTTTCTTTCATCCCTCACGTTCAATAGACTTGAGATTCTGCACCCTGAAAATGTTGCATTCACTACTGTAATCTGCCTGCTGTATTGGATATGTTTAATTTTTATTTTTCTTTTCATATTTAATTAATCTGTTAATAAATTTGAAGATATTTATTTCAAATTAAATATACACTCTTCAGCATTGAATGACAGGGTATTTTTGGGAAAAGAAAGAACAGCCAGCCAAAATAAAAATATAAATCAGAATTCAAATTTAGGGCACAAACATCTGTTTCTTCAGAATTTACTGTCTCTTTTTTGCTATGTCCTTCAGTGTCCAAACTGTAGTTCCAGTTTTGGAAGTGAGGGAGATGTTTAGTAGAAGTCTTTCATGTCAGTTCTCCTACAAAACTTACATTCAGCCCATACCTGTTGGGGTGCCCATTTTGCTTACTGATTTGGCACCTTCATTCCAGCATCATCTTAGTGACTAAGAGTAAATCAGCACCAGACTACAAATTACCTTCCCATACTCCTGTATATGGCCTGCTGAGACTGGATGAAAATTTCTTGAGCATGCTAATGAAGGAAGAAAAATCCAGATTTTACTAGATAGTTGTTCAGTCCCTTTGTTTCACAGCACTGTTACATTTCAGAGCAAAATGAGAGAAGAGAGCCTCTCTGCATTAAATATTTGTTTCAGATTTTTATCCAAAACATTCTTCTCAGGCTGCATTTTACCTTGAAGAGGAGATTTATTAAATGCTCAAACTGTTTCATGTTGTTCCACATAGGTTTGATAGACTGAGCTTTCCAAATGGTCATATGAAAAATGAATAACAAAATCTCTGTCCACTATAATTAGAGAAGCATTTTTCTCTCAGAAATAAATTGGAGAATGTATATCATAAAATACTGGAGGTATATTCTCCCAAAGTCCCCAAATCTTTAGCCATGTTTAGCTTGGCACTAGACAAAAGCAAAGATGAACTGTGTCTCAGAGACCCAAAGACTTACATGCACCAAAATACTGCTAGGAAGTTTGGCCAAGATCAGACAATGTCATCTAGGTTTTATACCACACATCTCAATATCTTAGATAATAGCAAAGGGATTTTTTTTTTTCTTAGCCATTGTATTGGTCTGTCTGCCATGATCTAATTAACATTAAGTCTTTGCTGTGTACCACAAAGAGATAACCACAAAAAAGGGCCAGCATATGCAAAACATTTAAACCTTAAAAACCTCAAAGGGATCAAAGAAGATATCTAGTAAAGCAAAAGTCTTCCTAAAATTAATTCCTTTAAGTGACACAGAAAAAAAAATTTGCTTTGTTCAGAGAATGATAAACTCCTTAAGAGCACTTGAGAAGAACAAAATAATATAATACTGCTCCTGAGAAATGCAGAGGTTTGGAATCATGTGAACTCAAAATTACAATTAATTGGGAAGAGATCTTAGCGGCATTTTTAAAGCTTTCTTTCTAAACATCTAGTGTCACATTTCTGAATGGCAGTGTGATGTAAGTTGCACTTAGCTCACACTTTTGGGGTTGTAACTGCTTCAGCTGGGTTCTTCCTCTGGAGCAAACAAGCACAATGCCTTCAAAGGTGGCATTCCAAGCAAGGAGCCTTTAGAATAGTCAGCAGCTCTTCCCAAGCATTTGCATTCAAGGCTGCTAATATTTAGGAGTTTTCTGAATATCAGACAGATTATATTTCCTTCACACAGCCTTTTTTCAGCACAAACCCATCTGTACTTCTGTAGTAAGTACCTCTGAGATGAAGTACTGGTGAAGACTAGACTTGCTAGTTTTAAAAGTATTTTATGACTTCCAGGCTCCACCCTAATCTATCCTTTGATCTGTATTCTATCTGGGAGGTATAAAACCCCCTTATGTTCACTAGGGCTCTGCAGTATCTTAGCTAAAGAAAATGTGCAGCTTTCGTCCTGTGGTGAACATATCCAAGCGCAGTCAAGAAAACAGTGTCTTTTTTAACAGAGCAGTGACTGTCTTTAAATTCATTATCCTTTACACTCTGTGTTAAAAGTACTAGAAATATAAGTTTAAATGAAAATGTTGAGAATAAGAAACCATCAAAAATAGAGATTAGGTGTTTGAGTGAAATTTTAATAGTTTTTTCCTTCATTACCGCTTCATGCCATGTCCTTTGAGAAATGCTGATTTTTTTTTCCTGGGCAGGGCAGTCAACGCTTCTTTTTACAGTGAATGCAACATGACTGTAACCAGTCCCTAATTCTGGTTTTTAGACATTTATTGAGGGAGGGGAAAAAAAAAAAAAAAAAAAAAAAAAGTAAGAAAGAAAGGAGGTGGCAAATGTACTAGGAGGCAGAGGAGAGAAACTGTGCATGTATGTGTGTGGGAGAGCAGAATGAGTTCACAAGGAAAAAGTCAGCTTTAATTCTCCTTTCTGCCTTAGCCCAGATGTCTTTGCATCATCAGATTTTGGTGCAGCATCCAATATCAAGACTCATTTTCTGCTGGAAAGCTAATTTACAGGAATCATTTAAGAATGAACTTCCTTTAGTAGAAACTACATAACAATGAACTGAATCAGAAATTGCTGCTTCTGCAGGTAGTAGTTAGATTCAGGAAACTGAAAGGAGATTAGGATTTGAAATAATAAATTGTTTTGGTTTTTTTTAAGAGAGAGAGAAATTGAAAAAAAAGAAGAGAGGAGGCTGATAAAGTGATTGAAAATATGTAACAGCATTTATAAAATATTATATAGGGATATATTCTATATACCAGAAAGATCCTACTTGACCCATTTCTCTTTCTTCTGACATTCGACATCAGAATATATTGAGGGACAGTTGCATTGCCAAAAAAATCCCTAAGATTTTATAATTGAAAGGCATTTGAATATGATTGGTAAATGATATTTTTCGATATTATAAATTACTGCATCACTGCTACCCCTCCTAAGAGCTGCAGAATAATCACAGTGTGCATAAACAGCCTAGCAACAACACCCATGAGATTTCTGGTCATAAAACACTTTTACTTTGTTGCAGTATATTTACATTTAAAAGACACTGTTTAATTAATGATCATGGCAGGAACAGAGGGAAATAAGAAAGGTGACTACTGACTGTGTTTTGGGTGAATTAATTCTGAAATAAGCCTGGTACAAAAAACAAAAAAATGAAAAAACAAAAAAACAAAACAAAACAAAAACCAAAGCAAACCAAAACAAAACAAAACAAAACAAGAAGGATTTATTCTGCCTGGACAAATAAATTATAAAT